>NW_026530539.1:1200000-1500000 GCF_024509145.1 Vidua macroura
TAATGTTGAAAGTCCTGCCGAGCCTTACACTTGAACTCTGGCCAAGCCCCCTTGCCTGAACCTACTAGGCTTGGAAAGCTTGGTCTCTGCCGAGGTAATGTAGAAAGTCCTGCCGAGCCTTACACTCGGTCTCCGGCCAAGCCCCCTTGCCTGACCATACTAGGCTTGGGAAGCTTGGTCTCCCGGCCGAGTTACGGTCGAAAGTCCTGCCGAGCCTTACGCTCGAACGCCGGCCAAGCCCCCTTGCCTGACCCTACCAGGCTTGGGAAGCTTGGTCTCTGCCGAGGTAATGTCGAAAGTCTTGCCGAGCCTTACACTTGAACTCCGGCCAAGCCCCCTTGCCTGACCCTACTAGGCCTGGGGAGCTTGGTCTCCCTGCCAAGGTGAGGTCGAACGTCCTGCCGAGCCTTACACTCGAACTCCGGCCAAGCCCACTTGCCTGACTCTCCTACTAGGCTTGGGAAGCCCGGTCTCTACCGAGGTAATGTTGAAAGTCCTGCCGAGCCTTACACTTGAACTCCGGCCAAGCCCCCTTGCCTGAACCTACTAGGCTTGGAAAGCTTGGTCTCTGCCGAGGTAATGTCGAACGTCCTGCCGAGCCTTACACTCGAACTCCGGCCAAGCCCCCTTGCCTGACCATACTAGGCTTGGGAAGCTTGGTCTCCCTGCCGAGGTAATGTTGAAAGTCCTGCTGAGCCTTACACTTGAACTCCGGCCAAGCCCCCTTGCCTGAACCTACTAGGCTTGGAAAGCTTGGTCTCTGCCGAGGTAATGTCGAAAGTCCTGCCAAGCCTTACACTCGAACTCCGGCCAAGCCCCCTTGCCTGACCATACTAGGCTTCGGAAGCTTGGTCTCCCTGCCGAGTTACGGTCGAAAGTCCAGCCGAGACTTACGCTCGAACGCCGGCCAAGCCCCCTTGCCTGGCCCAACTTGGCTTGGGAAGCTTGGTCTCTGCTGAGGTAATGTCGAAAGTCCTGCCGAGCCTTACACTTGAACTCCGGCCAAGCCCCCTTGCCTGACCCTACTAGGCCTGGGGAGCTTGGTCTCCCTGCCAAGGTAAGGTCGAACGTCCTGCCGAGCCTTACACTCGAATCTGGCCCAGCCGCCTTTCCTGACTCTCCTACTAGGCTTGGGAAGCTTGGTCTCCCTGCTGAGGTAAGGTCGAATGTCCTGCCGAGCCTTACACTTGGACTCCGGCCAAGCCCCCTTGCCTGACCCGACAAGACTTGGGAAGCTTGGTCTCTGCCGAGGTAATGTCGAACATCCTGCCGCGCCTTTCTCTCGAACTCCGGACAAGCCCCCTTGCCTGACTCTCCTATTAGGCTTGGGAAGCTTGGTCTCCCTGCCGAGGTAAGGTTAAACGTCCTGCCGAGCCTTACACTCAGACTCCGGCCAAGCCCCCTTGCCTGACCCTCCTACTAGGCTTGGGAAGCTTGGTCTCCCTGCCGAGGTACGGTCGAACGTCTTGCTGAGCCTTACATTCGAAGTCCGGCCAAGCCCCCTTGCCTGACCCTACTAGGCATGGGAAACTTGGTCTCCCTGCTGAGGTAAGGTCGAACGTCCTGCCGAGACTTACACTCGAACTCCAGCCAAGCCCCCTTGCCTGACCCTACTAGGCTTGGGAAGCTTGGTCTCCCTGCCGAGGTAAGGTCGAACGTCCTGCCGAGTCTTACACTCGAACTCCGGCCAAGCCCACTTGCCTGACTCTCCGACTAGTTTTGGGAAGCTTGGTCTCCCTGCCGAGGTAAGGTCAAACGTCCTGCCGAGCCTTGCACTCGAACTCCGGCCAAGCCCACTTGCCTGACTCTCCGACTAGTTTTGGGAAGCTTGGTCTCCCTGCCGAGGTAAGGTCGAACGTCCTGCCGAGTCTTACACTCGAACTCCGGCCAAGGCCACTTTCCTGATGATCGTATTCGGTTTGGGAAGCTTGGTCTCCCTGACGAGGTAAGGTCGAATGTCCTGCCAAGCCTTACACTCGAACTCCGGCCAAGCCCCTTTGCCTGACCCTACTAGGCTTGGGAAGCTTGGTCTCTGACGAGGTAATGTCCAAAGTCCTGCCGAGCCTTGCACTTGAACTCCGGCCAAGCCCCCTTGCCTGACCCTACTAGGCTTGGGAAGCTTGGTCTCCCTTTCGAGGTAAGGTCGAACGTCCTGCCGAGTCTTACACTCGAACTTCGGCCAAGGCCCCTTGCCTGACGCTCGTACTCGGTTTGGGAAGCTTGGTCTCCCTGCCGAGCCTTGCACTCGAACTCCGGCTAAGCCCCCTTGCCTGATTCTCCTACTAGGCTTGGGAAGGCTGATCTCCCTGCCGGGCTAAGCTCGAACGTCCTGCCGAGCCTTACACTTGAACTCGGGCCAAGCCCCTTTGCCTGACCCTACTAGGCTTGGAAAGCTTGGTCTCTGCCGAGGTAATGTAGAAAGTTCTGCCGAGCCGTACACTCGAACTCCGGCCAGGCCCCCTTGCCTGACCCTACTAGGCTTGGGAAGCTTGGTCTCTGCCGAGGTAATGTTGAAAGTCCTGCCGAGCCTTACACTTGAACTCCGGCCAAGCCCCCTTGCCTGAACCTACTAGGCTTGGAAAGCTTGGTCTCTGCCGAGGTAATGTAGAAAGTCCTGCCGAGCCTTACACTCGAACTCCGGCCAAGCCCCCTTGCCTGACCATACTAGGCTTGGGAAGCTTGGTCTCTGCCGAGGTAATGTTGAAAGTCCTGCCGAGCCTTACACTTGAACTCTGGCCAAGCCCCCTTGCCTGAACCTACTAGGCTTGGAAAGCTTGGTCTCTGCCGAGGTAATGTAGAAAGTCCTGCCGAGCCTTACACTCGATCTCCGGCCAAGCCCCCTTGCCTGACCATACTAGGCTTGGGAAGCTTGGTCTCCCGGCCGAGTTACGGTTGAAAGTCCTGCCGAGCCTTATGCTCGAACGCCGGCCAAGCCCCCTTGCCTGACCCAACTTGGCTTGGGAAGCTTGGTCTCTGCCGAGGTAATGTCGAAAGTCCTGCCGAGCCTTACACTTGAACTCCGGCCAAGCCCCCTTGCCTGACCCTACTAGGCCTGGGGAGCTTGGTCTCCCTGCCAAGGTGAGGTCGAACGTCCTGCCGAGCCTTACACTCGAACTCCGGCCAAGCCCACTTGCCTGACTCTCCTACTAGGCTTGGGAAGCCCGGTCTCCCTGCCGAGGTAAGGTCGAAAGACCTGCTAAGCCTTACACTCAAACTCCAGACAAGCCCCCTTGCCTGACCCTACCAGGCTCGGGAAGCTTGGTTTGCCTGCCAAGGGAAGGTCGAACGTCCTGCCGAGCCTTACACTCCAACTCTGGCCAAGCCCCCTTGCCTGACGCTCGTATTCGGCTTGGGAAGCTCGGTCTCCCTGCTGAGGTAAGGTCGAATGTCCTGCCGAGCCTTACACTCGGACTCCGGCCCAGCCCCCTTGCCTGACCCGACAAGACTTGGGAAGCTTGGTCTCTGCCGAGGTAATGTCGAACATCCTGCCGCGCCTTTCACTCGAACTCCGGCCAAGCCCCCTTGCCTGACTCTCCTATTAGGCCTGGGAAGCTTGGTCTCCCTGCCGAGGTAAGGTCAAACATCCTGCCGAGCCTTACACTCAAACTCCGGCCAAGCCCCCTTGCCTGACCCTCCTACTAGGCTTGGGAAGCTTGGTCTCCCTGCCGAGGTAGAGTCGAACGTCCTGCCGAGCCTTACATTCGAAGTCCGGCCAAGCCCCCTTGCCTGACCCTACTAGGCTTGGGAAGCTTGGTCTCCCCGCCGAGGTAAGGTCGAACGTCCTGCCGAGTCTTACACTCGAACTCCGGCCAAGCCCCCTTGCCTGACTCTCCGACTAGTTTTGGGAAGCTTGGTCTCCCTGCCGAGGTAAGGTCGAACGTCCTGCCGAGCCTTACACTCGAACTCCGGCCAAGCCCCCTTGCCTGACTCTCCTGCTAGGCTTGGGAATCTTGGTCTCCCCGCCGAGGTAAGGTCAAACGTCCTGCCGAGTCTTGCACTCGAACTCCGGCCAAGGCCACTTTCCTGACGATCGTATTTGGTTTGGGAAGCTTGGTCTCCCTGACAAGGTAATGTTCAAAGTCCTGCCGAGCCTTACACTTGAACTCCGGCCAAGCCCCTTTGCCTGACCCTACTAGGCTTGGGAAGCTTGGTCTCCCTGCCGAGGTAAGGTCGAACGTCCTGCCGAGCCTTACACTCGAACTCCGGCCAAGCCCCCTTGCCTGACTCTCCTGCTAGGCTTGGGAAGCTTGGTCTCCCCGCCGAGGTAAGGTCGAACGTCCTGCCGAGCCTTACACTCGAACTCCGGCCAAGCCCCCTTGCCTGATTCTCCTACTAGGCTCGGGAAGGCTGGTCTCCCTGCCGGGCTAAGGTCGAACGTCCTGTCGAGCCTTAAACTCAAACTCCGGCCCAGCCCCCTTGCCTGACCCAACTTGGCTTGGGAAGCTTGGTGTCTGCCGAGGTAATGTCGAAAGTCCTGCCGAGCCTTACACTTGAACTCCGGCCAAGCCCCCTTGCCTGACCCTACTAGGCCTGGGGAGCTTGGTCTCCCTGCCAAGGTAAGGTCGAACGTCCTGCCGAGCCTTACACTCGAACTCCGGCCAAGCCCCCTTGCCTGACTCTCCTACTAGGCTTGGGAAGCTCGGTCTCCCTGCCGAGGTAAGGTCGAAAGACCTGCTAAGCCTTACACTCGAACTCCAGACAAGCCCCCTTGCCTGACCCTACCAGGCTCGGGAAGCTTGGTTTGCCTGCCAAGGGAAGGTCGAACGTCCTGCCGAGCCTTACACTCGAACTCCTGCCAAGCCCCTTTGCCTGACCCTACTACGCTTGGGAAGCTTGGTCTCTGACGAGGTAATGTCCAAAGTCCTGCCGAGCCTTACACTTGAACTCCGGCCAAGCCCCCTTGCCTGATTCTCCTACTAGGCTCGGGAAGGCTGGTCTCCCTGCCGGGCTAAGGTCGAACGTCCTGCCGAGCCTTACACTTGAACTCCGGCCAAGCACCCTTGCCTGACCCTACTAGGCTTGGGAAGCTTGGTCTCCCTGCGGAGGTAAGGTCGAACGTCCTGCCGAGTCTTACACTCGAACTTCGGCCAAGGCCCCTTGCCTGACGCTCGTACTCTGTTTGGGAAGCTTGGTCTCCCTGCCGAGCCTTGCACTCGGTCTCCGGCTAAGCCCCCTTGCCTGATTCTCCTACTAGGCTTGGGAAGGCTGATCTCCCTGCCGGGCTAAGCTCGAACGTCCTGCCGAGCCTTACACTCGAACTCGGGCCAAGCCCCTTTGCCTGACCCTACTAGGCTTGGGAAGCTTGGTCTCTACCGAGGTAATGTTGAAAGTCCTGCCGAGCCTTACACTTGAACTCCGGCCAAGCCCCCTTGCCTGAACCTACTAGGCTTGGAAAGCTTGGTCTCTGCCGAGGTAATGTCGAACATCCTGCCGACCCTTACACTCGAACTCCAGACAAGCCCCCTTGCCTGACCATACTAGGCTTGGGAAGCTTGGTCTCCCTGCCGAGGTAATGTTGAAAGTCCTGCTGAGCCTTACACTCGAACTCCGGCCAAGCCCCCTTGCCTGACGCTCGTATTCAGCTTGGGAAGCTCGGTCTCCCTGCTGAGGTAAGGTCGAATGTCCTGCCGAGCCTTACACTCGGACTCCGGCCAAGCCCCCTTGCCTGACCCGACAAGACTTGGGAAGCTTGGTCTCTGCCACGGTAATGTCGAACATCCTGCCCCGCCTTTCACTCGAACTCCGGCCAAGCCCCCTTGCCTGACTCTCTGACTAGGCTTGGGAAGCTTGGTCTCCCTGCCGAGGTACGGTCGAACGTCCTGCCGAGCCTTACATTCGAAGTCCGGCCAAGCCCCCTTGCCTGACCCTACTAGGCATGGGAAACTTGGTCTCCCTGCTGAGGTAAGGTCGAACGTCCTGCCGAGACTTACACTCAAACTCCGGCCAAGCCCCCTTGCCTGACGATCGTATTCGGTTTGGGAAGCTTGGTCTCCCTGACGAGGCAAGGTCGAATGTCCTGCCGAGCCTTACACTCGAACTCCGGCCAAGCCCCTTTGCCTGACCCTACTACGCTTGGGAAGCTTGGTCTCTGACGAGGTAATGTCCAAAGTCCTGCCGAGCCTTACACTTGAACTCCGGCCAAGCCCCCTTGCCTGATTCTCCTACTAGGCTCGGGAAGGCTGGTCTCCCTGCCGGGCTAAGGTCGAACGTCCTGCCGAGCCTTACACTTGAACTCCGGCCAAGCACCCTTGCCTGACCCTACTAGGCTTGGGAAGCTTGGTCTCCCTGCGGAGGTAAGGTCGAACGTCCTGCCGAGTCTTACACTCGAACTTCGGCCAAGGCCCCTTGCCTGACGCTCGTACTCGGTTTAGGAAGCTTGGTCTCCCTGCCGAGCCTTGCACTCGGTCTCCGGCTAAGCCCCCTTGCCTGATTCTCCTACTAGGCTTGGGAAGGCTGATCACCCTGCCGGGCTAAGCTCGAACGTCCTGCCGAGCCTTACACTCAAACTCCGGCCAAGCCCCTTTGCCTGACCCTACTAGGCTTGGGAAGCTTGGTCTCTACCGAGGTAATGTTGAAAGTCCTGCCGAGCCTTACACTTGAACTCCGGCCAAGCCCCCTTGCCTGAACCTACTAGGCTTGGAAAGCTTGGTCTCTGCCGAGGTAATGTCGAACGTCCTGCCGAGCCTTACACTCGAACTCCGGCCAAGCCCCCTTGCCTGACCATACTAGGCTTGGGAAGCTTGGTCTCCCTGCCGAGGTAATGTTGAAAGTCCTGCTGAGCCTTACACTTGAACTCCGGCCAAGCCCCCTTGCCTGAACCTACTAGGCTTGGAAAGCTTGGTCTCTGCCGAGGTAATGTCGAAAGTCCTGCCAAGCCTTACACTCGAACTCCGGCCAAGCCCCCTTGCCTGACCATACTAGGCTTCGGAAGCTTGGTCTCCCTGCCGAGTTACAGTCGAAAGTCCTGCCGAGACTTACGCTCGAACGCCGGCCAAGCCCCCTTGCCTGGCCCAACTTGGCTTGGGAAGCTTGGTCTCTGCTGAGGTAATGTCGAAAGTCCTGCCGAGCCTTACACTTGAACTCCGGCCAAGCCCCCTTGCCTGACCCTACTAGGCCTGGGGAGCTTGGTCTCCCTGCCAAGGTAAGGTCGAACGTCCTGCCGAGCCTTACACTCGAATCTGGCCCAGCCGCCTTTCCTGACTCTCCTACTAGGCTTGGGAAGCTTGGTCTCCCTGCTGAGGTAAGGTCGAATGTCCTGCCGAGCCTTACACTCGGACTCCGGCCAAGCCCCCTTGCCTGACCCGACAAGACTTGGGAAGCTTGGTCTCTGCCGAGGTAATGTCGAACATCCTGCCGCGCCTTTCACTCGAACTCCGGACAAGCCCCCTTGCCTGACTCTCCTATTAGGCTTGGGAAGCTTGGTCTCCCTGCCGAGGTAAGGTCAAACGTCCTGCCGAGCCTTACACCCAGACTCCGGCCAAGCCCCCTTGCCTGACCCTCCTACTAGGCTTGGGAAGCTTGGTCTCCCTGCCGAGGTAAGGTCGAACGTCCTGCCGAGCCTTACATTCGAAGTCCGGCCAAGCCCCCTTGCCTGACCCTACTAGGCATGGGAAACTTGGTCTCCCTGCTGAGGTAAGGTCGAACGTCCTGCCGAGACTTACACTCGAACTCCGGCCAAGCCCCCTTGCCTGACCCTACTAGGCTTGGGAAGCTTGGTCTCCCCGCCGAGGTAAGGTCGAACGTCCTGCCGAGTCTTACACTCGAACTCCGGCCAAGCCCACTTGCCTGACTCTCCGACTAGTTTTGGGAAGCTTGGTCTCCCTGCCGAGGTAAGGTCGAACGTCCTGCCGAGCCTTACACTCGAACTCCGGCCAAGCCCACTTGCCTGACTCTCCGACTAGTTTTGGGAAGCTTGGTCTCCCTGCCGAGGTAAGGTCGAACGTCCTGCCGAGTCTTACACTCGAACTCCGGCCAAGGCCACTTTCCTGATGATCGTATTCGGTTTGGGAAGCTTGGTCTCCCTGACGAGGTAAGGTCGAATGTCCTGCCAAGCCTTACACTCGAACTCAGGCCCAGCCGCGTTTCCTGACTCTCCTACTAGGCTTGGGAAGCTTGGTCTCCCTGCCGAGGTAAGGTCGAACATCCTGCTGAGCCTTACACTCGAAGTCTGGCAAAGCCCCCTTTCCTGACTCTCCTACTAGGCCTGGGAGGCTTGGTCTCCGTGCCAGGTTAAAGTCGAACGTCCTGCCGAACCTTACACTTGAACTCCGGCCAAGCCCACTTGCCTCACCCCACTAGGCTTGGGATGCTTTGTTTCCCTGCCGAGCCTTACACTCGAACTCTGTCCCAGCCCCCTTTCCTGACTCTCCTACTAGGCCTGGGAAGCTTGGTCTCCCTGCCGGGTTAAAGTCGAAAGTCCTGCCGAACCTTACACTTGAACTCTGGCCAAGCCCACTTGCCTCACCCTAATAGGCTTGGGAAGCTTTGTCTCCCTGCCGAGGTAAGGTCGAACATCCTGCCGAGCCTTACACTCGAGCTCTGGCCAAGCCTTCTTTCCTGACCCAACTAGGTTTGGGAAGCTTATTCTCCCTGACGAGGTAAGGTCGAACCTCCTGCCGAGTCTTACACTCGAACTCTGGCCAAGCCTCCTTGCCTGACCCCACTAGGCTTGGGAAGTCCTGTCTCCCTGCCGAGGTATGGTCGAACGTCCTGCCGAGCCTTTCACTCGAATTCCGTCCAAGCCCCCTTCCCTGACCCGACTAGGCTTGGGAAGCTTGGTCTCCTTGCCGAAGTAAGGTCGAACGTCCTGCCAAGCCCTGCACTCAAACTCCAAGCCCCCTTGCCTGACCCTCCTTCTAGGGTTGGGAAGATTGGTTTCCCTGCCGAGGTAAGGTCGAACGTCCTGCCGAGCCTTACACTCGAACTCCGGCCAAGCCCCCTTGCCTGACTCTCCTACTAGGCTTGGGAAGCTTGGTGTTGGAGGCCTTGCTGGAGCAATCACCCTACATCCTATGTATAAAAGACTCCCTTGGTGAAAAGGACTCCCGTGGTGAAAATGTCCAAGGTCAGCCTGACTTTGAAAGACCATAAGGAAACTATAAGAAGAAAAACAAAACTGTAAATCATCCTCCACAATGCACAAGGGCAAAGATAAACCGGAAAAGCAAACATCTGGAGAGAGGCCTATGTGAGAGTTAGAACATACCGAAATATTACGGGAATAGATCAAAGTATAACCAATCAGTAGTTAGTTTACAAAATGTTAGTATTAGCTCGACCAATTGTTATAATTCTTGCATGTAGTCTGTACTAGTAAAAATCCTATATAATCTGTACCTTTGTGGACAATAAGCGGACTTGCATTCGCACTCATATTGAGTGGTCGTTGCTTTTCCCAATGTCCTCCTGCATGCAGACCCCCGCATCTTGGTGACCCCGACGTGATCCCGAAGTGGCAGCGTGCTATCAGAATTAGCAACAAGCGGAGTGGAGCCGCAATAACCCGCGGAGCGGAGTCCTGCAACGGATCCGCGATTCCGGAGGGGCTGATAGCGTGCGGACGGAGGAGGAAGAAGAAACGCTGCGGCGATTGCGATTGGGTGTCCTAGAGAGACACGGTGGCCACACTTCAACCGGTGAGTCGGCAGTCCAGTGAGACTGGGGGTTTCGCAGCATGGGAAATACAGTTTCAGCCGTAGAAAGAGCTACGCTGGAAGCGTTGCTCAAGCTAGCCCAATAGGCTGGGGAAGAAGTTAACAAAACATCAGTGGCGGAGTTGTTGCTTTGGGCACGGAGGAAAGGGCTGATTGGGGACACTGTTGAAGTTTTCAAGGATGATACGTGGATAAGGATAGGGAAAGAACTATGGGAGGCAGTTCAATCGGGTAGCAAAGAAGCCAGATCCCTGGTGACTACCTATCGACAAATCCGCTCGCTAATAGAACGGATGGGGGCTGAGGCGGAGGTCGAAAAGGCGGTACAATCAATCTTTTCCGCCGACAACAGTAAGAGCCACGTACAGGAAGATAATCCAACTGTCACACCAGTCGAGAAGGGGCCCTTTGATGACTTTCTTGTTCCCTATGAGCCTTCTCCGCCTTCCCCTCCTGTTTCGCTACCCTCTCCTATCGTCCCTACTGTTCCTCCTGCGCCTGTGGATCCTTCTAAAATTCCTCTCCCTGAAGATGATGATCCCTCTTTAGGACAGATCCCTCATATGCTGCAAAAACAAACAGAGGTCATGACTGATTTGTTAGAGGAAATGCGCCGCTTAGACAGAGATGGGAGAAGAAGTGATATTAAAGCGGCATACAAAAAGGCCCATCAGGCTATTGTGAATGGACTAAAAAATCTGGATGATCAAATAAGCATGTTCCAGGCAGATAAAGGCAAAGGTGCAGATAAAAGATACTGGGTAAAGAATATGATTAAACAAGGGGAATTTGATCTGGAATCAGCTAACCAATTTCTGAAATCAAAAGGGTTGGACCTGTTAACTGACTTGGAAAAATATGAATTAGAGGGTTATGTTAAAAGCCATAAAAAATTATATCCAGAATTACCCAAAGAAGAGGGGATATCTAACATAATACAGAAATGGTGGTCGAAAGGTGGTGAAGGCAGTACTAAGATGGACAAAGAAGGGTTGAAGAAGGAAGAGGATGTGGTCCCAATGGACACTAGTTTTGATATGGTCAAAAGATGGCGTGGTATCATTACTAATGCTGAGTTAACAGGAGATTTCCAGCTTACCGCTGCTCCCGTTATGCGGAATGTAGATGGCAATGAGTGGGTTCCTCTAGATTGGAATATGGTGTCGCGATTGCAAAAAGCTGTAATGGACTATGGTATTGATAATCGTTTGGTGAAGCGTCAGGTTGAGGCAATCCTGAAATATCAAGAGGTGGTTCCAGCGGACATAAGGGGAATTTTTGAACTGATCCTGGGCCCAACTAGCTATATGTTGTTTTTGAACAAGTGGCAGGAGCGATGTGAAGCAAAAATCCTAGACAATGTAGGATTGCGTGACGATGATCCCTTGCGATTTGTTACGGTAGATCAAATGATGGGAACGGGACAGTATCATGATGTGCAACGGCAAGCTGCTTTGCATCCACGAATATTAAGTCTAAGTAAGGTTGCTGCGCTGGAAGCCTTTTCTGCACTTCCACAAGTAGGACAGCCCCGGCGCCCGTACTTGCACATTAAACAAAGGGAGGACGAGTCATTCCTTGCATTTGTGGATAAGATCAAAGAAGGGCTAGATTTGGCTCCTGATGTTCCCCATCATATGAAAGAGACAATGCTCAGAGAAATTGCTGTCCAGAATGCTAACACTACTTGCCAGAGACTAATAGCTAATCTTCCACCAGGATCACCATTGATTCGTATGATAGAGCAATGTTCTCGTGCACCCATGGAAACAGAAAAAGAAAAAGCAAAAATTCATGCTACTGCTCTTGCCGCAGCACTGAATCAAGGAAAAAGGTCAACAACGAATGCATGCTACAGCTGCGGGCAACCAGGTCACATTAAAAAGCATTGTCCTAAAAAGAATGTGCTTAACGTACAGTCTTCTCCTAAGCAGTCTTTTACAGGTACCTGTCATCGATGTGACAAGTTCGGACACCTGGCGACAGAGTGTCGCTCCAAATTCAAGAAGGATGGCACACCGCTGTCGGGAAACTTGAGGAGCCACGCGGGGAGCGCGGCGAAAACATTCTCCCCAACAACGGCGGCTGCCTCGATGAATTGGAACCAGCAACAAGAGGAAGCGCCGGAGTTGATCTGGTAACAGCTGAATCGGTAACTATTAGAGATGACTTAGTGACCTTAATTCCAACAACATTGAATGGGCCTTTAGGACATGGTTTGGCTGCTCTGTTGATTGGACGATCGTCAGCTACCAAGAATGGGATATTTGTGCAACCAGGTGTCATTGATGCTGATTATAAAGGACAAATACAAATCATGGTGAGGATATACTCGCCACCATTATTTATCCCCAAAGGTAGTTGTATTGCCCAATTAATCCCTTTCACTCCACAAGTACCTGGAGATCATGACACACTCAAAGAGAGAGAAGGGGGCTTTGGAAGCACTGGACCTTTATCAGCTTTTGCTGAGTCATTATCACCAACACACAAACCGTTGAGGAAGGTTCACATATCATTAGAAGGAGGTACAGGCCCAGGAAAATTAGTTACCGACATGATGATGGATACAGGTTCTGATATCACCATAATTCCAGCTGATGCTTGGCCTCCTGATTGGCCATTAGTAACAGTTCAGGATAAAATATTAGGAATTGGGGGTAGCACGTCTTCGGCAAAGAGCAAATTACTAGTCTGTTTCACAGATAAGGATGGGAATCAAGCTAAGGTTTATCCTTATGTTCTGAAAACACCTTTATGGATTTTGGGAAGAGATGCCTTGAGTCAATGGAATTTAGTGCTTGCCTCCCCGGATTTTTAGTAGCGGTCACTGAGCAAGGAGATGCTCGCCCTACTGTAAAATTAACCTGGACGTCTGACACACCTATATGGGTAGCTCAGTGGCCGCTGTCAGGGGAAAAGATAGAGCATCTCAAAGAGCTAGTGAATGAGCAGTTAGAACTTGGACATCTGAAACCCTCCAATAGCCCATGGAACACACCAGTGTTTGTTATTCAAAAGAAATCAGGAAAATGGAGATTGCTACACGACTTAAGGGCAGTAAATGAACAAATGATGCCACTAGGAGCTCTTCAACCTGGATTACCATCCCCTGCGGGTTTGCCTCGAGATCATTATTTGTATGTTATTGACATCAAGGATTGCTTTTTCAGTATTCCTCTGGATGCAGAAGATACTAAAAGATTTGCATTTAGCATTCCTGAAATTAACCTGCAAGCCTCTATGAAGAGGTATGAGTGGGTGGTACTTCCACAAGGCATGCGCAACAGTCCCACGATCTGCCAGTGGTATGTAGATCAAGCTCTGTTTACCTGGAGACAAGCTAACTCAGAGGTGATTACATATCACTACATGGATGATATCATGGTGGTGAGCAAATCAGAACTTCCAATAGCAAAACAAGCAGAGTTGTTGTCAGAATTAAAAACCTGGGGTCTAAGTGTGGCCCCAGAAAAAATTCACAAAACAGAACCATGGAAATATTTAGGCTTTGAGGTATCAAAGACCAGGTTTAAACCCCAGAAAGTCACAATACACAACAACATTCAAACAGTAAATGATGTTCAAAGGTTGCTGGGTGACATTCAAAGTTTTAGGGTATGGGCTGGTTTTACCAATACTGACCTACAACCTATTCGAGAACTTTTGGAAGGGTCAAAAGATATTGCTGAAAAAAGAGAATTAACTCCCGAGGGTCAGATAGCTCTTGAAAAGATTAGCCAAAAACTAGATTCTGTTTGCACATACAGGTTTGATCATAACTCTCCTATTAATTTGTATGTTCTGAACAACACAGCTGAACCAGTAGTGTTGATTGGCCAAGAAGGCCCAAAAGGAGAATTCTATCCTATGGAATGGGTCTTTACAAAAAGTACCCCCTCAGTAACAGGAAACTGGAGAACTGTAACTGAAAGCACACAATCGGGTATGATTGGTGTTTGGCACTGAGCCAACAAAAATAGTATTGCCAATGTCAAATCTCAATTTGATTTTTGAATGGGCTGACAAATCAGTTGCGTTTTCTTTGGCAACTGTGGGAAAAATCGTTGACAATCACTTTCCAAAGTGTCCTATCTTCACTGTTAATCTTCCTTTGGCGAGCAAAGGAATTGTGAGTCCCATTCCATTAAAGGATTGTCCGACTGTATTCACTGATGCAAGTGGGAAAACCAACAAATACGGTTACACAGTACAATCAAATGGTGATTGGGTCACAGTTGTGAATGTCATGGAAGGAGTATCTGTTCAAGTTTTGGAATTAGAAGCAGTTGTGCTAGTTTTTCAAAATTATCCTGACAATCCATTTAATCTAGCTACAGATTCGCTATATGTATATTCCATTCTGATGAGGATTGAGGATGCATTGATTGGAAAAACTCATAATCAAAAAATAGCAAAAGCTTTGCTAAAGTTAGTTAATCTAATTACATGCAGAAAGCATGCCTTTTTTCCCTCGCATATCAGAAGTCATCAAAACTTACCTGGAATATTATCACAGGGCAATTCTACAATTGATTTGGCTGTCTCGGCAGCAGCCTCCCGCTTCTCAGAAGCCCGCACCTCGCATGAGTTTTTCCATCAATCAGCAAAAGCCATACAGAAGGAGTTTGGATTAACTCGTAATGAGGCAAGAAGTATTATAGCGGAATGTCCTGAATGTGCCAGGCTTCCCGTGTTGCAGCAACAAGGGGCAAATCCTAGAGGATTGAATGCTGGAGAATTATATCAGACTGATATAACAATTGTCCCTGAATTTGGACAATTTAGACATGTACACGTAACCGTAGATACACATAGCAAATTGACCTGGGCAACACCCATGAGTAATTCTAAAAGTAGATCCTCATGTAGGCATTGGTTACAAGTTTTTGCGATTATGGGTGTCCCCAAAGAAATTAAAACAGACAATGGGCCAAATTATCTCTGTCAGGTTACAGAGAAATTTTTACTACAGTGGAATGTAAAACACACCACCGGGGTAGCTTATAACAGCACAGGTCAGGCTATAGTAGACCGCTGTCACCAAGACCTGAAACGAATGTTCACTATTTTGAGAAAAGAGAGGGAAAATACCCTCACGCCACAGGAAGTGGTAACTAAGGCGCTCTATGTAATCAACTGGAAAAATGTAGTTAATAGCCCAAACAACACAGCAGAGCAAAGTCCTATTGATTTACATTTTAAAAAATCGAATTTGCTGCTACACCAAGAAGTACTGGTACAAACATGGGACCCTCTGACCCAGCAATGGGAAGGGCCTATACGTTTGTTAACATGGGGAAGGGGATATGCTTGTGTTTCTACAGGTAGTAATAAACCCCGTTGGCTCCCAGCAAAGTGGGTAAAGCCGTGGATTACGAAGCAAACTGGAGGAAAACAAGAGGTGGCACCAACAGATCAAACGTCGGCTAGCGCCCTTGGCAGAGGCATTACAGGGACTGATAAAGGAGCCACTGCCGAACCCACCATCCATCAATAATATCAGAGAACTGATCGACAGGAAGGCGAATACGCTGTCTCAAAAACTGCATCGACCTGTAGGCGGGTGTAGTATATGGATTGAGGGACGGTTTATATGTGGAATTTGTAAATCTGTTTATTATAGCGGTAATAGTATCAATTATTATTTAGGGTGCGATTCCTGTAGAGAAACGCATTTTTGCGCTGCAGTAACTGCTTTATCGTGGTGGTTAGACAACCTATCTTTGACCCTTCATGAAGCCAGCCAATTATTTGAATTGCAATTTGAAAAACAATTGGCCGTATATTATTTTGAATTGCAACAATTATATTATCACACCTACCTGCTCTTACATACAAGAGAAAAACAATTGTGGTATCTGAAGCCGAGTCCATTTTGTGCCTTACATACCCTCATAAAAGAATCATTATGCCCGAAACCATAAAAATAATCATTCATATCATTCTTATTGGAATAACTATACCAGTCACAAAGATGCAGAATCTCGGAGATCCAAAAAATTTTTGGATCGAATGGGCGAACAAGACTGGTAATGACAATTTTTGCTTACATTTGGATGCAGCAGCCAATCCATTTAAAACCTGTCTAATAGGAACCCCAGTAGAGGTGAACTCCCTGCGCATAAAAGACAGTCCAATTAATTGCTCCAACAAAAATAATAGCTACTGTCTGGCAGAATTTATTAATAACTCAACTCAACTACTTCCCTGGGACCCCCAGGAGATAGAATTATTAGGAAGTCGTAAGGCCAATAGTTCTGGATGTATTTTCTTTGGGTATTGGAACCTCACATTATTCCCCCAACGTATGTGGGTCACTCCATACACTAGTATGAATCGAACTGCCTATTGTGGCTACATTTATGGCTGGAGATCTGGAAATATTATCCTGAACATTACCAAACCTATTGCATTGCCTCCCCAAATATATTTAATTTGTGGGGATAGGGCATGGCAAGGTATTCCTAAATACGCAATGGGAGGACCCTGTTATTTAGGAAAATTATCTTTGTTAGCACCATCTTCAACTCATATTAGACGTCTATACGAAAATAAAACCAGAACTAAGAGAAACATTGAAACCCTTACAGCTGAATGTGATGATGAAGTAGACTTGTGGGACACTACGGCCCGAGTCTTCACATCATTGTTACCACAAATAGGCACTGCACATGCCTTAAAAGAATTACAAACATTAGCATGCTGGTCAGTTAAACAAGCTAATGTCACCACCCAAGTAATTTCCCAATTAGCATAAGATATGAGCAGTCTAAGAAAGGCAGTGATCCAAAATAGGGCAGCAATTGACTTTCTCTTGCTGGCTCAAGGGAAAGGTTGCGAAGAAGTAGAAGGAATGTGTTGTTTCAGTTTATCTGACCATAGCGATTCGATCCACAAGCAATTAGATTGGCTTTGAAAGCATACTGATAAGATTGTGATGCATCATAGCCCTTTTGACGATTGGCTGATGTCATGGGGCATCTCTGCATGGCTAAAAGAAGGCATCAAAATGGGTATTATAGTGATATTAATTGTATTGATTGTCGCATGTATGGGACCATGTATTCTCCAGTGCTTTTCCCGGCAGATTAAAAGCATGGCTGATGCTGTTTTTGAGAAAAGAGGGGGAGATGTTGGAGGCCTAGCTGGAGCAATCATCCTACATCCTATGTATAAAAGACTCCCGTGGTGAAAAGGACTCCCGTGGTGAAAATGTCCAAGGTCAGCCCGACTTTGAAAGACCATAAGGAAACTATAAGAAGAAAAACAAAATTGTAAATCATCCTCCACAATGCACAAGGACAAAGATAAACCGGAAAAGCGAACATCTGGAGAGAGGCCTATGTGAGAGTTAGAACATACCGAAATATTACGGGAATAGATCAAAGTATAACCAATCAGTAGTTAGTTTACAAAATGTTAGTATTAGCCGGACCAATTGTTATAATTCTTGCATGTAGTCTGTACTAGTAAAAATCCTATATAATCTGTACCTTTGTGGACAATAAACGGACTTGCATTCGCACTCATACTGAGTGGTCGTTGCTTTTCCCAATGTCCTCTGGCATGCAGACCCCCGCAGCTTGGCCTCCCTGCCGAGTTAAAGTCGAAAGTCCTGCCGAACCTTAAACTTGAACTCCGGCCAAGCCCACTTGCCTCACCCTAATAGCCTTGGGAAGCTTTGTCTCCCTGCCGAGGTAAGGTCAAACGTCCTGCCGAGCCTTACACTCGAACTCCGGCCAAGCCTTCTTGCATAACCCAACTAGGCTTGGGAAGCTTAGTCTCACTGCCGAGGTAAGGTCGAACGTCCTGCCGAGTCTTACACTCGAACTCCAGCCCAGCCCCCTTGCCTGACTCTACTACTAGGCTTGCGATGCCCTGTCTCCCTGCCGAGGTATGGTCGAACGTCCTGCCGAGCCTTACACTCGAATTCCGTCCAAGCCCACTTCCCTGACCCAACTAGGCTTGGGAACCTTGGTCCCCCTGCCGAAGTAAGGTCGAACTTCCTGCCGAGCCCTGCACTCGAATTCCAACCAAGCCCCCTTGCCTGACCCTCCTACTAGGCTTGGGAAGCTTGGTCTCCCGGCTGAGGAAAGGTCGAACGTCCTGCCGAGCCTTACACTCGAACTCCGGCCAAGGCCCCTTGCCTGACTCTCCGACTAGGCTTGGGAAGATTGGTCTCCCTGCCGAGGTTAGGTCGAACGTCCTGCCGAGCCTTACACTCGAACTCTGGCCAAGCCCCCTTGCCTGACCCTACTAGGCTTGGGAAGCTTGGTCTCCCTGCCGAGGTAAGGTCGAACGTCCTGCCCGGCCTTACACTCGAACTCTGGCCAAGCCCCCTTGCCTGACCCTACTAGGCTTGGGAAGCTTGGTCTCCCTGCCGAGGTAAGGTCGAACGTCCTGCCGAGCCTTACACTCGAACTCCGGCCAAGTCTCGTTGCCTGACCCTACTAGGCTTGGGATGCTTGGTCTCCCTGCCGAGGTTAGGTCGAACGTCCTGCCGAGCCTTACACTCGAACTCCGGCCAAGTCTCGTTGCCTGACCCTACTAGGCTTGGGAAGCTTGGTCTCCCTGCCAAGGTGAGGTCGAATTTCCTGCCGAGCCTTACACTCGAATTCCGTCCAAGCCCCCTTCCCTGACCCGACTAGGCTTGGGAAGCTTGGTCTCCCTGCTGAGGTAAGGTTGAACATCCTGCCGAGCCTTACACTCGAACTCTGGTCAAGCCCCCTTGCCTGACCCTCCTGCTAGGCTTTGGAAGCTTCGTCTCCCTGCCGAGGTAAGGTCGAACGTCCTGCCAAGCCTTACACTCGAATTCCGGCCAAGCCCCCTTGCCTGACTCTCCTGCTATGCTTGGCTTGCTTGCCTTCCTGCCTTTCTGCTTACTCGGGTTCATGCCTGTTCTGACGGGGACATCCTGCCCCGCCTTCCTGGGACATTCCCCTGCCTGCTCTGCCGCAGACCTCCATCCATGCCTGCCATGGACGTCCCACCTGCCCTGTTATCCTGTCCTGCTTGCTGGGGACCTGCCCTCTGCCTGGCGGGGACATGCCACTCCTGCCTGCTTGGACATCCGACCTGCCCTTTTGTCCTGTCCTGCCTGGCGGGGACATGCCTTTTGCCTGGTGGGGATGTGCCCTCTGCCTGCCAGGGTCATGCCCTCTGCCTGCTAGGATACCCCGCCCTACCTGCCAGGGACATCCCACCTGCCCTCCGGGAACATGACCTCTAGGACCTCCACATCCCACCTGCCCTGCTGGGGACATTCCCCTTGCCGTGATTGCCAGGGACTTACTTTGCCCCTAGGGCACCTCCACATGCTCGGAGGAGGGCCTGCTTTACTTCTAAGGAGACGCCTCAGTCACTCCTCTATTCCATTCACTTCCCCCCGTTCCCGGCCGTCCCCCTCGCAGGAGTCCGGAAACGTGGTACTAGCGGGTACCTCTCACTTTGGGGGTCCGAGCTGCCGGCCCCCGCCTCACTCACTCACTCATTCGCTCGTCTCCCGGTTTTTCTTACCAATCCGATGCTCCTCTGCATTGCTCGTCTCATGCTGATCCTAGGGTCCAAAGGTAGCCAGCGACTCCCGAGGGTCCCTCGAAGCAGGTGGTCGAGCTGTCCAGCTGTCCGGGGGTCCTCTTTGGGCGTGGCTATCCTGGACGAGCCCCCAATTGAAATGAACAGGGCTAATGCCTTTATTAATGTTCAGCTCTTTATTAAAAGATCAGCTGGGCAGGGGGCTCGACGCAGAGCTCGCCCCTGCGGTCGCAGCTTTCCCAGGCAGCCAAAAGTAAGGAGGCGTGCAGAGTCTGTCACTGAAGTCCAGAGCAGCAGCTGTCCCTTCTTCCTTCCTTGTGGCACACCGGTGGCCAGAGGGTGAGGAGGCGTGGCGTGCAGAGTCTGTTGCTGAAGTCCAGAACAACAGCTGTACCCGCTCCTTCCGTGGTGGCAGCACCAGGGCTCTCTGTCTCTCTGTCTCCCTGCTTCTCAGAGCCTAATATAGTCTATTCTTTCTTAGGTGATGGCGACGGTTAAAAGTCAATCAGGGGATGTGTTTCCCTCTTCCTCAGCTAGGGCATTTGTCTAGACTCCTCTACTGTGTTCAGTTTTTGATTTATATTCCTTTTTAGCTCCTAAAAATACTCCCATGATCCTAAGGGGTTTTTATTTGCATGTTAGTCCCAGAATGGCAGCGTGGAGGGGTGGGAGGCCAGTTATCTCCAGGTAGTTTAGAGAAAACAAACAGAGTAATTAGCTAATTAGCATTTCAATATTGGTACTTTGCTAGAGTTAGTAGTTTTTTTTTAGTGTTGCCATGGGAACTAAGAAGGCCCTGCCCGCGTCTCTGGGGAACACGTGGAAACTGTTCATTACACTTGGGTCTTTGTTCTTCGTGTACACTTTAGTCTTAGGGGTTAATTACCGCAGTTTTAGGGAATCCCTTCCCTTTTCTTTGTTTTATTGTCTCCTTTTGTCCACTGGATCTTAACCTGCCTCTGTCGGTCACACCAGGGGAGCACAGTGAGGCTGCCTAACAGGGCAGGACGCGTCTCCCTCACTCTGAGTCTCCTAAGGCACCGGCAGAGAGCTGTTAACAACCATCCTCTGCTACCATAATTGTGAAAAACGCCAATCACTTGTTTTAAAAATTTATAATAGTTTAATAAAAATAAAATGGTTATAAAAATAATAGTATAAGTATAGTAATAAAGGTTAGACAATTAGAGTGAGGACAATTAATGAGACAATAACAGCAAAGAGTTACAGCCCGGGCTGGGTACTTCTTTCTGGACAAAAATGAGCCAGGAAAAGGACCCCGTTAAAAGAGAATTTACTCCTTAAGAGGGGTAACCTGTTGCATATACAAAACACTTCATGATTATGCATATATTTTATTTAAAACAAGAAATTCGTCTGGTATTTGTCAAAAAGTTTCTCTTAATCCTCAGGCACCTTCGAGTCTAAGTCAGGCTTGAAAAAGTTCATTTCTGTTCATTAGGAAAGCCATAAATTCCTCTTCTCTGGAAAATTTAGGGGTTTCTGTAATTGTTATCTCTGTGCAAAGAATTCCTTGATTATCTTCTCCTTTTCTAATAAAAAGAATATCTCACACACATAGTTTCTATTTTAACTACTTGTTATAAATGAAAAATGATCCAGCCAAATTAAAAGAAATAAAGAGAATTTATTCTAGCAATAGAGATCTAACTTAGCCAGCCACAAGGAAAAGGACAGTGTCGAGCCCGGGATGGGCGCTGGGTGCAAGACACAGAGATCAGCCTCAACAGAGGTTTCACTCTATGCTCCCACACCACCATCCTGATACAAGCGATTTTTATAGGGAAAATTTTGCCTGAAGCCAGGATTTCGGCATTCAGTCCTTTGTTTCATTCAAAGTCCCATAAGTTGATGAGATTTCCTTCTCGGCGACAAGGCAGAACAATTAGAAGTCCGGTGTCGTTGAAACTCTTGATGAAATTTACAGGAACACGGTATTCACATGTATCGGCCCGGGGGATGTTTCTGATGTCCATCTCGGGTCGTTCACACGATGATCAGCGCCTGGATGTCTTCATATCGCCTCAGATAAGGCCCATCTCCTGGCGAGCCACATCCTTTTGCTTGTAAATCGGGTTTCAACACACCTGGTTTTGCCTGAGAAGGGGGGCTTCTAATGGCAAAGGGTACATTCTAACAACTATTTAATATTATATATATATATCATGCAAAAAAAGGGCGCGAATTATACCTGTTACATATAACACTGCTAAAGCTTAATTTTAATTACAAAACTACATTTACTATATTATTAAAATGTTAATACAGCATAACTTTCCAACTGAGCATAATACATATAGTAAATATCTGCGTAGATCCATATAATATGCATTTTTCACAGGTGTGATTCTTTGTACATTCCTTGGATCATTTGGGTCGTCCCAAAGCATTACCACCCAGTCCCTGTTTGAAAGTCAATTTGGTATCACCCAGGTTAGATGTGATAGTCCATTCCTCAGGTTCCTTCACATGTCCTTTGATTCTGCTGGCTTGAATCCACCCTCTTTCCCTGGTTTGGTTTGCTGCCTCAGTAGTATCTGAAAAGGACTTCTTAATAGCACAGGGACAGTAACAAAAAGAAGAAAACAATACATTAGCTTTTGCCATCAGCATTCCCCAAATCTTCCTGGGTTTAGCAAAAAGTTTTTTCCACAGCCACCTCTTCTTGTCTCCATCTGTGCTAACAGCTGCAGAGGCAAATTCTTATTTTTGTGAGCCACAATTACTTAAACAAGAAAGGCCAGGCTGATTTTAACACAAGATGAATCACATCTATTGCTTTTTACCCTCTGTGTAATATTTAACTGTTTTAGCATCAGAGACCCATTCCTCAGAACAAAAGCCCCCCCCCCAGCCCCGCTCCTAACAGCAAGAGAAAAGAAAAGAAACCAACAGAAAGAAAAATAATTCTTGCTTGAAAAATAAATCAAGTTTGCAAGGTTTGGAGAATTAGCAAGAGATTAAGGCTATCTCTGCCTTGGTATTATCTCTAGCGCTGGCCCCTCTCTCCCTCTTTACACAGCAGCAGTTTCAATGACATCCCTCACCCCTCCCCCACTGCCGTCACTGCACCGTAGCAGCCCCAGCTCGCTCCGGGAGCGGGAGCGGGGAATACTCGCAGACAGCCACCTGCATGGGCCCCCTAGGGCCGTGCCTCGCTTTCCTTTCGCTCTGTATCTCTCTCTCCCCCTCGACCCACCTACTGGGGCTGTTATAAATAGAGGCAAATAATTTGTTCAGCCTTTCAAGAGTCAATCAGAAATTTATTGATTACAGCAAGCGATGGCAAGCAAACAGCACTGGGTGCAGCCGGGGAGTCCCCGCTCCGCAAACGGCTCACCCCGTTTCCCCCTTCCCGCAGTCTTTTTATACTCTTTTTTTCTCCGGGGCTGCGGTATCTCTGGGTGTACTCTGCGCTTGCGCCCTCTGTTGCTAGGGGGTCGTCTTCTACTCTCTGTTGGATGTTTGAGGAAGGCTCCTCTCTTCTTCCTTGGTGAAAGTCCACGGCCCTGTAATGGTCTTTTCCATATAAGGTTATATGTTATATGCACCTAAGTTCTAATTACACAACTAGCTTAAGTAATCAACATACTAGCTAGTTTCTGTCTGGCAGTTTTCTGTTATCTACACAAGGCTTCTCCTTTGGCTCTCTGCTATCTTACACAAGGCTTCTCCTTTGATTTTCTGTTATCTACACAAGGCTTCTCCTTTCTGTCTTGATGAACAAAGAGTCTTCTCTAACTTATCACAATCCCCCCTTTTCTTTTTCTTTATTTTGTTTATCAAACTTTTTTTTTTAGTTATTTTAACAGTGTTATAAAATGGGGGTTTAACATCAAAACAAAGCTAACAATGTTCGGTAATCTGGGGGTTAGGTACGCTCCCTCTACTAGCTTCTAAAGGGTGTTAAATCGAGAATCCTCGCTAGTGGGTATTATTGTCTGGTTATCACTAGTTGAATTTTCTATTCCTGAGTTACTTTGATTACTGATTATTTCAACATAACCTGGGTCTCTATCTTTGGCTATTACCGGGTTAGGGCCTACTGGCCGGGTATCTGGTGGGATAGGCTCCTTCTTACTGGGTTCCATGTACTGAAAACCCCATGTTCATCTTACTGTCCATCTTGGATCTGATGGTTTAGTTACATTCAGATACACAAATTGACAATTCCCCTGATTGACTATGCCACTCGACCAGTCCTTCTGTGGAGCTTTACAGCCGTGGGGTCCCCAGGAAACAGTAAGCCATTGATCTCCTTCTACTGACTAATCCGATGCTATTGTTTCGCAGCCCCAATACTCACAGAAGTATTCTCTGGGATAATTGTAATATCCCTTTCCTGGATTTGATGCTGGACACATCGATGGGGGCCAATGTGCATAATGACGATGTAAAACTAGGAGATCTGGACAATATCTGAGTTTGAATTTCCTTCCTATCTACTTGGGTTAATATCTATTTAAAGGGTTGATGTGAAAATTGAGAATATCTTCCTGGTAATGACATAATCAGAATTACAATAACGATAACTTGCCAAGGAGGATGGAGTCCTGGTTTTGGACTTAACTCATAATTTCCTACCATTTCCCTTTTAGCTTGTTGCCCTTTTTGTTTACCCGGGGTGGTTGAGTCGGTACCTTTTGGGAGGTTATCAATACCCAGTCGGTAATATTTGGAGTATCTCTGCATTATTCCACTTGGGATTGGGAAGAGCCTGGTTCTTTCCCCTCTGCCTCACCAGCCGACTCGGGTGCTTCGAGCCGCGGGGATTACCATCTTCTTGGCAGTAGCGGTACTCTCCAGCGTATCCATTCCCTTTTCCCCTTCTAGCCTTATACTGCTCCCAGTTCTTATCCTTGACCGGGGATGAGTCACACGGGATTTCTTTCAGCTCTTTCCGACAACACCGGTTTACAATATGGGCAACACAGGAGGCAGGTTCATTCAGATGGAAACAAAAATTCTCAGGGTTAACCCCTTTTCTGTAAACCTCCCACCACTCTTCTGATTTGAACCTTACCCACTTATTCTCCAATTCCCCTAACTCTAATATGATTCTTGTTAATCCTTGCTCTAGCTTGTAGCAGCTGGAGCAAATCCCAGTAGGTGGCTTTTCTTTGTAGCAATGGACCCACCACCATTCTTGGCAAGTTTTACAAACAAAGCACACAAAAGGATAACAATCACAATGTATTTCTTTACACACTACTCCATAATCATCAGCCAAGGTGTAAGTGTATCTTTTCTGTTCCCCTTCTTGGTGTATCTGGATTACCCGCACTGAGTCCGTCAGTTTTTCTTCAAGGTGACCTTCAGGTTTCCGGGTTGGCTTGTTACTCTCTAATGGTCAGCTGTAGTCCTGTTGTCTATTGGATCGTAACCTGCGTCTGTGGGTCACACTAGGGAAGCACAGTGAGGCTGCCTAACAGGGCAGGATGCATACATATACTTTTATTTGTCCACATTCACTTAACTTTATTTTTCACTTACTCTCACACACAACAAAACAATCACAACAACAAGGTACCTTTCATTTTTCAACACACTTATTACACTTTTAGGTTTCCCTGGCCAGTCCCAGTGTTCTTGGATACCCCTCAATCTAGCTGTGTTGTTCCTAACTCCAGATCTTCTCAGATTTATCTTCAAACCGGCAAAATTTTTATTAAATTCTGGGTGCTCTCGAATATTAATATCTCAACCCAGCAAAACTTAATTCTGGGTGCTCTCGGAATGTTAATCCCTCAACCCAGCAGGTTTGAATCAACCCTGGATGCTCTTGGAATATTAATCCCTCAATCCAGCAGGTTTGAATCAACCCTGGATGCTCTTGGAATATTAATCCCTCAACCCAGCAGGTTTGAATCAACCCTGGATGCTCTTGGAACATTAATCCCTCAATCCAGCAGGTTTGAATCAACCCTGGATGCTCTTGGAATATTAATCCCTCAATCCAGCAGGTTTGAATCAACCCTGGATGCTCTTGGAACATTAATCCCTCAATCCAGCAGGTTTGAATCAACCCTGGATGCTCTTGGAATATTAATCCCTCAATCCAGCAGGTTTGAATCAACCCTGGATGCTCTTGGAATATTAATCCCTCAATCCAGCAGGTTTGATCTTGGATGTTCTTGGGCATTCTTATCCCTCAATCCAGCAGAATTTTTAGGGGCCCCTCCTACACATTTTACCTTTTATTTTTCCCCAATAAATTATGCCAAGAAAACCCTCTTTTTACCTTTTAATTATTTTTTTTTTCTAATTAATTACCTTTTATTCCCCCCCCCCTCCCACTAAGGGGTCCCACTCTTTCTCTGAGACCCAGTCCTGGTGGGGGGTTCTCTCACTCTTTTTATCACTCGCTTCATCTCTTTACTGGCCGCTTTTCTCGCGAAAAAGACGGAAACGCAGCATGGGAGACTGCCGCTCTCGCTTAGCAGGTCCGGGGTAACCAGCCCGCCTCTCATTCACACACATTCATCCCCCCTTTATTCGCCCTGTAATGCAAAGGATCTCCCAGTGACAGCTTTTAACACTAAAGGGCAGTGCTATTGTATAACAAACAGTTAACTCTTAGCCCAGCCGGGTTCGCTGGCTACTTTTGCAAGCTCTTTACCAACTAGCGATGCTTGTAAGCGGTGCTTGTAACTCCTAGCTTGTACCACGCTCCCACTAGCTGCACTATCAGCTAGCGGCATTCAAAGCAGCTCCTCAAACCGCGGCTTGTGCCCGCGCGCCCGCTGCGCTATCAGCTAGGCTGCGCCTAAAGCACTTTTGCAAACCCCGACTTAAGCCCCGCGCCGCGCTGCCCCCGCGCTCGCCAGGGACAGGCCCTGCCGCGCATGCGCACTACCCGCTCCATCAGGTAGTGTGGCTGACTGCCCCGCGCATGCGCTCTCCGGCACTGTCGCGCCGCGTCTCTGTATCTTAGTAACGCCACACCGCGCTTCACACACACACACACACACACACACACAAGCACGCACGTCCGGATGTAACAGACACACCACACCGAAACTGGGGCACACCACACTGCAATCGGGACACAACACACAACACACTGAAATCGCGATTTCTCCCTCCCCGAGCCGCGCTATCAGCTGGGGAGGTCCTCCCGCCTTTTCTTAGTCTGGCTTCTAGTTACCCGCTGGTTATTCCCCTGGAGCTCAACATTCACCTCATTCTCACCTCATCCCCCTCCGAACCGGGGCAGAGGGATGTTGTGGTGAATGTGGAGGTAGGGGTGGAGGGGGAGGAGGTATGTAGAGTGGAAGGGTGGAATCGGGTAGGTCTGCCAAATGAGCCAAACGCTGGCCAGTACAAATGGTCCACTCTTGTTTGTTTCCCTCCCCAAACTTCTATGCAGTAGTGCACCATTTTCACCTTGTCCTTTCCTGGAGGGGAAGGCATCCTAATTTTTAGTCATTAGTCCTTATGGACTATCTGGAGGAATTTGGGGAAGCTTTACAGGGTTTCCCCTACCCATGGGACCAGAGGGCTTGCTTTTCCTCTGTCCCATCTTCCGGAGTGCCTTCTTACATACACCTCCACGCTTCCCTCAATTCGTTTTCTGTTATCTACACAAGGCTTCTTCTTTGGCTCTCTGTTATCTTACACAAGGCTACTCCTTTGATTTTCTGTTATCTACACAAGGCTTCTCCTTTCTGTCTTGATGAACAAAGAGTCTTCTCTAACTTATCACAGGGACCAAGGCTGCCATCTCAGACTCGGGACCTTGGCAGGCTGGGAGCCATCCCCGGCAGCTGCGCCACAGAGCGAACCCCATCCTCAGCGGCAAACCAGCACGATCAGTGCCCAGCAACGCCACCAGGCCGGCGAGCGCATTGGGAAACCCCTTGCCCTCCGGGGCTCTGGCACAACCAAGCCAGCTCCCAACCCCCAGCGGCACACCACGCAAACCGCGCCTTGCGCTGCCTCCACTGGGTGGATGAACACTGGGAGTTGCCGCTCCGGGTTGGCCCCATGAATTGGCCCCTGCCGTGACGCCGCGCCTCGGTCGCAGGAGAAGGGGGTGGCTGCGAGCGAGCCCCGACCCCGCTTTCCCCTCAGTGCACGTCACTAGCAGTTGCTTCCCACCTCTGACACTGGCCGGCAGAGGGTAGTGGTTCGGCTGTCAGCTGTGGTCCCTTACCAACAGAAGCGGCCAATAAGAGTGGACCCACATCAAAGGATCGAGGCAAAGGAAGAGGGAAGGACCCTTGTTTGCATCTCCGAGCAGTCTTTATTCTTCCCCGTGCAGGGGGCAGCGACACAAGTGACACTGACAAATCAAGGGCTAGATAGGAGGAGTATGAGGTGGATATATGTAAACATAAAACCAATAGGGAAGGGGAAGGGAAGAGTGCATACTTAATATGCAAATGAGTGAAAGAAAATATAACTTACAGAAAATCTTCTAGAAAAACGGGTGTAGCAAATAATGACAGACAAGCTGCAGGGGCAGGATTTGGAAGATAGACAGGGAAGGGTCTGGAAATAAGAGAGGTGTACCCCAGGACTGACATGGGGAAAGGTGGGAAAACAGGTGGAAAACAACTTTGGGGAGAGACTATTAGGAAAACTGGACAGGGCTGAATAGGGACAAACCATTACAATTATTTTAAACAATTTCTTAAACATAAACTTCAAAATCCCACTACCACACTGTTGCAGCCCCCAAGACCTTACCGCTCGCACGAGAACAGCCAAATAACTCCTAACCTTGACAACCTTTAACCTGACGGCCCCAGGTGCTCCTGACATTCTTTTTCTTTAGTAAGCATCTGGACAAACCATCAACAGATTTCCTTTCCCTTCAAGGAGGGCTTGTTCTGCTAAATCTTCCCGGATCCCAGTTCAGCATTGAACAACCTCCAAACAACCATGTGTTAAGGCACTTCCCTGCCTTTCATACAGAAATTGTATTCAAACTCCTGTCCTCCTCCAGTGCCAAGATATCATTATTCCACATTCCAATATCCTAGAGTCTGTTAACGACCCTTCTTCTTTTTCAACCTCTATTTTTCTTATTTTTTTTCTTTTTTTTTACCCTATTTTTTTCCTCTTTTTTTTTTTTTTTTTTTCCTCTGATTTAACACACTTTGGACAGCACGAGGTGTACACACAACTAGTTTATCTCTAAAAGTAAGTCCACAGCTATCTCCTCTTCTGGTACAACCCCCACTTCCAGTTGCATCTGCAAGTCTCTCCCAAACAAGCTGATGCCTGCCCCAGGAACCAACAAGACATCTCCCATCCAAATTATAGTTTCTCCCTCAGTTACTGAAATGAACAGGGCTAATGCCTTTATTAATGTTCAGCTCTTTATTGAAAAGATCAGCTGGGCAGGGGGCTCGACGCAGAGCTCGCCCCTGCGGTCGCAGCTTTTCCAGGCGGCCGAAAGGAAGGAGGCGTGCAGAGTCTGTCACTGAAGTCCAGAGTAGCAGCTGTCCCTTCTTCTTTCCGTGTGGCACACCAGTGGCCAGAGAGTGAGGAGACGTGGCTTGCAGAGTCTGTTGCTGAAGTCCAGAAAAACAGCTGTCCCCGCTCCTTCCGTGGTGGCAGCACCAGAGCTCTCTCTCTGCCCTTCTGTCTCCCTGCTTCTCACAGCCTAACCTAGTCTATTCTTTCTTAGGTGATGGCGACAGTTAAAAGTCAATCAGGGGATGTGTTTCCCTCTTCCTCAGCTAGGGCATTTGTCTAGACTCCTCTACTGTGTTCAGTTTTTGATTTATATTCCTTTTTAGTTCCTAAAAATACTCCCATGATTCTAATGGGTTTTTATTTGCATGTTAGTCCCAGAATGGCAGCGTGGAGGTGTGGGAGGCCAGTTATCTCCAGGTAGTTTAGAGAAAACATACAGAACAATTAGCTAATTAGCATTTCAATATCAGTACTTAGCTAGAGTTAGTAGTTTTTTTTTAGTGTTGCCATGGGAACTAAGAAGGCCCTGCCCACATCTCTGGGGAACACGTGGAAGCTGTTCATTACAAATCCCTCCTTTATTTCTTTGATCGGGCTTAAGCCCGCATCAACTTACAGTCTTTGGCTTTTGAGGGCTAACTTCTTTTGGCATTTGTATGCTTTTACTCATGTCTGATGGTAATTCTCGTGTTCTTTAGAAACGAAGTAAGACTTAATAATATTCTAATTAAAATTTTTTTCAGTTAACTCCTTTGGCTAAAGGACACTTAGTCTTATTAAACAATTACCAAGTACTTAAACCTTTACTATGGTACTTTAACTCAGAAACAGTTATTAACACCTTACTGTATATCAGTGTCTAGCAAGTTTTCTTTAAAGTTAATTTTAAGTCCTCTGGTTTCTTAATTACTGTCCATGCACAAGAGGAGGCGGGTGACACTGTTGGGTCTGGTCTGGCGTCTGGGGGTGGCACTGGTCCTTTGACTCTGGTGACGTGGGTCCAGCCTTTTTCTTGGGTCCGCACCTACGATCTCCCATCCAGCATGCGGCATATTCTCTTTCTTCTGGATTAAATGGTTCTTTTGAATTTAAAAATAAATTTAGGGCCTGACAAATCCAAACTTCAAAAGAGCCGTATCTAGGTCAATAAAAGTGGTCAGGTCTTATTTCCTTCTTTGGCCATCCAAAATTGGATCATCTTTACCTTGTCCTTTCTCCTTGTACAAGGATTTGTATCCCAGTTAGCTAACTTAACTCCCAGAGGGCTATCTTGGCGTATCTCTGCTGGTACTTTTTATTCCCTTTTTTTCCCCCTGTACCCAACTTACTGGTTTTCTGTCCCATTTTTCAAGATCTTATCTATTTGTCCCCTGCCTCTGTTTCCCACTTTCTCTAACAACTTAAATACCACCTTCTTCCCACAACACAAAAACCCCTTTCTCTCACAATACAATTCAGTACAATACACCTCCCTCCAATGAGATGAAGTGAAGCTTAAAATAAACAATCTACATTACATATACTTTCATTCATCTACATTTACTCACTTTTATTTCTCACTCATTCTCACACACAACAAGACAACATTAAGGTACCTTTTACTTTCAAATCACTTGTTAAAATCTCAGATGTTATTGGCCATTTCAAGGTGCTCTTGGATCCCACACCCCTGAGTATCTAGCTTGCCTACTCTCAATCGAGCAGCGTTTAAGCCTAGATGCTCATGAGTTTGCTACTCTCAGCCTAGCAGCTTTTAACCCTAGATGCTCATGAGTTTGGCATTTCCGAGTCTCTTGTGTGGTTTAGACCCTCAACCTGGCAAATTTTTTAGAGGCCCCTCCCCTTTGTCCTGTTTCCTAGTGGATTGTGCTAGGAAACTCCTCTGCTCCCTTCCTCCAAGGGGTCCAACTCCTCCCTGGGACCCCGTCCCAGTCACCCTGGGCATCTCTCACTCTTTTTTCATTCACTTTGTTTCCTCGCTGGCTGGATTTCTCACGAAATAACGGAACCACATCACTCAGAAGCCCCACAATCACTTTGCAGGTCTGGAGCAGCTGGCCCATGACGCTGTTGAGCAGGACGTGAACAAAGAACTCCATATCAGAAGGCTAAGAAAATGAACTCTGATTTATTTCAAATGTACCCCTCTATATATAGAGAACATCGAGAAGACTGATTTCATTGGTCTTAGAGTAAAAACATCCCACACCATTGGTGGGCAGTGTATGATGCACAGTGGCAGAACATATCTATAAACAATGTGAATAACAAGATAGATTAGAGAATTATTTACATTCTTTCCCAACTGTTTCCCAGTCTCTTGCCTGGTTAGAAAATCTTTCTCTTTCTCTCTGACTGAGCTGAGAATATCCACAGGCCCACATCTCATTCACATATCTCACAACCCCCGCCCCCCCTCCCGTATCTGCCCCCCCCCGAAAAGTACTTACAATCCTTTTTCCTTTCCGGGTCTTCGTGTACACTAGTCTTAGGGGGCCAATTACCGTGGTTTTAGGGAGCCTTTTCCCTTTCCTTTGTTTTATTGTCTCTTTTTGTCCACCCAGTAGGAACCTTCATCTGCCAATCACGCCAGAAAAAACAGAGCGAGGCTGCCAAACTTGACAGGGCGCGCCTCCCTCACTCGGAATCCTCTGAGGTTTTGGAAGCAAGGTGTTAGATCCCCGTACGGGCCACCAATTGTGAAAAACGCCATTCACTTTTGTTAAAATTTTAGAAGTTTAATAGTAATGAAAATAGTAATAAAAATTAGGACAATAAGAGACTGTAAAAAGCAAAGAATTATGGACATCTGGGTGCCTGGCACTCTGCGAAAAAAGCACACCTTGCTAACAAAGGATGACCCCTTAAAAGCAAAAGCCTATTGCATATTCATATATCTCATACATGATTCAAACATTCCTTTCAAACTAGGGTGTTTCTGCTTAATTTTAGCTTCTCCCCCCCATCTTATAAATCAACCTTATTGGTTCCTCAAAGTCTGAGCTTTCCTGATAAGGAGACAATAATTCTTCTCTTGGAATTTTGGTGTCTGTTGCTGTTATCTCTATCCAAATAGGATAATGCAAAGAATTTCTTGATTATCTTTTCCATTCCTCGAGCTAGTTACAAAAATTATCTTTGTCCTAGGGTGACGTTATGATGCTTGCATCCCCAGTCATCTGTCCTGTTTATGCTGGATATTATGTTCTGTGCCTTCAAGACTGGCTCTGAAAAGCGAAGTTTTGTTTTGTTATCAGCCTGCTCACTCCCCCACGGTCTGCTGGACACAGATGGCAGTACATAGTGCTGCTTTTGCTTTTTGCTTTTGCTTTTGCTTTTGCTCTTGGTCTTTGCTCTTGCTCCTGCTTCTGCTTGCTTTTGCTTTTTGTTTGTTAGTTAGTTTAGCTGGGCAGTCTGAATTTTTACCCTGGACTGTCTTTCTTTCCCTTTTCTTGGAACCATTCGAATCTGCTCCGGACTGGTCCTGGGAAACACCGAGAGTTTGCACTTTGTGGCCTGCAGCAGCCATTCCCAGCACCGGAGGGACTGATAACAGAGCGACCACTCCCAAGAGAGACTTTCTAAATTTGTCATCTCTTCAGAGCAGTTAAAGAGTTTTGTCATCTGGTGTTGTTAATTTTTTTTGTGCTGGGGAGTGCTTTGCCTGTTAAATAAACAGTTTTTTTCCCACTTCTTTCAAAGGAAATTCTTCCCGAACCAGGTGGGGAGAGGGGCTGTGGGGGGTTTGCTTTCTGGGGGCTCCTTCTGGAGTTTTTCTCCCAAATTTGCCCTAAACCAGGACAATCTTACATCACATAGTTTCTATTTTAATATTATGCTATAGCCTAAAAACTATATTTACCACACTACTTAAAAGAGATTAATAGAGCACTACTGAAAAGAGATTAATAGAGCATAACTTTCTGACATAACACATATAGTATTCATCTTAATATTTGCGAAGAGCCAGTCATATTGAAATGAACAGGGCTAATGCCTTTATTAATGTTCAGCTCTTTATTAAAAAGATCAGCTGAGCAGGGGGCCCGACGCAGAGCTCACCCCCGCGGTTGTAGCTTTCCCAGGCAGCCAAAAGGAAGGAGGCGTGCAGAGTCTGTCACTGGAGTCCCGAGCAGCAGCTGTCCTTTCTCCTTTCCTTGTGGCACACCGGTGGCCCGAGGATGAGGAGGCGTGGTGTGCAGAGTCTGTTGCTGAAGTCCAGAAAAACAGCTGTCCCCGCTCTTTCCGTGGTGGCAGCACCAGGGCTCTCTGTCTCTCTATCGCCCTGCTTCTCAGAGCCTAATATAGTCTGTTCCTTCTTAGGTGATGGCGACAGTTAAAAGTCAATCAGGGGATGTGTTTCCCTCTTCCTCAGCTAGGGCATTTGTCTAGACTCCTCTACTGTGTTCAGTTTTTGATTTATATTCTTTTTTTCCTCCTAAAAATACTCCCATGATCCTAAGGGGTTTCTATTTGCATGTTAGTCTCAGAGTGGCAGCGTGGAGGGGTGGGAGGCCGGTTGTCCCCAGGTAGTTTAGAGAAAACAAACAGCAATTAGCTAATTAGCATTTCAATATCGGTACTTAGCTAGAGTTAGTAGTTTTCTTTTAGTGTTGCCATGGGAAGTAGGAAGGTCCTGCCCGCGTCTCTGGGGAACACCTGGAAACTGTTCATAACAATATAATATGCATTTTTCACATATACTCAGAAAGTTTTTTTTGGTGGGTTGTAGCTCAGCTTACTCAGTGTCTTATCAGTCCCTTCGGTGCTGGAAAAATGCCGTGGCCCAGGCCAGGCCCCAGCGGGCCACAGATGTGAGCTGCCGGTGCTCTTCTGGGTTTTCAGTCCAGAGCAGGTTCGAACAGTTCCAAGAAAAAGAAAAAAAAACACAGTCCAGGTAACTTCTCTGCCTCAGCTAGCTAAAAACTACTTAAAAAGCAAAGGAGAGCTCTGTCCCGCTGTCTGTCCATGCTGCAGACAACACAGTCCAGAAGGAATGTGGAGGAGTGAGTGCAGTTTCTGATAACAAACTCCGCGCTTCTTCTCTCCCCCCTTCTATCTCGGAACCAGTCATAAAGGTGAAAAATTTATTTCTGGGCTAAAGAGATGAATGGGGATACAAGCATCATAAAGTCACCCCAGGACAAAATAGTTTAGGAAAACATACCTATTAAGGACTACAACCCTTAATGAGGAACTTTGCTAATGCAGACATGCTAAGGCTAGATTAAGTGGGAAAGTGTGCACCGTACAGGTTAAAAATCCCCATGAATAACTTCCAACCAGGTATCCATGAAAACCAACGAACTTTACCCTGTTAGGAACTTTACACATGCCACGTATTGTTACGGCAGCAGTTCTTAAAATGTAAACTCTAACCTAACAGAACGCAGTTCAATAACTTCAAATTTTCTCAGTACTAGGAATATATATATGTGGACTTGATGATCTAAGAGGCCTTTTGAACCTTAATGATTCTATGATTTGCACATTTTCATAAATCTAAATGAGAAAATGGAACAAAATTGGAGAACACAAATCAACAGATATTAACAGAATTAAGCCTAATTTTTATTTGGATGTAAATCAAAACCATTGTGATAACACTATTGATGACACTCCTTAATTTTTTTTTTCCTCCTCAAAAGACTAGGTGTCTGTTTCATTTTAAAAAGGCTGAGAAATATCACAGTACAGGAAAAGAGAACTCTTGAGAAGATTTATAAAAGTATCTCTCAGAAGAAATCTAATTTGCTAGCCTTTTTTGCCTAGGAAAGCTCTTTGGCTTACAGCTTTCAGAGGAAAAAAAAAAGCCACCCAGAAGGAAAACATATTCTGGTTGAATCTATCACTGTACTTTGTAAACCTATGATGTAAGTAGGAAAAAACAACAGATTGCAAATTATGCCTCCCAATTTCCTTTTTTTTCCCTCTCTATTACTAGTGGTATGCTGATAAAATCTGTTTGGGTAGTGCAAACAAGTCTTGTTTAATAAAGAAATGAATTTGGCATTGTGTGAATTCTTCACAGACCCATCATCACCAGATATTCATCAAGCAACAAGAATGTTAAATATACATGAAAATAGCTGTAGGAATATTTAAAGTTGATTTCAACTCTCAGAAAGTTGCTAGGTACAATTTTAAGTAAATTTTAAATCACTTCTGAGTAGTGAAATAGGTCTAAAAATAGAAGCAGCAAATGAATCCATCACATTCAATAGCTCCATAAGGTTAACAATTCATATAGAATTCTGTAATAGGGTGAGATGTTGATGGAATGTATCCAACAGACTTGCATTTCTACCAATGCCTCTACAGGAACCCATGTGAAAGTACAATGCTCACAGATAGCACATACTTAAAAACTAGGCAAACAAGTCAAAGCTTGAAAATACTTCAAAACAGAACAGCTCTCATTTTACTAAATTGTTCCTCTAAAGTGAGCACTGAGGGGAAAATTCTTGCTGTGTACATTTCTTTTTTGTGTATTATGACTATAGTGTCTGGCACTTTGAAATTTAACACACAGCATTGCTGAATAAGAAAGGCAAACACTGTTTATTAGCGAACCAATAGCATTATCAAAACATAGGGTATTAAAATGGTTACTTGTTTGTAAATTGATTACTTGGTCTTAACTTTAGCTTCCTAAGCACACAATGTAATATTTAAAAACAAAGCTCATGCTTTACTTTTTAAAACCCGTTTTTTCCATTATTCTTAGCTTAACAAGAGTCAGGAGTTACATAGTTAAAATAGCCCATTAAAATGGGCAGGTAAAACAGAAATAATCTGCAAATTCACTCTTCACCACACAGCGCAAAAATCCTAGTCACAGCTTCATATTTAATGTGGAATCACTTTAAGTATACAGTAGTTCAAAAGACCCAGAAACTGGTTAAGATTTAAAAGCCAGTAGAACAAAAACACACTAAATCCAAAATACATCTTTGACCTTTTTAATCTGAAATGTTAGGGTCAATCACATGCCCAAATAAACATGTTTGTTTTATGGAGAAAGAAACTTTGGTATGGAGTTGAACTAGCCGCATGAATAGCACCTCTAGCTTTCAAAATAAACAGTAATGGCTTATCAGACACCATGGCAGCAAGATATCCCTTTTAAAAAACCAACCAACCAACCAACCAACCAACAAAACCCAAACAACCAATACCCACCAACTAAGACCAAGCACATGCTCGGAGCCACACATCAAGGCCAGACAAAAGAAACTAGCATAATACTTTCTTAAAGTAATTTTAAAACATGCATTAATTATTGTATTTCTGATGCTGAAATTGGTAAGAAATCTTTCCTACAATGAGAAAGCCTTCCTTTTATTTGATAACCACTAATAACCACTCCTTTTAAAACTGCACTCTAGTGCTTGAAGAATGCTATTAATATATTTCCTTAAGATTCTCTCTATTTTTCTAAAATATTGTATATTTCTATTTTACAGGGCCATGCTGTTAGTAGTAAGCATTGCAAACAAAAACACCCCCCCATTCTACTCCAAGAAGTATTTATTAAAAAGGTCAAAGATAAATTTGACCTCAAAATGGAACAAAAAGGTTTTTTAATTGTACCAGAAATAACAAATGATTTTTGTAATGTGTGATGCACTCCTACAGCCATCAATAGTTACCAGAATGTTAGTCTATGTTTATCTGTGAGTTTTATGGGTTTGCAACAAAGCATAATACACACTGAATAGAATGAGGGAAATTTCAGTTTCAAGTGTATAATGAATTTTAGTAATTTAATACATTTTAGCTTTTAGTTGCATATTCCACAATAGTGCTGTCACAACAAATCTGTGTATCAGAGCATACATCAACAGTATGGTGTAACATTACTACACCACTGCTGTACTTAGCTTTTTGAAAGAGACATAAGCATACATCAAACAATTTTCAGGGTTACTTTTTTCCTTTATTAATGTTCACTTTTTCAGTTATACTTCACTTTTTAAAATTTGAATTATTGAAAAAAAATCACTGAGAGTTTATACAGAAATAGCTATAAGGAATACCCTTACAGGCACTGATATGACAAACATTTATTTTAAGGGCTGAGAGGCATTAATATCAACAAAGTGGACTGAAAAGAATTACTAACTTTGTCTAAATGGGAAATGCCTGTTTCTGTTTGTATGTTGAAAAAGGAAATTCCGAAAGTTATATTTTGACCTTGCTACGTTACAAAGTCAATCATAGAAAGACCTACGCATTTAACCTGATAGTTTTAAAAGCCCTTATATTAAAAAATCTCAAAACATCATGCAAAACTTTGATCAATTATGCAGCTGCATTAAAACTGTTGCAAGACCATACTGTATATATTAGCTTTTTATACTGCTAATATACAACTAACAGCAAAGTTGATTAGATTAACAAAAATTTGTATTAATATCACACTATATCACATTTTATATCACACTAAAGAGACAAATGCCAAAAGACTGTCAAAAACATTTAATTCTGAGCACTCAAATGGCAGGATAATTATGTGTTGCAACCCCTTCACATTTAGGAAAACAAAAGCAAAAACATAATCCTGCAGTCTCACTTTACAAAATGAAGTTCTGTAAAATATTAATTGGGAGGGCAAGTTTATGCTAACACAATGTAACTTATACAACTAGTGTCAAAGGCAAAGAAAAAAACCTTCCAAATAAAAAAAATAATCAAAATACACATAGGAACAGAAGCACAAACGCTGCATTAAATACAGTCAAGATACAACAATGAACAAGAGAGAAATGGAGACTAAAGTTAGCAACACATTTAAAGAAAATGTAATGGGGAAAAAACACAATTTTTTCCAATGACAGTTTCCATTTGCAGTCTTTCCATTCATAATCTGTCTGATACAGTAAATCATTAAAATATTCACAATCTCACAGAAGAGCTATATTTTTCTCTTCCAAATCTAATTACTAAGTTGGTTTTGGATATTTTAAACATACATTATTATGTCCATTTAAAATCAAGGCAACAAATGGACTTTTTATCACCTTCAATCTTAGCACTAATGACAAGCATTTTTAAAAGTTATCATAATCTTTTTTGTCTTTTTTTCCCTCTGCTTCAAATCCATCAACCCCATCACTGTCCCTTCTTCTTTTACGATTATTATGGATGTTGAAGCGTTGATTCATCTGTGGTAATGGATCCATTCCTAAAACTTTGTGTATTTGACGGAATGCAAGGAGTCTCAGCGCAAACTAGAAAAAGGATAGAAAAAAGATATTTCTGTTAGAAACAAATGTCAATTTAAAATACTTTATCAAACAATTAATGAAGAACATTAGTGGTATATGATATTATCCTTAGCTCTTATTATCCTCTCTTTCTTCCCCCAACAAAGTCAACACATTAAAATTAGCTGCTTCAATACAAAATACAACATATTAACTTAAAAATAATATATATGTGTTTTATCTGCTGGACTTGCATTGAAGCAGCCAAGGCTTGTCATGTGTCTCAATATGCATTAGCAATCTTCGGCAAAAGGATTGAATTAAGAGGTAGGGGCAGTAAACTCTTAAGCTGCAAGCATGAATAACCAATACTGTTCGTAGATACAATAAATATTAAAATTTAAGCTTTCACAGATTTCTTGGGGTGACTTTATGATGCTGGTATCCCCATCATCTGTCTTTTTGCTCAGAAATGGGTCCTGTAGTTTTAAGCTAGGCCCAGAGAGACCGAGAGGGCGCGCAGTTTATCTGCAGAAGCTTCACTTTACTCCCCTGGAATTCCTCTCTCTCACAGACTGTGCTGCCTAGCTCAGACAGCAGGAGACAGATGAGAGCTCAGTGCTCTTGGAGTTCTCAGCTTTTGCAGAGAGAGAGAGAGACAAGGTGGATTTCTTTGCTTTTTTTTCACTGGTTTTCCTTGTTAGCTAAGGCAAGAAAGGTTTTCCCTGGACTGTGCCTTCTTTCTGGGACTGTTCAGCTTCCCTCTGGTCCAGGACATCAGGAGAATCACCCAGGAGCCCCCCAAGCTGAATGCCTGGCACGCTGGGCCCAAGCCCCAGAGAGACTGAGCCACATCCACAGAAGGACTCTGTGAATTTGCCATCTCTTCAGAACAGCGAGAGGTTCCATTGTTTAATATTATTTATTTTTTTCATGTTTGTGAGTACTTTTCTTGTTAAATAAACAGTTTTTTCCACTTCTCTCCAAGGAGATTTTTTTCTCCCGAACTGGTTAGGGGAGGGGCTGCTGAAATTTGCTTTCTAGAGGAGACCCCTTTGGAGGTTTCCTCCCAAAATTTGCCCTAAACCAGGACAATTTATAAAATATTAAATGCCGGTGCAATTTTAAATCTAATAACATACTACTGTAGAGTACGCATCTTTATGGAGATTATATATGTAGATGGGAGTGCTTCAAATTTTTCAGGAAAATATGTTAATTTTAGTACAAAAATTAACACTATTATACATTCTCTGTTGTGACATTTTTGTTGCCTAGCTTAAGACTGATCATTTGAATGACTGGACTACATTCTAAGAAAAGAAAATTCATGTCCATCATATAGTTCCATTAATAAAAACACAAAAAAACCCCCAAATCAACCAATCACTCACACAAAAAAACTATCCATCAGATTTAGTTACTTAACACATACTTTTCTGTTACGTGGGGTCGTGGGTTGGAGACAGACACACGACACAACACACCGATCGTCATCAGCAAACAGCCCTGAGTTTAATATGGCTGCCCTTTTTATAGGGGCTTTGAATCGCCCGGGTCCAGATAGCTGATTGGATGGGCCTGCTCTCTGCCCAGCTCTCTGGCCAGTGGTTTGCTTGCATTTAAGATTGAACAGGGTTGGCTGAGGGCCCCTGTATAGGTTTGAATCCAACCTATCGTACTGTGACACTTTTCCTTACCTGTGCACTTGAAGTAATATCCTCTCGTTGCTGATCTGTCATTACAGCAAGTGTATCAAAAGGATCTTTCTCACAAGGGTCCAGAAGGCCAGGACCACCTAAAACAGTTAGGCTAATTAGTAGCACATCTCTATCTTATTTCAATCAAGATTACAGATTTTACATTACTTAAACATAAGTATACAGACACTGGTCAACTGCAACTTGCCTTTAAGAATGATTCCTGAAGATATACACTCAAAAACTCTTCTTAGTGCATCCCCAGGACTCTGTGGTCCAGTAGCACTGCTAATTGCTTTTTCCACAAGCAACTCCATAGCCTAGAAGAACAATAAGAAAATCCAGACAATTTAGAAGACTGATTTTTTTAAAAAAAGCTACTACTGTTGTTCAGTACAGAACTTTTGATACTGAAATTTTGAAGGATATTACACATCACAGAACATTTTCAGTTAAAATTTTAAAAATCAGATGTTTGTTAACAATTAATAAAAAGAAAGCTACTGTAAGATTAACATTGAGTGTTGAGTACTGATATGCTGCTTCTCATGACAAGTTGTCCAAAGATTTTCTTAGAAATTTATACAGTAGTAGCCTACTTGGAGAACTTGTCCAGTCATTTTTTGAGAGCATGAAACGTGGCAGGTCACTGGAATCTGTTAGCCATGTGAATAAACAGCACACAGTATGAAGTGGTGAATTTGAGTCATCTAATGAAATTAACAGGATGCTACAGAGAAATTATTTTTTTTTCCTACAAGAATACAGAAACTTAAAGTATCCAAAATTTAATGACCTTTTAACATTTAAGTGGCTACTAGTTCTTCAGTTTTGCAAAACTGAAGTTCACTGCAATTTTTGTTTTCTGGGTATATGCTAACACTAACTTAGATGTTAAACAAGTGTAAAAAAAACCCTTGATGATAAACAGGTTTGTCTAAAAATTACACATTTTTTTCTGTGAATATTTCCATTGTTTGCCTTTATTAGACACTATTTTACAAAAAAACTATAAAAGATTTTTGCAAAAGTAAGCATTAAATGGATGTTTCAATACCACCTCCTTGGCAAGTTTTATTTTTAAACAATATGTCTCTCTTGTTTTTTGGTGGGATTTCTGGGAGTTTGTTTTTTTGGTTCCTCTCCCAAGTTTACATTTGCTCTAATGTTGCCTTCTCTTTCTATTTTCCAAGAATAAATGTCCATTCTAATGCATGCAAGTAACTACAGGCAGTGCTGATTACAATCACTCCCTAAGGGTGCCTATTCCTTTCTATTTTAGCTCAATTTAACTGAAAAATTTCAATTCTTAAGCATGGTATTTTAGTACTTACACTGTATCACTCAGGGTCAAGCTTTTGAGTTTTAGCAACAATTTAGTTGTTTTCAAGTATGAAGCAAAACACAGCAGGAAAGAAAAAAAAGCAGATCACATTATTTATTCAAATCTAGTTCTTTTGGATCCTCATACAATACACTAAAGTCTTCAATTTCATAATAGGAAAATGGGAATTATGATGCCCCAGTGTTTATGTGCACAAATGGCTAGATTTCAAGTTTGGAAAATAAATAAAAATAAATCAACCTTGAATATTGGTTCCTTCTAACTTGTAGGAACTTGACACAATTCTTCTAATTTAGTTTTTATTTCTAGGCATATAAAGAGACTGATACTAATGTGTATGTTTAAATTTCCTAATATTTTCTATTATTAAAACTACTTAGGCTCTTTCTGAAAAGCTCTGGCATCTCTGGCTTGTAACAGGCTTCTAGCATACAAGTCAGGAAAAGTTCTGAGTCTAGAAAAATATATTTCCTTGATCTACAAAATTTTATCTGTAACTGTCAAAAATCATATATTTTAAATGTCTTTTTTTTTTTGTCAGTAGGACTTTGCCAACAAGCCAAAAGAACAACTGAATACACAAACTTCAGTGGTGATTCGTGGCACTGGCAATGCATTGGGCACCAAGAGTGTTACCGAACAAGTTAAATTTCTTTAATAAGAAGTCTATGCAGCACTGGAGGCAGATGTTGGAACATTCTTTTAATTTTAGCACAATAGCGTATGATCCTTCTACTTGTGGTTAATGTTTACTTTTGTACCATACAGTGCTTATGCAAATACCAGAGATGATTCTGGCCTTGTGTTAACTCTCTATATCTGTGACTAATAAGTCTTCTGCCAGCTAATGCTTCCTTGTTTACTTCTATCAGTGATTAATATGTATTAGCTGATACCTTAGTTTTGAGAACAAGGATTGCGTGTGTCCTAGGGTGACGGTATGGTGCTTGTATCCCCAATTGTGTGTTCTGTTTATGCCTGATATTATGTTCTGTGCCTTCAGGACTGACTCTGAAAAGTAAAAGTTTGTTTTGTCTTGTTATGAGCCGGCTCACCTCCCCCCATAGTCTGTGTCTAAGATAGGCTAAGTTTGCTTGCTTGCTTGCTTACTTGCTTGCTTGCTGGCTTACTTGCTTTCACGTTGCCCTTGCTTTTGCTTTTGCTTATTAGTTAGTTTAGCTAGGCAGTCCAATTTTTACCCTGGACTGTTTTTTTTTTTCCCCTTTCCCTTTCCTGAATATCAACTGAACCTGCTCCAGACCAGGACCTGGGAAACACCAAGAAACACCGAGAGCCTGCATTTTGTGATCTGCAGCAGCCATCCCAGGTGCCGGAGACCAAGAACTGGGCAACCACTCCCAAGAGAGACTTTCTAAATTTGTCATCTCTTCAGAGCAGTAAAAGAGTTTTGTCATCTGGTGTTGTTTTTTTTGTACTGGGGACTGTTTTACTTGTTAAATAAACAGGTTTTTTTCCACTTCTCTCTGAGGAAATTCTTCTCGAACCAGGTGGGGGAGGAGCTGTGGGGGGGTTTGCTTTCTGGAGGCTCCTCCTGGAGGTTTTCTCCCAAATTTGCCCTAAACTAAAACAAATATTTTGGCGCCCAACATGCGGCTCAAGAGAGTGGAAAAAAACCCTGTTCTAATCATATTTTGGTTGCAATTACTCTGGGCTGGTATAGAGCAGTTACTGGCTATGTTGTTTGAATTCATAATATCTCTTGGAGTGGAGGCCTGCATGTGTTTCTGGTCCCTAGGGTTTTCTGAAGTCTTAATACCTCTATGGTCCCTAGGTTTATTTTCTTATCTAGAAATAGCTCCGGTATTGTCCCTAATATGTAGTTGACACTGTTGAGCAGGACGGGAACAGAGAACTCCAGATTAGAAGGTGAAGAAAATGAACTCTGATTTATATCAAATGTACCGCTCTATATATAGAGAACATCGAGAAGACTAATTTCATTGGTCGTAGAATAAAAACATCGCACACCATTGGTGGGCAGTGAATGACGCACAGTGGCAGAACATATCTATAAACAATGTGAATAACAAGGTAGATTAGAGAATTATTTACATTCTTTTCTAACTGCTTCCCAGGCTCTCACCTGGTTAGAAAACCTTTCTCTTTCTCTCTGACTGAACTGAGAATATCCACACGTAGTTTTTGCAGTAGAGGGGCACTGACCAGAATATCCATCGGGCTAGGCTTAGTTGTAATGGCTTGCAGGAGGTTTATAAAGGTGCTGGAGTCTGTTCCAGGAATGTATGGTTCATGGTTATGGCTGTGCACGCAGTTTGTTAGAGGAGAAGCAGGAGATGAGGCTTTTCAGCCTTTGCTTTCCTTCTTCTCCTCTGAATCTGTTACATCCCTATTGGAGAATGTTCAGTTTCCCCTGAATGTTAGAGACCATCTTTCTGGCATTTAATTTGGTACGCTTTCTCTATACAGTCTGCAGCTTCTCTAGAATGAGGGCTGAGATTTCTAGAAGGGCTGATGAGACCCTTGACCCAGGAGTAGACCCAGGTGTGAGAAATCCTGAGTGGTGTGGGAAATGGGAGGATATGGGCCAAATCTTAAAGGAGTTTTCTGACCCTATAGTCTGGGACTTTCCATGTGAACAAATTCAGAACCCAGCTGAGATGGCAAAGTACCTGAAAGAGAAGTGCCATGATACCCCTAAGGAGAAAAAGATCATTGCAGTGAGCTGGGCCCTGGCATATGCTTATCGCACCCTGCTAGATACTGTAGGGCAGCAGACAGAGGAAGGGGGGAAGGGAGATAAATCAGCAGCTATCCCAGTCACTCAGGCTGCAGCCAACAGCCCAGGCTCGAAGGCAGCAGCTAAACCATACTGTAAGCCTCAACCAATGGCTGTTGCTACTAGCACGAGAAGTGGAAAGTGCGCAGAGAAGACCGATCAACCAGTGGATGACGAGGATGATTATGATGCAGGAGAAGGACCCTCAACGCCTCCTGACATAAAATCAGGAGTCAAAGCAACTGGTACAAGATCAGAGGCCAATACTGAGTCCTTTTCCCTAAAGGACCTCCGTGGCCTAAGAAAGGATTACACTCGACGAGCTGATGAGTCTATAATTAGTTGGTTGGTCCGTCTTTGGGATGCTGCAGGTGAAGCTACAATTCTGGACGGCACTGAAGCGAGGCATTTGGGATCCCTGTCACATGATCCTGTCATCGACCAAGGAATGATGAGGGGGGCTAACCCTCACAGCCTCTGGGCATGGGTCCTGGAAAGTGTAGCACAAAGATACCTGTGTGCAGATGATCTTTATATGCAGCAGACCCAGTGGAAGACTATAGAACAAGGGATCCAATGCCTGAGAGAAATGGCAGTGGCAAAGGTTATCTTCTCAGATGACATAACAACTAAGAATCCTGACTTAGTGCCATGTACATCTGTGATGTAGCGAAAACTTGTATGGCTTAGGCCACATGAATACGCTTCTGCTTTAGCAATAATGAAGTGAGATGACAGGGATGAGACCGTGCTTGATATGGTGAAGAAGCTCTGGGCATATGCAGATGCTGTGCATGGCCCGACACATGCCAGAATCACAGCAGTGGAAACACGTCTGCAGAAATTAGAAGACAAGATAAAGGAGAATCACAAGAAACTCAGGGAGGAGATTAAAGAGGACCTTCTCCAAATCTCGGCAGTACAAATTAGAAGCCCTAGTATCCAATGCAAACATTCCCCAGATGGGGAGAGAAGGTACACCCCACGAGCTGAGCTGTGGTTCTTCCGGCGTGATTGCGGAGAACACATGAGGAGATGGGACGGAAAATCTACTGCTGCTCTGGCACAACAGGTGCGTGAATTGAAGGAAGGCAAGACTCAGAGAGGAAGTTCCACCAAAAGGAAAGCAGCTCCAGTTGCCGGTAGCCAAGCTGCCAGGTATGATGATGATGATGACATGTCCGATCCCCTGGAAGGAGCCTCTAAGACATATGCCCAAGGAAAGAAGGATAATCAGGCTTAGAAGGGCCCTGCCTCTAGCCAGGTAGAGGCGAGGGAAAACTGTGTTTTCTGGACTGTGTGAATTCGTTGGCCTGGCACATCAGAACCACAGAAATATAAGGCTTTGGTCACTACTGGTGCACAATACACATTAGTCCCATCAAAACATGTAAGAGCAGAATCTGTCTCCATCACTGGCGTGACAGGAAGATCACAAGACTTTACCTTAATAGAAGCTGAAGTGAGCCTGACTGAAAATGAGTGGAAAAAACATCCTATTGTGACTGGCCCAGAGGCCCCATGCATTTTGAGCATAGATTACCTCTGAAGGGGGGTATTTTAATGACCCAAAAAGACTCAGATAAGCATTTAAGATAGCAGCTGCAGTAACAGAGGGCATCCAGCAATTGAACACCTTGCCTAAACTGTCCAAAATCCAAATACAGTTGGACTTCTAAAGAGAAAAGAGCAAAAAGTACCAATTGCCACTTCAACAGTACATCACTGACAGTACAAAACAGCTCAAACTGCTGTAGTTCCCATCCATAAGATGATTTGAGAGCTAGAGAGCCAAGAGGTGGTCAGCAAAACCCACTCACCCTTCAACAGCCCCATTTAGCCTGTGCGTAAATCTAAAAAAGAATAGAGATTGACAGTAGACTGCCGTGCATTAAATGAAGTGACTCCACCACTAAGTGCTGCTGTGCCAGACATGCTGGAACTCCAGTACGAGCTGGAGTCCAAGGCAGCAAAGTGGTATGCCACTATTAACATTGCTAATGCGTTTTTCTCCATTCCTCTAGCAGCAGAATGCAGGCCTCAGTTTGCCTTTACATAGAGGGGAGTGCAGTATACCTGAAACCGACTGCCCCAGGGGTGGAAGCCCAGTCCTACCATCTGCCATAAACTGATCCAGACTGCACTAGTAAAAGGTGAAGCTCCAGAACATCTGCAGTATATTGATAATATTATTGTGTAGAAGAACACAGCAGCAGAAGTGTTTAAGAAAAGAGAGAAAATCATCAGAATCCTCCTGGAAGCTGGTTTCACCATCAAAAAAAGTAAAGTTAAAAGACCTGCTCAAGAGATCCAATTCTTAAGAGTGAAGTAGCAAGATAGACAGCGTCAAATTCCTACAGATATCATCAACAAGATCACAGCTATGTTCCCACTAACCAATAAGAAAGAAACACAAGCTTTCTTAAGCGCCACAGGCTTTTAAAAAATACACATTCCTGAGTACAGTCAGATCATGAGCCCTCTTTACCTAGTCACCCGCAAGAAAAACAATTTCCATTAAAGCCCTGATCAGCAACAAGCTTTCACCCAAATTAAGCAAAAAATTGCTCATGCAGTAGCCCGTAGCCCAGTCAGGACGGGACCATATGTGAAGAATATGCTCTACTCTACAGCCGGGAACCATGGTCTGTCCTAGAGCCTTTAGCAGAAAGTACCTGATGAAACTCAAGGCCAACCATTAAGATTTTAGAGTCAGAGCTACAGAAAGTCTGAAGCCAACTACGCCCCAACAGAAAAAGAAATCTTAGCCACCTACAAAGAAGTCCAAGCCACCTCAGAAGTGATTAGTACAGAAACACAACTCCTCCTAGCACCCCGACTACCAGTGCTGGGGTAGATGTTCAGAAGAAAAGTTCCCTTCACCCACCATACCACCAGTGCTACATAAAACAAGTAGATTACTCTCATCACACAGCGCACCCGTATTGGTAAACTGAATCGCCCTGAAATTTTAGAAGTAATTACAAATTAGCCTGAAAGTGAAAGTTTTAGTATCACAAATAAAAAACAAGAACCAGTGACACAGGCTGAAAAAACTCCACCATACAACCAACTGCCAGCAGAGAAAACACACTACGCTCTTTTCACTTATAGTTCCTGTCACATCCTAAAGATGAATCAAAAGTAGAAAGCAGCCGTATAGAGCCCCACACAACAAGTCACAAAAGCCACTAAAAGAGAGGGTAGATCAAGTCAACTTACTAAACTCAAAGCTGTTCAACTGGCCCTAAACATTACAAAAAAAGAAGAAGTAGCCAAAGCTCTACCTCTACACTAATTCATAAATAGTAACCAATGCTCTGTAAGAATGGCTGAAAAAAAAAAAGAAACTAACTAACAGCGTAAAAAAAAACCAATTTAAGCTGCTAAAAAATAAAAAAACATTACTACCCAGGTAGAGAAACTACCTGTAAAAGTTCGCCATGTAGATGCCCATGTCCCCAAAAGTAGAGCTAATAAAGAGCAGCAAAACAAGCAACAAGTAAATCAAGCTACAAAAATAAGAGTGTCAAAAATAGACTTAAATTAGCAACACAAGGAAGAGTTATTCCTAACACGATAAGCCCATGATGCCTCAAACCATCAGGGTAAAGATGCCATCTATAAGTAGGCATGAGACGGAAAAGTAGATTTAACCATAAACAATATTTCTCAAATTATCCATGACTGTAAAACATGTGCTGCCATCAAGCAAGCCAAGCAAGTAAAGGCCCTATAGTATAGTAAACAGTAGTCCAAATACAAGTATAAGGAGGCCTAGCAGATTGACTACATCGCGCTGCCCCAAACACGCCAAGGCAAGCGCTACATGCTCACAATGGTAGAAGCCACCACGAAATAGTTAGAAACCTACCCTGTGTCCCATGCTACAGCCCGTAACACCATCCTGAGCCTTAAAAAGCAAGTCCTTTAAAGGCATAGTACCCCTGAAAAGATTAAATCAAACAATAAAACTCATTTTAAAAATAGCCTTATCAACACCTAAACTAAAGAACATAGCATTAAATAGGTATACCATATCCCCTACCATGCACCAGCAACAAGCAAAATAAAAAAGTACAATAAACTGTTAAAAACCACCTTAAAAACATTAAGTAAAAAATCTTTTAAAATCTAAAAAGAACATTTAGCAAAAACCACCTAGTTAGTTAACACCCAAAGTTCCACCAATCAAGCAAGTCCTACCCAGTCTAAATCCCTAAATATAGGAAACAAAAATAAAGTACCAGTAACACATATCAAAAGTTTGTTAAAAAAAACCCAGTATAAATCAATTCTACCTCAAGTACAAACAAACCCATTCGTGAGATTATCTTTACTCAAGAACCGTTGTACATAGTAAATAACACAAAAAAATAAAATGACACAATATATACCTCAAAAAGACCTAATTATAAAGTAAAACTCATGTACAAATATCACTATTTACTAAATGTTACTGCCATTGTTTATACATTAAACCACACAAACATAAAACAAAAGAAAATGTGTAAGTATCAAAAGTTTAAGCAAGTAAAAAAAAAAGTGTAAGTGTCGAAAGTTTAAACAAGTAAGATAAAAAATGTGTCTGAGTAAGTAAAAAATAGAAGTTTTTACTTAATAAAGTTTTTACATGATGTTTAGTAGTTACGTTGACAATTTAGAAATAAGGAGTGGAATGTCCTAAGGTAACATTATAGTGCTTGTATCCCCAATCGTGTATTCTGTTTATGCTTGATATTATGTTCTGTGCCTTCAGGACTGACTCTGAAAAGTAAAAGTTTGTTTTATCTTGTTAGCCGGCTCACCTCCCCCCATAGTCTGTGTCTAAAAAAAGCTAAGTTTGCTTGCTTGCTGGCTTACTTACTTTCTCTTTACCCTTGCTTTTACTTTTGCTTTTGCTTATTAGTTAGTTTAGCTAAGCAGTCCAATTTTTACCCTAAACTGTTTTTTTTTTCCCTTTCCTGACTATCATCTAAACCTGCTCCAGACTGGGACCTGAAAAACACCAAGAAACACCAAAAGCCTGCATTTTGTGATCTGCAGCAGCCATCCCCAGCGCCAGAAACCGAGAAATGAACAACCACTCCCAAGAGAGACTTTCTAAATTTGTTATCTCTTCAGAGCAGTAAAAGAGTTTTGTCATCTAGTGTTGTTTTTTTATATTAGAAAGTGTTTTACTTGTTAAATAAACAAGTTTTTTTCCACTTCTCTCAAAAAAAATTCTTCCCAAACCAAGTAAAAGAAAAACCATAAAAAGTTTACTTTCTAAAAGCTCCTCCTAAAAAATTTTTCCCAAATTTACCCTAAACGAAAACAGTGTGTCAGAGCAAAGAATGATAAGTGAAGTACATTATGACCTGATGACATATTTGAGATACTCTGAAAGAGAAAAGATTCATCAGAAGATCTAGAACCATATCCAAACAAATCCATGGAAATAATTAGCATATATGCATGTATTCAGGAAATGTGATGAATATGCATTAGTTTCAGGAATATAACCTGGTCTCTTAGGTTGCTGCTCATGCATGCTTTGAGAAGAATCCCCCATGTATCCAGCACTGCTAATAAAGTAATGTTGGCTTTCTAACCTAGCAAATTGGTTGGAGAGTTTATTTCCCATTTTTCAGAGACAAGAGCAAGACAGGAAGCACTTTTAGAGAGAACTGAAACACACCTAGGCCTGAAATCTCTTATGAAATCCTCATAGGCAAACTCAGGAAGTATGGACTGAATGAGTGGACAGTGAGGTGTATTGAGAACTGGCTGAACAACAGATCCCAGAGGGTTGTGATCAGTGGCACATGGTCTAGTTGGAGGACTGTCACTAGTGGTGCTTCCCAAGGTTCTATACTGTGTCCAGTATTGTTTAATGTGTTCATCAATGACTTGGACAAAGGGGCAGATGCTTCCTCAGCAAGTTTGCTGATGGCACAAAGCTGGGAGGAGTGGCCAACACCCCAGGGTGTTGTGCTGCTCTTTAGAAGGACCTCGACGGGTTGGAGAGATGAACAGAGAGGAACTGCCTGAAATTCAACAAAGGCAAGTGCAGGGTCCTGCATCTGCGGAGGAATAACCTCAGGCACCAGTACAGGCTGGGGGTGACCTGCTGGAAAGCAGCTCTGCGGAGAAGAACCTGGCAGTCCGGGTGGACAAGTTGTCCATGAGTCAGTAGTGCCCTTGTGGTCAAGAAGGCCAATGGCATCCTGGGGTGCATTGGGAAGAGTGTTGTCAGAAGGTTGAGGGAGGTGATCCTGCCCTTCTACTCAGCCCTGGTGTGCTGGAGTGCTGCGTCCAGTTCTGGGCTCCTCAGTACAAGAGAGACATGGAGCTCCTGAAGCAGGTCCAGCAGAGCGCTATGAAGTTGATCAAGGGTCTAGAGTATCTCTCTTAGGAGGAAAAGCTGAGGGAACTGGGCCTGTTCAGCCTTGAGAAGAGGCAACTGAGAGGGGACCTCATCAATGTCTATAAGTACCTAAAGGGTGAGTGCCAGAGGATAGAGCCAGGCTCTTCTCGGTGATGCCAACCAATAGAAGAAGCAATGTGCAGAAACTGATGCACAGGAAGTTCCACCTGAATATAAGGAAGAACTTCTTTATTCTGTGAGTGACCATGCACTGGAACAGGTTACCCAGAGAGGTTGTGTAGTCTCCCTCACTGGAGATATTCCAGATTGTCCCAGACTGAGCACCAAGATGTTTCCTATTACCATCGGAGTAGCAGTTGCATCTGGACAGTTTTCCTTATCTCCTGTTAATAGGCCCATCAATGTCTTGCCACATGACTCAGAGATAACACTCTCCAGGAGCCAGTTCTGTTTAACAGGTGATTAAGGACACACCTTGTAACTCAGAATAACATCAGCCCATTGTGAGATGCTCCGCCCAGGGGGAGGAGCTAGGTATTCCCACCTGGATAAATCCAGGGATTTCTAGACAGAGAGGCAGCCTTTCCACAGGTTTCCAAGAAGACACAGCAACCACATCTGCCACTCCAGGAAGACTGCAGCCACTCCAATTTGGACTGCTACCAGCATGCTGGCCAAAGGGGTGTCAGGTTGTATTCTGACTTTGTCAGTGGTCTTCCTTTTGTATCACTGCATGTATTTTTGTCTTCTTTTTTCCCTTTTCCCAATAAATTGTATTTCTGACTTGGAGTCTCTCACTGGTTTTGCTTTCAAACCAAAACACAGATCCATCTGGATGCAGTCCTGTGCCATGTGCTCTGAGATGACCCTGCTTGAGCAGGGAGGCTGAACCAGATGACCCACTGTGGTCCCTTCCAACTTTACCCATTCAGTGATTCTGTGACACATCGCTTCCTTTCTGGCTGCGCCTTAGAACAGCTATTATGAGAAATAAGAAACAACATTCCTTGTTCTTCATCTATGTACCTGCTGTGTGTTGCAACATTTTAAAGGATGCTTTTCTAAAAGTATGCCTGGGTTTATTCTTTGGCTACTTAGTCAGCAATATTGAGGGTACTTACGTACTTCTGAGCTTCCGTTAAACTATATTTGTACAGTATATCTTTCATGAAGTATAGCACAGAAACTGGATTTTTTTTTTTTTTACTTTAAATATTTTAAAAAGCAGAAATAATTGCTCCACATTTTTTCTGGTCAGCAAGCTTATTACAATTGTAAAACATTTCTCATTGCAATAATGCCAACTATTATAACTGTCTCGACAATGTTAGCACTCTTCCGGCCAAAACTGAAAAGTCTACATTAGGAAGCAGCACAGTGCAACAGGATTTGGTCTATGAAACAAAAAAGTCAAAGTTGAATTTACCTCCACGTATATACACTTCAGAGATTTTGGTTCAGACTAACTTTGTGCAGTCCACAGATTGAACATTTATTAATATTTGGAACACAAGTTGCACTCCTGGAGAGCATCATTTAAGATAGTCAATGTAAAAGAATGCTCCAAAACCACTCAGCTGCAAAAATTGAGATAGGTAACCAGTTACAACCTAGAGAGCTGTGTCTAAGTGACACTGATTAAAATGCCAATGGTTATGCATCCACAGACTAGTAATGTGGTATTTAATCTTGCAGAAACAATATATTAATGATTGCAGGAATTGCTGTGAATTATTCTTTCAAGCAGCTTTTCTGTTATCACAGAGCTATCTGGGCACAGCTGATGTTATTTTCTACCAGTTTCAGTAAAGTCTAAACAATTCAGAGTAGGCTGTAAGAAAAAAATAGATTCTTTGATACAGAGTAAAGGAAAAAATGTTAAAATATAGAATAAGAACGCTACTCTCAAAGAATTCCAAACAACAAGAAAATTCATTCTCAAAAAACATTTTCAGCTCCACATGGCAAAACCACAGAAAATTAAAATTGTAGAGGTAATCTGGATCATTTGTTGGGGAAAACCAAAAAATCAACCAACCAACCAACCAGCCAACAAACCCCCCAAGCAAAACCCTACATTACTCCTATTAAAAACCTAAATTTTAAAACTGTAGTAACACATTCCCATGCTTTATTTGCAGTGGATTAAAAAAATCCCAATGTGCATTAAAAAGATTCATTCAGAAGAACATTACTCACCCAGCTTGGAAAATCAGACCAAGTTGGAACCCGCTGACAGAGGTCACGAAGAATACGTATGATAACCACACAGGACTGCAGACCATTAGCTCTAGCCTTGAGAACAATACAAAATCAAATTAATCCCAGCATATACAGCAAATAGGACTTTTTGAAAGACTAAAACACTGCTGTTCAATGGAAGCTCAGATACAAGGCCGAAACAAATCATTCTACAACTTTATTCTAAGAGCTGCCATTTACAGCAGTATTTTATACAGGGTTAGTAATTTAAGGTGATAGAAGTCAAAGTGCACAGGTTATACAAGAATAACATTTCTTGATCCCCTATACACTTTGACCTATGTTCACTTGCAACAATAAATACAGTATTTTTCTATATTAGAAATAAAAATAAAGGTCTAAGAAATAGGTATAGAGACGGAAAGGTGAAGGGAATCTGTTTGGTTTCTTTATTGTGCCTTTGCTAGAATGCAAAGTCACTAAACCAAACAGTTGCTTCTTGCCTTTCGTTCCCTACACTTAAAGAAATAGGAAAAAAGTCTTAAATCTAAACACAAAGCTTTAAATACATATTCCATTATTTAAAGCAAAGTTACTCTGCAGCCTTATGGAACACATAACAAATATACAACATATGAACACCCCAAGTGAGTCAAGCTTTCAACATTGCTTTCTTGATGACCAGAAAAAGAAAAAAAAAGGTCAAATTAACAATAACTGCATAGAACAGTTCCTCCCTACTCAACCTTCTACACTTAAATTCAGGGACCAGAAAAATATTAAGCATTATTAGCATGAACAACACTGAGTGTTTTCACACAGTTAAACATTTATATTTCAACTGAACTAATCTCTCATAAGGCTACAAGAAGAAAATAAAATGATGTTCCGAACCTGGAACCACTTAGCGTGGCGTAGAGCAGCCAGAGCGTCAAGGCATTTTTGCCTGTCCAAGACGTCCGGTGGGTCTTTCACCATACCCGAGGTTACATCTAAAATGGATTGAATTGGCAAAATGCAGTGAGGAATGGGTGTTTGACCATTTAAAGTAGCTTCAATGTCACACGTGCCATTTAAAGCTTGAACCCATGAACAACAAATGTAATTGTTCAATAAAAGTCATTCAATTAGTATTAGGGCATTAACCCAGTATGAAGATTGTAGAATCATATTAAACTTTAGCTGTCACGTTATTTTCAAATCCATTGCAGATTATGCAATACACAGTACTTCTTTCTTTAAGCTAACACTGTAAAAACATATATCCCCTAAAATTAAATAGCAAAGGAAGAATGGTTGGACACAGTGCACCAGCACAGAGACCACAAGACAGAAGGAACACTAAAAATCCACTTTAACAAAGTAGAAATATTCATACTTAGTTTCATGAAAATTTTAATGGTCCCATGCTATTTGGGACCTACTCTTTTTAAGAAAAGCTATGTATACTTTTAAAAATCCACTTAAAAGCACTAGATATTTTGTAATGTTATTTTTATCATACCTTAAACTTGAAATGGAAATTATTATGCATTTTAAAAAACTGACTAAAGGAATGTGAAATCTCTTCAGTTTTAAGAGTTCCATTACTTTTTAATGTCCTCTCTTACTCATAGAAATTCCTCAGTCCATGATATATGTGCTTCAATAACATTCAGGATGCAAGGAAGGATCTGAATAGGGACTGCTTTACTTATGATTCAGCAAGAAAAAGAAAAGCCAAAAAAGAAAAAACCAAAGCAGAGTAACTGAAAGAAGGGCCAGAAGAAGAATCTGGGGAACTACAGGCCTGTCAGCCTGACCTTGGTACCAGAGAATATAATGGAGCAGATCATCTTGACTGTCATCATGCGGCACATACAGGACAACCAGGGGATCAGGCCAAGCCAGCATGGGTTTAGGAAAGGCAGGTCCTACTTAAATGACCTTATCTCCCTCTATGACAGGGTGACCCACTTAGTGGATGAGGGAAAGGCTGGGGATCTTGTCTACCTAAAATGCCTTTGACAGCATTTCCCACAGCATTCTCCTGGAGAAACTGACTGCTCATGGCTCAGACAGGTGCACGTATTCTGGAGTAAAAACCTGTCTGGACAACCAGGCCCAGAGTGGTGGGGAATGGAGTTACATTCAGCTGGCGGTCAGTCACTAGTGGGGTCCCCAAGGCTCAGTACTGGGGCCAGTCCTGTTTAATATCTTTATCAATGATGTGGATGAGGGGATTGAGTGCACCCTCAGTACGTTTGCAGATGACACCAAATTGGGTGGGAGTGTTGATCTGCTCGAGGGTAGGAAGGCTCTGCAGAGGAATCTGGACAGGCTGGATTGATGGGCTGAGGCCAATGGTACGAGGTTCAACAAGGCCAAGTGCCAGGTCCTGCACTTGGGTGACAACAACCCCATGCAGCACTACAGGCTTGGGGGAGAATTGGCTGGAAAGTTGCTTGGCAGAAAAGGACCTGGGGGCAATGGTTGACAGTGGCTGAACATGAGGCGGCGTGTGCCCAGGTGGCCGAGAAGGCCAATGACATCCTGGATTGCATCAGCAATAGTGTGGCCAGCAGGACTAGGGAAGTGACTGTCCTGCTCTACTTGGCACTGGTGAGGCCACACCTCAAATCCTGTGTTCAGTTTTGGGCCCCTCAAAACAAGACAGACACTGAGCATGTCTAGAGAAGGACAATGGAGATGGTGAAAGGTCTAGAGCACAAGTCTTATGAGGAGTGGCTGAGGGAGCTGGAGGTGTTTATCCTAGAGAAAAGGAGGCTCAGGAGGGACCTTATCACTCTCTATAACTACCTGAAAGGAAGTTGTAGCAAGGTGGTTGTTGGTCTCTTTTCCCAAGTAACAAACAATAGGACAGGAGGAAATGGCCTCAAGTTGTGCCAGGGGAGGTTTATATTGGATATTAGGAAAAATTTCTTCAAGGAAAGGGTCACCAAGCATTGGAAGAGGCTACCCAGGGAAGTGGCTGAGTCACCATCCCTGAAGGGATTTAAAAGAAGTATAGATGTGGCACTGTAGATGCAGTGGACTTGGCAGCGTTAGTTTAACAGTTGGAGTTTATGAACTTGAAGGACTTTTCCAACCTAAATGATTCTATGATTCTATTATTCTAAAATATGGTAGATCTTTTATATTTAAATGTTCAGAAAATGATTAATTACAAAGCAGATTGCTTTGTTACCAAAATGGAAAAGACCACAAGGCCCTTTTGGAAATGGTTTAAATCAATGAAACGAACCACTGAACAATATTAAATGGTACGTTCAAGTTACTTTAAAAATTGTAGGGATATAATGTAATGATCACTTTTTAAAGTATTTTGTTTTACTAATTATGAAAATGGCTATTGTGACTAGTGACAAAGTATACTGGTAGCATAACTGGTGATACACCAGACAAGATGAAAAAAAAAAGCCTTCACTCAATGGCACTCATTTCACAGGAGCTGGCTGAATGGAATATAATTTACTCCTATAATTTACTCCAGCAAGATATAAAGTTAGGTAATTCCAAGAATAGAAGTTATATATATAGTCACATGAAACATGCCAGCAAGTAGGGATGCTGCAGAGAGACAGCCCAGAAACCACCTATTTGTACACAAATACAAAATAAATAGTAGGATACTTTAAATAGTAGGATACTGTCGTGGTTTGACATGGAAGTGAATTTTTTCAGGAAGTTGGTAGCTAAACCAATCAGTGGTCAGATTTGGATATTGGCATTTGGACTGACCACTGAAGGTATGGATACGCCTCTGAGAACACAGGGGGTTAAAAGCAAGAACTCCCAGGGGAACTGTTTCTTTTTAGTTCTGGTCCTAGGAGAGTGCAGACTCTCCCCTGCCCAGCCACAGGCTGGGCGGGGGAGGGGAAGGTATGTGGCCTGTTCGAGGTAGGTGAGGGGTGAAGCGACTGGAACCAGGCCAGCTCCTGCAGACGGAAGGGTGGAGAGAAACGGAGATGCCTTTGTTCCCCGCCCCCCCCCCCCCCCCCCCCCCCCCGCGAGGGAAAGAAACAGAGAGCAGAGAGCTTGACGGCACTTGGAAATTTGCCGGCAGAGGAGAAGGAGAAGGGGGGGGGAGATGCCCAGTGTGGGAATTAGAGTTCTGGGCAGAGATTTCAGCTGTCTGGGGAGTCTGAGACTTTTAACCCTTTCCTGGGAAATGAAGACTTTGTAAAATATTACTCTTCTTCGATTTAAAGTAGAAGAGAGACAGTCCGGGATCTAAGATGTTGGAAGAGGAAATTTTTACGTGGAAGGAAAACTTAAATCTGAAGTACTCCATTCAGATTTGGGCATTTTTTAATAGGATAGTGCCATTGCTCTGCACGGGGCTAAAAGGGGGAAGATTTCAATATAAGAACAAAGCTAAGAACATAGGTATCTTCTCAAACAGATGTTTAAACTTATGGACTATATGTTAAAGTGGAAAGAAGAATAACTGAACCAACAAGGTATTTACACAGCAAATGAAGACATTTAAAGTGGCATTTCATTTAAAACAAAACAAAAATGAAACCGACACCTATACAAGAGGCATGCCAGGTAAGATAATTGATGAAACAAGTAAAACTTGGATAGAAAAAGACAAGGAGTATATTTAAAGAAAATGCACAGCAGGAAAATAAGAGTCAAAATAAGGGTGAGGAATTAAAAATGGGTCTCTTCTGTCCAGTAGCCTAATCAGTCCGTTTTTTACAGTCTTTTAAAGCTACTATGCAAATAGATTATACTGTGCAAACTCTAATCACAATAACTCACTACATAATTTGAAACTCCAATTACTTCTAGCTCAAAAAAAATTAAATTTGGAAAACAATTTTACTAAAAAGAATTACAGTTTAAGTGCACAGAAGAGAATCATACACAGTGCTGGAAATGACAATCTAAAATGTGCTACTACTAGGTATCATATGAATATCCCTGAAACTTAAAAAGACTAAGAAGTTGTAAGACACCTAATTGCACTGCGAATATATTGACTGGAAAAAAATGTATCAAGGAATCTCTTGGAATACTTAATCTGTGATTTTTTGCATCTGTTTTACATTTTAGGATTAACCCCTTAAATAGTCTTTAACTAAATTCAGATGCCTAACCTACCACCCTGTTGAGCTAAGACAAAAAAAGTTGAATTAATTTACAAAACACAAGCACAAATTCTTACCCTATATAACTTATTACTACCCTAAATATAAGGGGTTAATCTTCAGTTAGACGTGCTGTGTCCACACTACTTCATCATTAAAAGTTAACAGGCGTATCAATTTTACTAAGTTTTATTACACAGAATACATTTTACCCAGTCAACTATTTGAAAACTAGTGTGAACACTGCTTAATTCTAGGATAGAGACAAAGACAAAAATAAAAAAACCCAAAGTAACAGTAGGTCCTAGGACTATGCGTCCAAACCCCTCCTTTGTAAAGTATGGCAGGTGTGACACTGAGCTTTAGAAAACCTTGGTCAAAAATCCTTCCGATGTCTTGGTAGCAACCCCTGACAGGAATCAAGATGCTTTGCTAGAAAGCTTAGGACTGGGGCTGTTAGCTAAGGATAAAAAAATAAAGACACATGCGCATATATAAATATGCTTTTATAAATATGTACACTTTGCTGAAGGAAAGACTCCACAGCTGGGTTAGAGCCCTTTGAATATATCCGATTTGGTAAACTGTCAAATGCACAATACTGTAAGGAACAGTAGCTATGTGGTTAACAATTTTATTTCACACTGGTTTTGGTTTGGGTTTTTTTAGCCTTTTATCATGTAATGGAATTATTACACATCAAACATGTTTCTATTCCTCATGCAAGTCTCAGTCTCATCTTTACTTAAACTGCAGGCTAAAAATAAAAAAAAAAAAAAAAAAGAGAACTTTAAACCATTGTGAGACACAGAGCATGAGGAGCTGCAGTAAGAAAAAAGCCAAACACATACTATTACTCTGCAACAAAAAAGCAGAAGTCTTCATAATGAGGCCTCCTTTGCTGCAATAATTTGCAATTCAGTCTTCTATTTGCTCTACCTTAAAAAGTGAACTTTTTATACTACTCGGTGCCTTGAAAAGAAATCTAACTTGATTTTGCTTGCCTAGAGGCAGTACTCCAGCAGTGAATAAACTTGTTTTAACTCAAGTGTGGGTCAGACAAAAGTACAGATTTGTTTCATTTAGGTGGCATAAATTAAGGGTTTTATCATAATAATTTGAAATTTGTTTTCTTTTTAGTCTACATCATAGAATTTTAGGCCAGAAAATGGAAATTTAGTATTGTGGCAGGATCAGTATTGCACTTTTTCACATTATGTTAATAAACAAACATAGTGTTTAAGGTTAATTTAATTTAATGCTTAATGTAAGTTAATAATCAAATATTTTAAAGCATTCTTTATGAGCTTAAATAATACATGAAGTCTGATTCAGCACAGACAAATTAAAAGTCATGTTACATTTAAGATTTTCAAAAAACAAGTAAACTGGTTGGGTGTGACAGTATATGTACAAAGACTTTATAACTATAAATAATATGTAAAACTCAAAAATCATGTACAAAGCACTCTTTAAGACTTCAGAAGTCATCCAAACTAGAGAATGTATCTTGACATTTTTCTTTCTGATTATGTAGGATGACTTTGTTAACACAGCTTGCTTACAATGCATTCATTAGTCATAGCTACAGAATATTTACTAATGCAATATAAAAATCTCAAGTAATTTAGAGGACATGTAATGATGAGATGAAATTTAAAAAGTCTCTGTGGCTTATATAAATACATATATACATGAGCACAAGTATACATACATACAATTTTTTTCAATCTGCATAGAAGTGTTAAGACAGCCTCAGATTTGCTATACATAAGTTCACTGTCAAACACCAGAACCTTCACTGTCAAACACCAGAACCCTGTTTGCCATGATCTCTTCAACTATGAAAATACAGGATTAAAAGGAAACAAAAGTTAATTTTATCTGACCCGCAAACAAAAGGAACCAATGTACTGTAAACATTAATCATGCATGTTGGCTTAAAAGCTTTTAGAGCTTGGAAAGCATTACAAAGCAGACCGTAAAGCAACATTGCTGGCACCAGAGAAACTGTGAACTTCAGAAATGTAATTTTATTTACAAACTTCACTTTCTGCTGCAGCTGAAATGACAAAGCCATTTCTTATTTTCCTAGTCTGAGTTTGCCAGTTGGATAGAAGACTGGTTGCAATATCAGAAGCCTAAATATATTAAAAAATAACTCCAGGCCAAAAAGCAACCTCAGAGTGCTGGGAAAAAATTACATCATCTTTTAAAATTATAAGCACTGTTACCATCAAAAATACTATAAAAGTAAATTTTCAGTGGTGCTGCTATTTGGAATATGTAAATGATGGTAATACTGATCTAGCTAAAACTTGAAAATGTGATCTTTCTTTTAGGGCAGGACTGCATTAGAAAGCCAGTTTATAGCCACTTGTTATAAAATACTTAGTTTTACCTATAATTTTATAAGAGGGGGGAAAAAAATCAAGTTTGTACCTTTTCCAGAAAGCTGAGGTTGGACTTCAAGTTAGAATTTTTAAAAATTAAATGCATCGTATAAGCATTTTTAATAGGAAATTGTTCTTTACTGAGACTGCTTGTTGAAAAACAAGGTTTTGATCAAGTACATTAGTTATGCCAGCATGTTGCCTTCTAGGACCTCAATGTCATCTTAAGCAGAATAGATAGAAGTAACATCTTTAACAACTTCCCAACCTCCATCCCTCATGTTCTCCTCCCGAATGACTGGAGATGTCAGTGTGATAGTAACTTGCATTTTGGGTTCCACACATGAATTTAAAATTATTGCTGCTTCTGGGACTGCACACTTGATATCATATTTCTCGGGACTTATTACCTAAATATCAAGAAACAGAAACTTCTATTAGCATGTGGCCAAGAAAAGTAAAGGGAAGAAAATGGATTTCAACATAGCCTTTTTTAACAGAAAGGCAGAAATGCAATATAATTATATGAAGCAAATACCTGTGTATTCAAAGAAACAACAGTATACACAATTAATACATATATATATGGACTTGCATACTGTTTCCAAATCATTAATGAAAACACACAGCAGATGCCAAGCTTGTAAACGAGAAAAAAACAACCAAGTGAAATTCATATAAATAAGTAAATTACATAACAAGAATCTTGACAGCATTTGAGACAAATAAAAGCCTCAATGCCACTTCAAATGCCAGTTGAATGCTTTTCTCATTGGAACATAGGAGCCTTTAAAAAGCACCAAGATGCAGAGGTGGTTCTTCAAGCTTGCAATTACAAAATGAGTACTGCAAGTCACATTCTATACTTGGCTATCACAACATCCTCTGATGAGAGCAAAGGACAAGATTAACACCAGGGGGAAAAATAGTAAGAGTAACAAGGTGGTTACTCAGAATTGCTTCCTGTGACTAGATTAATAACTCTAAATACCCCCAAAATAAAGCTGTAGGCACCTCTATCACCTTATTCCACAAACTAGAGGGACAAGTGAATTCTCCACAAAGCCAGACCAGGATGCGCAGTTTTTAAGTTTTCTTCTGTTATTTGAAATGAGCAAACCCAGGATTATTTTCTAATTAATCTGATCCTGCTAATGCTTCTACCATGCCACTGATTCTGTTAAGCATTTTACCAGACTGCATTGAAGTATTAATGCTGTGAAAAGCATCCTATAACAATAGTAGACAGGCTTTGTTCAGTAGAGTACTCAAGCTAAAAACTTTATTCTGTACTTTCATTAATTGTAGAAATACAGCAATTGGTTTATATGAATTTTGCTGAATGGTTTAAGACTACATGTACTATTTTTAGTGCCAAATTTAAAAAACACATACAAGACTTAGTTAACTACTTCTGGGACTACAAAGTACTGACACATACAAACTGGAAACAAGACAAGTACAAAGAGACTGGCATTAATGGAGAACTTTGACCTTCAGGCAGTGCAAGCTTCCTGTAACACCACACAAATTACATCTATCACTGCTGGTAATGGGATAATAGTCTTTCTTCTGCTCATTTCTATTTCCCAGTTGAAGGAAATCTATTAAATGATGATTGAAACTACACTGCTAGCATAAGCACCTAGACACTTGTATGGATTTAATATACAGAAAGCAAAACACGCAGCATAGTCCCTGAATTCAGACACAGTCAGAAAATGAAAAGAAACTGTACCTGAGCTATGAAATGCAGCACAGTCAGCCCTACAGACATTTGACTTGAGGACAGACTTTTACAGTATTTTCACCAAAATTCAGATCCAAAAATCTAAATATTACTTACTGCAAGTTGTTTGGGAAGATTTTCAGCAATAAAACCAAGTAACATCTTTGAAGGCTTCTCAGCACATAACAAAACAAGATTGACATTTCGGTCTCCACGGAGTAACAAACCTTTAGCCAAAACGCCCACCCGTAAAACTCCTTTCAAAGCTCTGTGAATTATAGTTAAAAGCTGCATTTAAAATACTATAAAAATCATAAAACTAAACATGAAGATTGAAAAATTAAATAAAATAGCAGTATTCCATATACTCTTGAGGCCACAGTGACATATGCCATATTAAAATCTGAACAGAACAGAATTCCTGAAAGCACTGATAACAGTACAAGGAAAAACATAAAATGGCTTCAGAAAGAAGTAATAAAATTCTTAAAAAATAATAAGGAAAAAAAAATACCTGTCTTTACTGCTGTCTTTTTTGTCATCTCCATCTTTGCTCTTGCTTTTTTCATGGTCAGTCATATTGTCAGAAACAAGTTTCAAAGCACGCTCAGTAATAGAGACAATTTTTTGGACTGCTTGAAGTTCCTCCTCTGTTGGATATATAGCTGCATGTTTGGTCATCACATAGCGGTCATCAGAGGAGTCAGGGCGGCGTAGAGGCTAAACAGATGAAAAAGCACATTTCTGAAATTTGAGTACACAACAGGTCAAGGTAGGTGACTGTTCTGCTCTCATGAGGTCCCACCTGGAGTACTGCATCCAGCTCTGGCAATCCCAACATAAGAAGGATGTGGACCTACTGGAGCAAGTCCAGAGGAGGCCACCAAGATGATCACAGGGTTGCAGCACCTCTCCTAGGAAGACAGGCTAAGAAAACTGGGGCTGTTCAGCCTGGAGAAGAGAAGGCTCTAGGGAGATCTTAGAGCACCTTCCAGTACCTAAAGGGGGCCTACAAGAGAGCTGGAGAGGAACTTTTTACAAGGGCATGTAGTGAAAGGACAAGGGCTTTAAACTGAAAGAGAATAGGTTTACATTAGATATTAGGAATAAATTCTTTACTGTGAGGGTGGTGAGGCCCTGGAACAGGTTGTCCAGAGAAGTTGTGAATGCATCATCCCTGGAAGTGTTCAAGCCCAGGTTGGATGTGGCTCTGAGCAACCTGGTCTAGTGGAAGGTGTCCCTGCCCATGGTAGGGGGTTGGAACTAGGTGATCTTTAAGGTCCATTCCAACCCAAACTATTCTATAATTCTATTATATACTTTAAAGTACACAGGTGATGTGTGACCAAAAACCAAACACCAAATGTGGCTAAACAACAGAATATTCAAACCTCAAATTATTGAGATGTAAGGAAACATGAACTGAAGTATCCTTAATAACTTACACTGATCACAATCAATCATATCTGTAAAAAACATGAGATGTTAAAAAAAAACAAATTGGGAAATCCCAGGATCAAAAGTACCTCCCCAACAGAAATATCTATTGTCTTTCTGTTAACTGGGAAATACTTGCATACTGCTGCAAAATAAAGTATCCATGATTGCTTTCACAGAATCACAGAAGAATTCAAATAGAAAGGGACCTCAGGAGGTCCTCTAGTCCAGCCTCCTGTGGAAACCATGGTCAGCTATAAGACTATATCATGTTGCTCAGAGCTTCATCCAGACGGTTCTTGAAAACCGCCAAAGATGGAGAGTCACAACATCTGTGTGGAGAAAAAAAGAAAAAAATCCTGTATTTAGTTTGCACCTTTTTTGTCTCAGCTTAAGCTGGTATATCTCACCCTCTCACTGTAAAGAGCCTGGCTCCATTGTCTTTATAACACACAGGTATTAGAAGGCTATTACATCCCACTGAAGCTCTCTTCTCCAGGCTGAACAGGCCCAGATCCCTCAAGTCTCTCCTCACAGGGCACACTCCAGACCCCTGATCCCAGTAGCCACACCTGCTATAGTTTATCAGTATCTGTCTTGTACTGGAAAGTCCAAAACTGAATGCAGTATTGCAGTTTGGGTCTCATGAAAATGGATCACTTCCTTTTATCTACTGGTTATGCTCCTGTTAATATCACCAAGGATGCGATGAACCTTGCTTGCTGCCAGGGCACATGGTTGGTTCACATTCCGCTTACCATCTGCCAAGAACCCCAGATGCCTTTCAGCAGGGCTGCTACCCAGCCCTTCAGTGCAAGTGGTTATGCCCTCCCAAGTGTAGCATTAGGCATTTGTCCTTGCTGAATTCTATAAAGTTCCTGTTGGTCCATTCTTCCAGTCTGCCTAGGTCATGCTGCATGGCAGCCCTGCCCTCAAAGGTATCAACTGCTCTCCCTACTCCAACCAATTCAGTTTCATGTCAGCTGCAAATCTGATGAGCAGTGCACTCACTCCATCACCTTTCAGATCATTGATGAGGTGCTAATGAGACAAATTCCAGGATAAACACATGCAGCACTGCACTTGTTTACTGACCTCTAAGTAGAGTACAGCCCACCACTAAACCATTATCCTCTGGGACTGATGATCCAACCACTTTTTATCCATACATTTGTTCACAATTAGATAAATAAAAGTATAATGCAATTAAATAAGAAGTAGTACACAAATCCAGAGTGACTTGTATTTCAGAAGAAACAATATTTGTCTTCAAGACATCCTTTTGTCATATAAGTGAGCTTATTTTGAAAGACAGGTCCAACTACAGAGTTTCATTAGTATATAATTTTTTCTTCACTTTCCCATATCCTTTATTAAGAAACGCTGGAGACAACTGAAGTAGCATTGAATAATTTATAGTTCTTAACTGTGCCTCTTGGTAAGTATTTTTTCTTTCTTTTTTTCCCCTCAAGCTAAGAAACTCACAGCTGGTCCTTGGGGCTGAGGAGGCATTCCTGGTCTAACTCCCAGCAGGCCTAGAGATCCTGAAGGACCATGAGGATATCCTCCATCTGGTATTCTGCGACGGTCATCCCAGTGATGCTGCTCTTCCTCCATTCTCCTCCAGTACATGTCCTCTTCATATCGCCTGAAGTGCATCAAAATGTCCTCTTTATATAGCAGTTAATACTTCCAACCATTCTAAATAAATTATTGGATGTTCTCACTAACTCATTTCTAGTAATCAAGAACAAATACCAATGAACTCCAGAGGGTACCTAAAATGAATGGTTATTTTGAAAGCAAGTCTGAATTCATAGTAAATAATTCTAGTGAGTCTGCATTCCTCAGAAAGATTGAACAAAAAACCCAAAACAAAACAAAAAAACCCTTGAGAGATAATGACAACTTAATTTAAAACAAGACAGTATAGAGCTCCAAAAACAGTATTCAAAATAAGTAATTACAGAAGAAGAGTTAGTTTTATATAATCTGACTGCAACTTTGTCTCATTTGCTGATAAAACAGAATGCATTACCTCATTTCCATCCTCCAGCGCTCTTCCTCTTCTCGCCTTCTCCAGTATTCTTCTTTCTGCATCTGTTTCCTCATCTTCTCTTCTTGAATTTTTCTTGCTCGAATACTGGGCTTTACTTCTACTTGTAAATCTGGATTTACTTTTTTCTAGTGAAACGCAGATGAAAAATTAAAACTACAATTCATATAAAGATTTGTAGGGACGATGTGTTTATTACAGCGCTGGACATGTGGGGATTGTTTCTCTTTAAAGGACATGTGTGCTTCTGAGAACTCTTGATTTTTTTTATTCTTCTTTACTAGTTTACATATGCATAGTGTTTTACAATAGGTTTATGTATATTTATTTTACTGATTTCACGTTACAGTTAGCTACACTTGTAACTAGTTTTTTATTAGAAAGTACAGAAAGAACTCTTGGGTCACCCTGCCCTGTCTGTTTTAAGGTTCGAGGAGCTTCTCTTATCTCTTTAGTTTGGAAATTTGCATTCTTTTTCTTTAGTTGGGGCAGTTTTACTAGTGTTGCAGAATTACTAGACTAAACAGCATATTTTACTTATGTTAGTAAGCTACTAATAATTCAAAGTGGTACATTTCACTTAAATCTAAATGGATTTCTACCTTGTTACATTTTCACTCTGTTTCACTAGTCCAGAAAAATAACAAATGAAATGTTGGTTTGCCTCTTATCATCTCAAGGTTATGGAGTTCTTCTGACATGTTTAGCACACACTACTGGTCTATGATAAAATCAAGGGGAGTAAAATGCAGTTTTAGAACTGCACTGAATGAACAGCTGAAGAAAAATCTGTGTCCGGTATTTTAAAGGAAAGAAACAGCAATGTACTACATATAACATGAATTCCTTTTTCAGCTATGTGAGAACAAAACTATCTAAAATTAAAATGCTATATGAAATACTAAGTAATTTGCTGTTCATTCTGTAGCAGGATGATTACAATATAGCCTGAAAAAAAACCATTTCATCTTAACTACAGTGTGCTTCCTGATGCCCTGTTTCTGAAGGGTCCCTCATACTGGAGCATAATCATAAGCCACTAAATACATTTTTCTGGCAATTTTTTTCCTCTTCTTTCATCCCTTTCATGATTATGCAGGCCCACTGTATCTCCTGTGACCACAGTAAATTCTTCTTATATAATCTTATAATAATTAAAATGCACACCATGTGTCACTATAGATGTCTCTCCATTCATTACTAAAATGTCTGCAAATACTTGTTTCTCAAATGTCTCCATAAGGGGTTTATGTGGTTTATCCTGCCAAAAACATTGACCATTTGAAATTTACAGTAAACAACAAAGCACCTACTATTGCTTGCACACATTGTACAATATTTTAATGTTGAAAAAAATGCCTGAAAGCAATGTTCAGAATGTTTAAAGCAACATCCAAATCAAAATGCAGTTTCAGTCTGCATTACAACTTTAAAGGCTATACTCCCTCAGAAATATATTTCTCTAGCTTTTTTTATAAGCTGTTTACTCAGAGCACCTACTTCTGACTAGTCTTTAAATATAAGAACATGTAATCAGTCAGATGACATCTGGTAGACTTCCAGATAAAAGTATTAGCATTTTTACCAACCTTATACTGAAGCCTGTGACGCCTCCCTTTTAAGTGCATCTCTTTGGCATTAGGATCATTAAAACTGCATTCACAAAGTTTACAGTGAAAGCGGATCACCTTTCCTTCATCATTTCTTACCTGGAAAATAAAAGTTATAAAACACATTTACTTTTTTTTTTTTTTAACAAAAGCTGATTTAAAAATTAATCTAATTCAGTGACACTGGATAATGTCTACTCATCTCAAAACATGCTTAAAACTTCACACAGGAACTGAAAAAAGGCAAAATAGAACTTTCAATTCTGACAGACACACCATTGTGTTTGCTAAGGAACAAAGTTCTTCGACAGCTTTAAACTTGAGCCCAAACATAATGAGTTGAATAATTACAAACTATGAAACATTTACATCAGATTTCATCCACATATCTCATTCCACCAACATGAAGAAAGCCCCACTGAGGTCAAAAGAAACATGCACAATACAAAAATGTAAACATATGCACAAGCCTTTGCAGGTTCAGTGCCTTGTCACTCTTATCTTCAAGAAGGACCCAGGGAATTACAGGCCAGTCAGCCTCACCTCAGTCCCTGGGAAGGTGATGGAGCACCTAATTCTGGACACCACTTCCAGGCACATTAAGGATAAGAAAATCATCATCAGTAGTCAGCATGGCTTCACCAAGGGAAAGTCATGCTTGATTAACTTGATAAACTTCTGCAATCAAGTGACTGGCCTGGTAGATGAGGGGAGAGCAGTTGATGTTGTCTACCTGGACTTCAGTAAGGCCTTTGACACAGTCTCACCATAATATCCTCATAGACTAACTGTTGATGTAAGGGCTGGATAAACATACAGTGAGGTGGATCAAAAGCTGGCTGAATGGCAAGGCCCAGAGGGTGGTGATCAGTAGAATGAAATTTAGTTGAAGGCCAGTAGCTAGCAGTGTATCCCAGGGCTCAATGTTGGGTCCAATTCTGTTTAACATATTCATTATTGATCTGGTGATTGGGCAGAGTGCACCCTCAACAAGTTTGCTGATGACACAAAACTGAACGCAGTGGCTGATATGCCAGAGGGTTGAGCTGCCATCCAGAGAGATCTCAACAGGCTGGAGAAATGGGCTGACAGGAACCTTGTGAAGTTCAACAGGGAGAAGTACAAAGTCCTGCATCTGGGGAGGAACAGCCTCATGTGCCAATATATGCTGGGGGCCACCCAGCTGGAAAGCAGCTGGACAGAAAAGGCCCTGGGGGTCCTGGTGAACACTAAGTTAAACTTGAGTCAACAATGTGCCCTTGCTGCAAAGGCAGCAAATGGCATCCCAGGCCGCATTCAACAATGTATTGCTAGCAGGTTGAGAGAGCTGATCCTTCCTCTCGAACTCAGCACTGGTGAGGTCACACCTGGAGTCTTGTGTCCAGTTCTGGGCTCCCCAGTGCAAGAGAGACATGACATACTAGAGAGAGTCCAATGAAAGGCCACAAAAATGATGAAGGGACTAGAACCTCTCTCCATATAATAGTTAAAAAATAATCCATGTTTTCATATCAATACCTCCTCCACATAGTCATGGCCCACTGGCTGGACATCACTTTGCAAGGCAGCAAGAGTCGTAGGTGTCACTGGTTCAGCTGCTGTGTCTGGTTTTACTTCCTGTGTTTGGATTGTAGCACCAGTTGTTGCTTTAACACTTTCAGCTGATTTCATTTCTTCCAGTTTACTTCCTGTTGTCTGAAGTTTATTACCACCTACAAATCAAAAAAGTTAAATCTCTTTCATAAAATGAGAATTATACATTATGTGCAAACTGAAGAGTTTATTTGCAAGTATCAATGTTCTGGTCAAAGCATTATCAGTCTGAAAATTAGTTAAACCAAACATTTTTAAATACTATTAAAGTTTTTTTTAAAAAAGCTAAACAAAAACTTATTTAAACACCTAGTTTTTTATTTTAGTAAGAAATCTTTTGCTTTATATAGTTGTAATTTTCATCATTCATTTTCATGCTTTTTCAAGAGATAGGACTGAATGGGAACAACTCAGCAAATATATTTTAAATTTTTTTGTCATCAGATTTGTTTTCTTTTTGCAAATGGATCCAAGAAAGTACAAACATTAAAAGGTTTTGAGGTAACTAACAAAGACAGCATACTTTCAGTGTTGCAACTGGATAGGTCTTTCCTTTGAGAGCAAGTTAGCTTACTGTTGAACAACTGCTTTCTGTCTCTAAACATTTATTATGCTTATTTCAAAAGTTTCCACTGTTAAATTTCCAGTGTTACAACAATGTTTCAGTTTCCCAGTTACCAACTGCCAACCTACTGCAGGCTGTCTTAATAGGCCAGGCTGTGAACTGAAATTAGAAGCAACTGGACTATAATCTGCAATACTCCAGCAGCTACTACATAAGAAACCAAAGGTGGGAGGCTTTTTCTGATGGTGGGAGAAGCCTCCAGGAGAGGTCAGGTGAAGACAAAAGGGCAGAAAACAGTATAAGCTGTGAAGCAAAATTTTTATACACATTCTTATTTTCCCCATTAGTAATAATTCCCATAAACACAACAGAATTACTCATGCAGAAGTTAATTAAATATATTTGTACTTGTTGCACTAAAATATTTTTAAAAATATAGAATAGGTTAGGTTTAAAATAAAGACTGACTTCTGTACTTGCCAACAAAGTTTATTTTTGGTGGAGATATTTTCTTTACAGCTATATTAGCAGCGGTTGAAGATGTTTTGTTGTTGGACACAGTGTTAAGTAGTGCATTTGCCGTGGGAGTAAGAATTTTCACTGTAGAGGATGCAACAGAGGAGTTCACAGTACTGCTGCTAGTTGCTATATTTGAAGCAGAAGCAGTTGGTTTAGAAGCAGATGTGGATGTTGAGGTTGCAGCTTGGGTAACCACATTTGGTTCAGTTGAAGGAATAGGTTTGCCAAGTTTTGTGTGCAACTTTACTACCTATAAAAATAACAAGAAATTAATAATATTATCTCCCTGGGGTAGCTATAAAAATTGAACTTGTTATAGACTATTGAAACTTTAACAGAAACAGCAATATCACCAGTGATATTGATATTTTTAATTTATTTTAAAGTTATTGCCTCTTTACTAAAAGCAATCTCAGAAGGAAAAAAAAGGGACATGCAAAAGTTCTTATCATCCGTAAAGAGGAAATAGTTAATAGTTATCTCAGGTTGCTTATTTCCCCTAGAAATTCAGACATTTACTTCAAAAGCTGTGTAGATGAGAACAGAAAGTCAATAAACTCACAAGCCAGTAAAACTCAAAAAACAGTTTGAGCAAAATGTTTCCAACGTGACTGTTTTGTTGCCTGGTTGCTTTTTATTCTCCCTCCAAAAATTGTAGTACGTTTAACTATTTTAGTTCCAAATAATATTTGTAAATAAGTTATTTAATTCAGATTCAACACTGTCTCTTTTCATCAGTACATTTTAAGAATATTTATACTGACTTTCCAGGTTACCTAGTAAAACGGAAGATATTCCTTAGACAAAGGCTTTCTTTTCTTTTTGTTAAAGCACATCTGCAGAAAGAGTTAAGGAGGCTGCAAAAGGCATATTTCAGAGCTCTTTATCTCCATGAAAGTTAAGAGGTATGTGCTTATTCTTAGAAGTAATAAGCAGAGGCCTTTTTACAACACACTTGAGATAAAATAATACTTCTTTTTGGTAACAGCTAACCATCACCTGAAAAAGCAATACATGTAGTCCATAAGAACAAAACATGCAGAATGAAAACTGGAGACTGGTTTTGAAAGTAGCAGTAAAAAAATACAAATCTGCTAGATATGTCTTTAATGCAAATACATGTACACAATCAGGTCCTGCACTTGGGTCACAACAACCCCCTGCAGCGCTACAGGCTTGGGGAAGAGCAGGTGGAAAGATGCCCGGTAGAATGGGACCAAGGAGTGTTGGCCAACAGCCAGCTGAACATGAGCCAGCATGTGCCCAGGTGATAAAGAAGGCCAATGACATCCTGGCCTGTAACAGAAATAGTGGAGTCAGCAGGACTAGGGAAGTGACTGTCCTGCTCTACTTGGCACTGGTGAGGCCACACCTCAAATCCTGTGTTCAGTTTTGGGCCCCTCAAAATCAGACAGATGTTGAGGTGGTAGAGTGCATCCAAATAAGGGCAACAAAGCTGGTAAAAGGTCTAGAGCACAAGTCCTATGAGGAGCGGCTGAGGGAGTGGGGGCTGTTTAGCCTGAAGAAAAGGAGGCTCAGGTGAGACCTTATCACTCTCTACAACTACCTGAAAGGAGGCTGTAGCCAGGTGAATGTTGGTCTCTTCTCTCATGTAGCAAGAGCTAGGACATGAAGAAATGGCCTCAAGTTGCACTAGGGGAGGTTTAGATCGGATATTAGGAAAAATTTCTTCACTGAAAGGATTGTCAAGCATTGGAAGAGGCTACCCAGGGAAGTAGCTGAGTCACCATCCCTGGAGGGATTTAAAAGTAATGAAAGACATGTAGATGTGGTGCTTAGGGACACGGTTTAGTGGTGGACTCGGCGGTGTTAGTTTAACAGTTGGAGTCGATGATCTTAGAGGGCTTCTACACCCTAAATAATTCTATGATATGCACACAAGTGTATACATACACTTCTTAGCTTTTTATTCTTATTTTAAGCATGTTCCTCATCAGAATACAGACATATTAATGTCACGTAATATTACAAATTTAAGTTCAAGCAACTCTTCCAGATTACTTTTTTCCCACTAGAATGCACAAGATTCTTCAGTGTACCAAAGAAAGAGTCCTTTATGATTTCATTTTTACACTGATGACAACCTAACTTAGCATTAGTTAGCAACTATCTATGAGGAAGAGAAAAGGACATCCAAATATACAAAGATAATATATTATCGTACTCCATATACCTATGGAGTTATTGGGCACAACCCAAAAATTTAATGACTCAACTTCATTAATGAAAGAACAAACATTAGCCAAATCTATGTAAATTATAATTTTTGTTCTTCTACTAACAAAAATAATATTTGGAAAATTATTTTAAAATTGCTATGAGATTTATTTACTTGAATAGGAATGATATTACTGATGCCACTTTGTACAGTGTTCTGAGATACAAAGGTCTATAAAAGCTGAATATTATTGCTTTGTTACTTACATTAATAATTCCATAGCTTTGAGGAAAATCTGTAATATCGGCGATGAAGAGAGACAGGGAAGACTTTGAGATGATCAAAGAATCCAATTTTATTGTGGGATACAAATGCCTATATAGTATTTTAGGAAGGCTAGTAATGTTTTACTACAATGATTGGGTTAAAAATCACATAAACTTATGCATTTTACAACATCTCTTGCTTGCAGAGATTGATGTAATTTTCTTTTTCCAGTAAATCCATCTGATTTAATCTTCTTGCAATCTTGATTTAATTCTCAAAGTTCTGTTTGCTCTTGCCAGGGCATTTTATTTATCAAATCTCTTATGCTAATAAGGTCCAAAGTACTCTCTGTTTTGTGTACCCCAATAATGTAATATCTAAACATGCATTCTACACTGCGTCATTCCATTTATTGTCGTATGACCAAATTTAGAACACAGGTCACAGGAGTTCACAGTGCAGCTCGCAGTCTTTATTCCAAAATGCTCACCTAACTGCACACAGACAATAGGGAAAGCATGCTTACCAAAACTCTTTAAACATACTCATAAAATCTACTACAGGACATATGCCTTTTATTTTGCAAGAAATACCAAAAAGTGACACATAATAATCCCATTCCTTGTCACTGATTCAGTTTACAGTGTTTCAAAGCACAGAGTGCTTCACAGTGTCAAATAAGAATGTCAAGAGAAGTCTTGAAAAGTGTTAGGGGGCACAAGCATGCTACTGCATGTCCTCATTGACACTTTTCCCCATTTTACTCTATACTTTCTTCCTACAATTTACATACCTTTCCCAATACATCCTCTTCTCCTTGATGCTGTGGCAATGTTTTCCCCCTTTCTCCCAACAAGGCCCTTCTAATAGTGAGCTTAATTTTGAAACAAAAAGCAGAACTGTCTTTAAACAAAATTCTAATTATATTCTTTCTGCATATTTTCTCCTAAGATGAGAAAAATGATGGGAAGAAATATATGACTGACTTGTATAATGTAGACAAGAGAAAGTTCTTACTTTCTGATGTTTGGCTCCACGGATATGGGCAGCGTAAGCATCTGCTCCTGTACAGGACACATCACAAAGCTCACAGCGCAACTGATTCTGAGTTCCACGAGCAGAAGTACTGTTGTTATTGGTGTTCTGGGAAGCTTTTAATGCTGCTTCTTTCTTTTTGTGTTTCTGGCCTTCTAAGTGTTCTTTATAAGTCTATTTAAATAAAAAATACACACAGCTGGTTTTGTACTGTTTGTTCATCATTCATGTGTATACATGTAATATAGAGCATAGCATAAAACACATGCTTTGTATGAAAAATACTTCCTACACTGAACATGGCTTCCCTATGACATGTTTTAAGGCATAAGCAGGCCACTTCCAAAACCAAGATATTTTCTTCACCACCAGGATTCCACTCTTAGGTAATACAATATGGTCTTTACTCCTCTACCTTCTCACTTCCTCAGTCAAGTACTGGTCAACATATATTACCATTGAAAGCCTGATAAGATCAGAAAACTGTCTCACTGCATTTTCCTACATTGCATTGAATTATTCTTGATTTTGAATTTTCCTCAAACTGCAAGACCACGGTTATTAAATGTATCCAGATAACTAAAAAAGTAAATTCAAAAAAAGGTAGCGCATAAATAAAGCTACGCTGAAAATAAAATACAGAAGTTGCTATTTGTTCCTATACTAACACTGGCAATCTATGGAGCAGACAGGGTGGAAAATAATGACAAATTTATCTAAAGAGTAAGAACTGTTTTGCCAAACACACACAAAAACATTTCATTAATTGATATCTACTTTTTATGCACTTGTATTCCCTTTGAAACTAAACTGGGATGCTGGAATAAAATTAATACATTTTCAGGATTACCATTGTGTTCGTTTAACACAATATGGCTTTTAGTGGGGGCAGAAGAACCCACAGAGGCTGCTTCTGAGAGAGAAGCTCCTCAAAACTTCAATGTCCAGCAGACCAAATCCCTGCAGACTCTGACAATGGACATATTGGCTGGCCCAATTAGAGAAGTTAGTAACGCCTCTGTGATGACATATTTAAGAACAAAAAAACATGTGCAAGCTCTCTTTCTTCCTCCCCTCAGAGGGGTGGTGAGGGGGCCTCCGGGCCCCTTTCCGGCGCGGCTGGGGCTCTTTTTGGCACGGCCGCTGAGTCCATGCTGCTGGGGGACTATCCTGCGGCCGCGAGCAGCCATGGGGCCAAGACCATGTGGCCAGTGCCCGGAGCGCTCATGTGGCCGAGGGCGGCCACCGCCACCCCAGCACCAGAAGCAGCCGCATGGCCAGGATCGGTGCAGCTGGGACGGTGCCACGCGGCCGCTGCCATCTCAGCATGGCTCGCAATGAACTTTACTTGCTTAGCCACTTTTAGCCAGCCATGCTGCGAACAGGAGGGCAGAAGCAGCGGCAGCAGTTTTTCCTTTTTGGTGCCCCGCATGAGGAGAGGCGCTGACTGGAACCAGCAGCCGGAGCGGCTCATGCGGTGCCAGCGGGGACCACATGACCAACAGTGAGAGGCATGGCAAGCAATTCTCCGATGCAGAGCCTGGACAGGTTCAACCTTTCAGCGCTGTGGAACTCTATAAAAACTTTTCAATTGATAGAACTTGAGAACAAATGAACCTACGGACACCAATTTTCTCCCAAGTCAGAGAAAAGGAAAAGGCATGAGGAGAACAATATGGCGACACTAAGGTTGGTGAAAAATGAGGGAGGAGGAGGAGGTGCTCTGGGCATTGGAGCTGAGATTCTTCTGCAAGCCATGGTGAGGACTATAATACAACAAACTGGGGTTTTTTCCCTGTAATTCATGAAGTGCATGGGGGGGATGTAGAAGTCTATTCGCAGCCTGTGAGAAAAGATACTCACGCTGGAGCGTGTGGATGCTGAAAAGCTGTAATTTAGTGACAAACTTGAACAGAGAGAGAAGACCCTTGCTTCCAGGAATAGAGGAAGAGGACTCTTGCTTCCAAACTAGAACAGCTCATCCTTAAAAGACTATACCCCATGAACTAAACGACCCATGCAAACAGTTGTGGGAAGACTGTTTGCCCATGGGAAGGACTCACGTTGCAGCAGGTTGGGCAGGACTGCTACTCGTGAAAATTAGAACCATGTTGGAGAAGTTCACAGAGAACTGTCTCCTGTGGGAAGGACCCCATGGCACAGCAGAAGAGACTCCTCTCCCTAGGCGAACTGAAGAAAGATTTTTAGAAGTGACAAACTGACTAAAGGCCCCATGTTTTGTCTCCCTGCACTGTCCGTGGGGAGGAAAGAAGAGGGGGGGTGAAAGGTGTTCTAAAGGTTTATTTTAGTTCTCATTATCCTCTTTTACTTCTGTTAATAAATTTTTCTTTATACCTTTTAAGTTTTGAGCCTGTTTTGCCCTTAGAATGTTTTCTCCTAATTCTTATCTCACCCCATGAGCCTTTTAGTTTTTCTTTCCCCCTCCTCTGCTCAACTATAGCAGAGGAGAATGAGTGAATGGTTTTCATGGGTGCCTGGCTTCTAGCCAGTGTCAAACCCTGACAACCATTCCCAAAGTTTTGAAAAAAGTATTTTCTAAGAAGTTTGCTATGTTAAAAAGAAAATAAAATTCAAAGTTTAGAATACTTCTGGAGTCCAAAGCACAGCTGAAACGTCTCTGTCCAAGCTAAGGGGATGCATCTTTTTGTCTTCTCATATGGCCTCTTTCTGTCATAGCATACATTTTCATTTAATTATTCCTTTAGTATAAGTATAGAATCATGTCTTTAAAAATTAACAAATATTCTTAAAGGGGCCACTTTTTTAGCTAAAAAAAATTATGACTAAAGCATATAGCAGGGTATTACATAATACAGGTACCTGTGGTCCAGCACAGCTGATCTTGCAAACATCACAGTAGTGGATCTGGGGTGGTTTGGGAGGTTGCTTTGGTTTCAGTTGCTTATTTTGGAATGGTACCTTTTTAGTAAAGGTGGTCCCTGTCCAAGCAGCTGTTGCAGCGGCAGCAGCTGCTGCCACTGCCTGTTTCTGCTGCTGCTGCTGCTGGTAATAGGATGATGCAGCTGAATATACTGCAGCTTCATAGCCAGAATAAGAGGTACCTCAAAGATTAAAATAAAATAAATGTTACATCACTGTACATCATGTATCAATTACATAATACACTAATTCCAAGCATATTGCATAATAGAGTAGGCTATAAAAGATTTACTGAGATCTTGTCAGGCAGTCTGAATTTTTCTTGATGTTTCACAGTACACAAATACATAGCATACCATTTGTATCAGGAGTATATTTGATTTTAGACAAAACTTTGCAGACACGCTGTTCTGTTAAATATATCAAAACATCCCTAATGAATATGTGAAATTTCCTGGTACATCTGGTAAGACTGAGTATGATGCAACAAGAATTTTAATAAAAGATTTATCAAAGGTCACTTGAAATAAACAGTCTTCCAGAGCCAGATTTACTATTCAAGCTCCAAACAGAAAAGGACAGATATTATGTAGACTAAGGAAAAAAAAAAAAAAGAAGATAAAAGAATGCAATAGCATTAGCCATTCTATTTCAAATGGGTTGCAGCAGACCCTGTCTAGACACTCCTTGATTTCTAGTATCAAACTTTAGTAAATCAAGGAAATTGGGCTTTCATAACTTTTGAGCCAGTTTTCCCATAAACTTTATATATCTACTCGTTCAACTATTTTAAACCTCTAATCAAGCTCTGTTTCGATGAAGTTTTACAATCCCTTTTTAAACTGAAAACAAACCAAAACAAATAGTTCAAGGTAGCTATAATATGTCAGTTGATTACCGTCTGGCCATAAAATTAACATCTTCTCACCTTTAACTACTTTTTGGATTTCTAGTGTTTGAAGGAAAGTCTTTCTTTGTAGCACCCATTCTCCTCCCATCTTGGGCCGAGACAACCCAAACTTAAAAGTTTTATATTTGACTGCTCCTCCTTGTTTCTGTAATTGCTGCTTGATGGCAGCATGCTCCAAATTTCCCTGGATTATATTTGTGTTTCCTTATTTTTTCTACTATCCCTCATCTTTTCTCTCCAAACTTTACAGTAAATCACAAAACACTTGTGCACGTAGTAATGCCAACACTTTGTATATTCTCACATGTAACAAAATAGGCACATACAAGCATCAAACCCCTTTTAAAGATACATAAAAATATTTTGCCATTATTATGATTTAACTGGTTGATATTTCTCAGTAGACTATGAAGTAATTGAACATAAACTGCTAAAATGATGAGTATTTAAATCCTCTCCTGTAATAAATGCAAAGATCCCAGCAATATAATATGCAAAATTCTTACCAGAGTAAGTAACCGCTGTTGTACTGTATGTTGCACTTTGAGTATAGGATGGAACAACAGTAGCTGCAGCTGCTACCGGCTGCACAGTAGAGGATACTGGATATATAGAAAATGTAGTTGTTGCTGGACTTGGGGTTGCAGGTTTTATAGCTGTCACTTGTCGTGTTTGCTGGGCTTGGGTATACTGAGTTGCCCCTTGGCTATATCCTGCTTTTGGAGCTAATTAGGATAGAAAATAGAAGTGTACAAACATTGATATGCTTTAGTTTAATGAAATGCAAACCATATTAAGCGATACTTAATGATATGCTAGGGAATAAACACATTAACAAGTGGGTTTTGGTTTAGTTTGGTTGGGTTTTGCCTTTTTTTGATTGGGTTTTGTTAGGTTTTTTTACAGTAATGGTTATGCTTCAGTTACCATATATCCCACAATGGTTTAATCACATCGAAGCTCACACTAGCAAGCCTCAGATTTATTTATGTATTTTTAACTGTGCTGCCATGTTTTTAAACAACCTTCTCCTACAATGGTTTTACTAGAGTACACACTAAACCAAAGTACATCTAAACTTTGCTATTATGTCTAATTATAGTAAAAAAAAGTAAATAGGATTTATGTTTTGTAGCATTTATGATACCAATAATTAAAGAACTATATACATTAACTAAAGAATTTTTTTAAAAAGTCTTTCTAACCAAGTTAGCATCTGAAACCAACACTGACTTTTTCAACCTACTTCAGCAAAAGTTTTTGCCTAGAAGTATGTTTTGGGTGTATTAATAACAATCCAAACCTCAAAGATAGTTACTTATGGCAATGTCACAATAATGTTCAAGTTCTAGGTGCATCAAGTTTTTTCTACACATTGACAGGGATTACATGTCAAAACAATAAATAAATCTGATAATATGAAATATTCAAAGATATATTTTAAGCTATTAAAATAGCATACAGACTGTATATGATGACAGGAGTTTGAATCATGCCACCTACCTGTCTGGTAGTATGACTCAGCCACTGAAGGTTGAGGCTGTGCAGCAGCAGCCACAGCCGCAGCAGTTGCTGTTGGTTGTTGATAATATTGTTTGTTGTCATAAGCTACAGCTGAGGCAGTAGATCGAACATAAGAATAGGAATCCTAAAAATTCAAAAGAGAAAACCCATCAAATTTCTCCTTAACTATATATCTGGAATAAAAAAAAATTAGCAGTGTCAAAGATTTTTCTTCTATTCTACTTAAGTAGATTTTAAAAAATATTTACAGATACATTATATACCAATATATGCATTAAAGAAATTAAATTTATGTTTACAGATACTTCAAGCCTGAAGACAACCCTGAATGGTCTTTTTCAGACATAATATAGAAATTAATCTCATGCTATTAAATTACTTTTCCCCTTCCAAATTATTTTTGTTACCAAAAAGCAACTCAATGCACACTAGTTTTTCATAATGACTATATCAGACTGCATTCCTGTAAAATACAAAAGAAAAAAACCACCACAGATCTCCACAAACCACAATATATTCACAAATTTAAAAACATGGAACAATGGCTTGGCCCTCCCTAAGACAGGAAGAGCCACCAGAAAAAAAAAATCAATAGCAAGGAGGTCCTATAATTTTCCCTTCAAGCAGGTAGAAGGCAGTAGCTCAAAGAAAAGGGGTGAATGGAGGCAAGTCCTCACTCGGGGCAGCAGGTGAATCCCCTCCTTGCCCACCTCACCCTCCTAGGTGCCTCTGTACAATAGGTACGAAGATGTAGAAGGCCAGTCAAAGGATGATGAGGATGGAGGTCCATCTACGCCAGAGGTATTGCCAGAATCAGAAAGGCCTACCCCCTGTATAACAACCACCTCCACGAGGAAAAGACAGGTTGCAGCTGTAGGCAGTTGCCTTCTAAGGTGAACAGAGGGTACAATATGCTGGATGGATCCTCCTCTTAGGGAAGTGTGCTGCCTCCCTGGGGCTTGGGTTAAAGACATGACTGGGAAAGTTCTCTAGCCTGGTACAGCCCTCAGACTACTACCCATTATTGGTCTTCCACATGGGTGGTGATGAAATCACAATACGTAATCCAAGGGCGATCAAAAGAGACTTCAGGGCCTTGGGATAGCAGGTAAGGGATATGGAGCACAGGTTATTTTCTCCTCTATCCTCCCAGTTGTGGGCAGAGACATTGGAAGAAACAGATGAGCCCAGTCTAATACATGGCTCCGTGGCTGGTGTCACTGCCACAATTTCACGTGTTTGTATAATGGGATGGCCTACATGACACCAGGCATGCTGGAATCAGATGGGATTCCCCTTTCTCAAAAGGGGAAGAGGGTCTTTGCTCAGGAGCTAGTAGTGCTCATTGATATAGAGCTTTAAACCAGACATGATGGGGAAGGGGGATAATATCAGGCTTGTCCTTGACAAGCTGTGGGACAACACATAAAGATTAGAGGGATGGAGTGGTAGTGAGGGCCTTCAGCCACTGACTCTTAGATGTGCTAGCCACACTGAAGCACACTTGAAGACTTACAGAGATGAGCCAGGGGCTCCTGAGGTAATAGAAGTCACCAGGAAAACACCTCAAAGGAGGGGTATTCCTATAAAAAAGGTGATATGCTGACAGCCCAGCTGAGATGCCTTTACACCAATGCACACAGCATGGGCAACAAACAGGAGTTGGAAGTCTCCATGCTGCTACAAAGCTACAGCCTTGTTGCCATTACTGAAACTTGGTGGGACAAATGCCATGACTGGAGTGTGGCTATCGATGGCTACAGACTGTTCAGAAAGGACAGAGAAAAAAAGAGGGGTGGAAAGGTTTCCTCCTTTGTCAAGAAATGGATAGCTTATGAAGAGCTGTCTCTCAAGAACAGCCATGAGAAGGTTGAAAGCTTATAAGTGAGAAATAGAGACAGAGCTGAAAAAGGGAACCCTGTGGTTGGTATTTACTACAGGCTGCTCAATCAGGAGAAGCCTATTGACAAAGCCTTCTTGCTCCAGCTACAGGAGACATCGCAATTGCAGATTCTTGTCCTGCTGGGGGGTTTCAACCACCCCAACATCTGCTGGGAAAGTAGCAGAGTGAGCTGTAGGCAATCCAGGAGACTCCTGAAATGCATGGAGGATAACTTCTTAAGCCAGGTAATAGACAGCACTACCAGAGGAGATGCGATACTGGACCCGATGGTCACCAATGTAAGTGAGCTAATGAGGGTCATCAAGACTGGAGGCAGCCTGGGCTGCAGTGATCATGCACTCATAGAGTTTGCAGTCCTGAGGAATATGGGTCAGGCTGAGTCAAGACCCAGAATTTTAGGAAAATAAGCTTCCAGTTGTTCAAGGAGTTAGTCAGTAGGATCCCCCTGAGAAACTGGCCTCAGGGCCAAGGAGCAGAACAGAGCTGGCAGATCTTTAAGGAAGTCTTCCATTGAGCAAAGAGAGCTTGCCATCCCCTGGCACAAGTCAGGCAAAGAAGGCAAGAGACCAGCATGACTGAGTCAAACTAAAGGGTAAGAGGGAAATGCACAGGCAGTGGAATCAATAACAGGTGACCTGGAAAGCATATAGGGACACCAGTTGTGTCAGGATGATGTGTGGAAGACCAAGGTGCAGCAGGAGCTGAACTTGACAAAGGAGGCAAAGAACAACAGGAAGGACTTCTACAGGTATGTCAGCCAGAAAAGGAAGGTCAAAGATGATGTACCACTCCTGATAAGCAAGACTGGCAAACTCTCAATAATAATGAGGAAAAGGCTGAGGTACTAAACAGCTTTTTTTACTCAGTCTTCAATGGCAACCTCTCTTCCCACATTTCTCGAGTGGATAGACTGCAAGACAGACTGGGAGAGCAAAGTCCCTCCCACTGTAAGAGAAAATCAGGTTCATGACCACCAAGCCATTCTCCATCATATTTGAAAAGTCATGGCAGTCATGTGAAGTCCCAGGTGACTGGAAAAAGGGAAACATTGCACCCATCTTAAAAAAGGGTAGAAAGGAAGACCCTGGGAATTACTGCCCTGTCAGCATCACATCTGTGCCTGAGAAGATCCTGGAACAGATGCTCCTAGAAGCTCTGCTAAGGCACATGGAGGACAGGGAGGTGATTCAGGACAATCAGCATGGCTTCACCAAGGGCAAGTCTGACCAACCTAGTGGCCATCTACGATGGAGTGACTCCATCAGTGGACAAGGGAAGGGCTACAGATGTCCTTTATTTAGACTTCTGTAAAGCCTTTGACACGGTCCCCCACAACATCCTTCTCTCTCAGTTGGAGAGAAGATTCGATGAGTGGGCTGTTCAGTAGATAAGCAATTGCTTGGATGGTTGCATCCAGAGTGTATCTGTCAACAGCTCAGTGTCCCAATGGACATTGGTGACAAGTGGTGTCACTCAGAGGTTCGTATTGGGACCAAGTGCTATTCAATGTCTTCATCAGTCATATAGAGGAAAGGATTGAGTGCACCTTCAGCAAGTTTGCAGATGACACCAAGCTGAGCAGTACAGTTGACACTCCTGAAGGATGAGATGCCATCCAGAGCGACCTGGACAAGCCCAAGATGTGGCCCATGGGAAACTCATGAGGTTCAACAAGACTAAGTGCAAGGTGCTGCACCTGGGTCTGGGCAATCTCTTGTATCAATACAGGGTAGGGAATGAAGAAATTGAGAGCAGCCCTGCCAAGGACTTGGGGGTGCTGGTGAATGAAATAATAGAATCATTACGGTTAGAAAAGACCTCTAAGATCACCAGGTCCAACAGTTAACCGAGCACTACCACCATGTTCACTACTAAACCATATCCACACATTTTTTTTAACATTTCCAGGAATGGTGACTCCACCACTTCCCTGGGCAGCCTGTTCCAATGCTTTAGAACCGCTCCCATAAAGAAATTTTTCCTAATATCCAAACCAAATTTCCCCTGGTGCAACTTGAGGCCATTTCCTTTTGTACTGTCACTTGTTATTTGTGAAATGAGACTGAGACCCACCTCACTACAACCTCTTTTCAGAGAAGTAAGATCTCCCCTCAGATTCTTCTTCTCCAGGCTACACAACCCTAGCTCCCTCAGCCACTCCTCAGAAGACTTATGTTCCAGATCCTTCACCATTTTCACTGACCTTCTTTGGACACACTCTGGTGCCTCAATGTTTTTTTGTAGTATTTTTCTTTAATTTAGGGGACTATTATCTATCTGAATGCATCTAATAACTGACTAGTTTAACAACCTTGTAATTATGTGTAAACATGCTACTGGAAAAACTACATTTTGATTCATTACCATATGTAACAAAGTGCAAAGCCCTACAAAGGAATTAATAACATACAGCAACAGTATAGTAGCTTTAAACAAATAAAAATGCAAATTAGAGTCTAGATAATGTAGCAAAAAAAGTTGCTAAAAATACAAATAAAGCTCACATTTCTAATAGGAAACTACCTGGCCATGTAAAACTGCTCATCTTTCTGCATCTAAGCTGTCTGATTGAAACCAATGGGTTAGGGTTACTGATGTGTATATACCCTTACATTGTGTCAATCTAGACAGACAGAAAAGACTGCAACTTCTCACTCTTTGGAGTAAACACTTATCTTAAATAAGTCCCAAGATAACCACTACATACTGAAATCTTCCAACTGCAAAACTGATGCAGCACTGATTTGTACTTCTAAGTTTCTTTATTTCTGAAGAGTAATACCTGTCACTGACAGGATGCTATTTCATAAGACATTTAAGCCAGTGTAAGAATGGGAAGTTGTCTGAGGTACCATCACATCTCACCCTACATGATCCCACATTCATCTCTCGCATTGGCACAACTGTGCAGAACCAAGGAAATTCTGCAGAAGTCTGTCAATCCCATGGAAAGATGCTGTTCCATTTTAAATTGGTTAACCTTCTGTGGAATCCTTATCCTGAACTGACCCACCCAAATGCTGACAACTGCAAAGAAGTGTCATTAAAGGTCAGAGCGAGATGAAAACACAACAGTTTCCTTTTGTAAAAGCCTGTAGCCACACAAAGGTAGGCAGTAGTCTCACAAAGAGTACCCAAAATCTACTCAAAAGACAGTTCCTCTCCTAGAGTAATCTTCTATCCTCTTACATTTGGTGCTAGAGCTCCTGTGGCAACCAGGAATTTGACAAGGGAACTACTTCTATATCCCACTGAAAATTTTTATTGGAACAGTTTTTTCATCTAAATCAGTTTCATGACCCATTTAACTGCATGCCACTTGGACAGTTAGGCTAGCCAAGACAAGTATTTCAGCAGTAGTTCACAAAATAATCTGGAGATAAATGTCAATACATTGTTTATTGTGTGAATGTCTAAATCTTATCAGTATTACTGCTGATAATCCTCTATACGCACCATACAGGACAGCAGTCACTTCACATTCTATCACAGTTTTAGCTGTGAGCCATGGAAGAAAAAATATAAATATCACCACATTCTCTTATCCAAACAGGCCTCCTCCTTTTAACATATCATTTAAAAATTACACTTTTTTTTTTTTTAAACACACCTGGTAATTCTGCGTAGTGACAGGAGGTGGTGGTGGTGGAGCTTCTTGTTGCCTCTGTGTATAACCATAATCTGTAGCTGTGTGCGCTGTAGGATAGCCTCCATAAGCAGCAGCTGTTGCAGCAGCTGCAACAGCTACTGGAGCAGGCCTGGCTACTGCAACTGTAGCTGCTGCTGGAGCATAGGCTGCAGTGACAGTGTGTGCAGCAACTGGTGCCTGGTGGACAGTGTAGCTGGCAACTGTAGTTGGATGGGAATAAGCTACGCCCGAAGCTGGCTGCTGGCTACATTGGAAAAAGACAGTAAGTAAGTAATTAGATTAATCCAACATACTCATCTAATGCCTAAACATTTCAAACTCCCAGATTTGATTCATACTTGTCTGTTCTACAAACAGACCTGGAACAGCTATCATACACTGAAATTACTTTTATTACCTCTTATCCACCCCATTAAAAAGGCTGTATTGTTTTGAAGTTTCCGTGAATGGAAATATATCATGCAGGCAATGACTTTCTTCTTAGCAAGGAGTGGTGGTAGCTGTGCTCCACTGCTTGAAAATAACCCAAGCCTTTCATTCAAAATAATACAGAAGTCTTACACAGTTATCTTTTCATGACCAATAAGTTTTCAAGTGTTTTAGTGGTTCTTCAATAAAACTGATATACCTGACAAATTAAGAAAAATACTGCTTTTCTGTGAGAGCTCATTACTGATATGCACTTGCATGATGTTTTTCAGTAAATCATATTAAAGTAATGAGATTTTAAAGACTTCTGTGAAAAATAGCTCAGAACTCTGAAAGTTAAGGAAGAGACAGTTTAAATATTTCTGATGTGGGAGTTTTCCCACAAAAGTTGAAAATTATAAAAGCTGGCCCCACTCACTCATACAGAAGTCCACTGCCTCACAAGATGAAGCATCAAAAGAACAGGCAATCAAATCAAGCAAGACAACTGCTACCAGAGGTCTGTCAATCTTCCAGGCACATGCTGAGACTAATTTGCTTCTCTTTAATGTGCAGGTAAAACATTACTATGTAGCTATTTAATAAAAATAAATAAATATTAATAGTGGAAACAAAAAATTATGGCTTCTAAGACTTAATTATTTGAACTAAAACTAATATTGTCCTATAATGATTTATAACTTTGCATAATTATTAAAATCCTATAATAGCTATTTTTAAACAAATAAAGTGAACTGGGCAAAATATCACTATCTGGAACAATTATATGAAATAGGGGACTGAGTGATTATCATGAAATTTTTAGTATACTTCCTGTACTGATTTTCAATATTTTAGAGTCTCTATAGAGTTTCACATCTCCATAGCACTATTAAAAGATTATTCAAAAACAATTCCATGCCTATCAAGGAGGTAGTATCCTCTAATTTTTAGAAAAAAATAGATAAATGAAATCTTGTTGGAAGCAAACACTCAAACTGGAATTTCAGCATGATTATGCTCAAAACCAAAAGGAATGAGTTGCAGTATTTCTTTCCTAAAGACTGCAATATTCTCTCTGACATAGCTATCAGAAACAAAGCACCTTTTAACTATAGTTACTATTATTTTTGCAAAAGACATTTCCATAACTCCCTTTTGTTTAATAACTTTTATTTTAATGAAAACTGATTTTGTAATTTTAATTACAGCAGAACCCATTAACTTCAATATATTTTTTAAAAATTCTTACAGCAGAAACACACAGAGAAAATATTATTATTGTACTTACACACCTGGACTCCACCTTCTTCCCATCTTAGGCCCCTGTTTGCTTTAAAAACCACTTGCATTTCATCCAAATTTAATTCACTTGTGAGCTGTACTCACAATTATGTTTCATTTAATTTTCAACTTCTTAGCATAACAGTGGAAGGAAAAGACCTGACTCACTCTGGTGTAGCTCCCACCAGTGCTTGATGTATATAGACAGTTTATCTATTTTGTCAGTTTAAAGTGAGAAATCAAACTCCATCAGAAAATTCAGGAAGACTATTTTATGATGGTAAAAGTAAATGACAATTTATAAAATTAGGCTGTATTATCTACATAACTAACAGTACAAAAGTGTAAAATATTCATATGTTCTGAGGTAATTCACATTATCATATGTACCTACTAAAAATACATTACATTGGGAAAACAGGCAGTAAACTATCTCAGACTGCACTTGAACACATTAACAGTCTAATACTGCCAATAAGGAAAAGTCTTCCTCCCCACTCTTATTCCTCCTTCCTCCTATATACTAAACCTGGCTATGCCATCCTATTTCATCCTTAGTGCCAGTTCTGCTACTTGTCAAGCTATTCATTGCACTGATTTAACTCATTAATCTAGCAGAAAACAACTAGATTTTTAATTTTTTTTTCCTGAGTTCATTTTCTATCATAGTGGAAATGTTAGAAACACTGTAGCTCACAAAACAGTCTGCTGAGTGCTAGAACCCACATAAGTTATACATATGGAAGCAGAGGAAAATAAATAATGGGAGAGAGAGAAAGAACAGGGACCTGCCCAGGAAGCATTAATCTGCCTCAAGTTTCATGAAACCGTGCTTAAGTTATTCCTACAGAATATATTACAGCGTTAACAACACACTATGAGGTAACAGTATCAGTCTATCAACGAAAATGCTTTTGTTCTCAGAATATATATATATATAATTAAAGCTGCCTGACAGTTTTCAGTGTTTAATATTGTGAAGAGATTGTGATCATTATGAGCAGGAATATTAACAAGAGTCTACTGACAGTTTAATTTCTTCTGTGCTATTTTTGTACCAAACTTCCTTATCATGGTATAGAATTAGCAGCTCAAATAATTTGATTTCTAAGGCTAATATAATTCTATGACCATGTTTATTTTAGAAAATGTGTTCCCCTTGCTTCTGCAACACCATGCAGAGCTAGTGACCGAGTTTGCGAGACCACAAGAAAAATATTCTAGAATTGACTGCTACTTCATTTTTAACAGTTATGTTATGCTATGTTACAGAAATTCATATCAACATCTTTTCTAAATTTATGTTCCTTTTTCTCCCCATGGTCTTACTGAGAACCTTTTAACATAAAGATGACCAGATACTGTCAGGTAATTAATTTATAATCAAAATAATTTTGTGTCACTGTCATTTAACTTACAAGAGTTTTTAATCCTTGTTTGGTGATTAGTGCCTCATCATATTGGCCAAGATGAACTTACCTCCCTCTAGACTATTTTGCTAGCTCCCTCTTCCACCAATCTTTCTTGCAACTTTTCATTGCCCATATCCTAGTATTATCTATTTTTTTCATTACTACAGATAGCAAGAACTGTATGGATCATTTGAGATGAAGTTTCGGCTGTGCCACTCACTCTGCTCCAGACTTTTTTTCCAAATAATCTAGCTTCCTCAGAGCAGCTTCTTGTAAAGTTACCTGTATATTGACAATATTTCCCTTGCATGAAATATCACAACATACCATAAATAATAAGACTCAAGATCAATCCCTAGAGTACTCCACTGCAACTATTCCTCTGATAATCACTCTTCTAATTCTACTAATCACCTCTACCAGCTCCTTCTCTACAATTCTTTTACTAATTTCTAGCTTAAGTAATAATTTTCCATATTGCACCACATCAAGTATTTCAACTTAGTCCTAATAAATAAGACTCAAAAAACGTAGTCATTTAATCAAGTTATTAGAGCAACAATGAAATACGGTATGTCAGTTGAGCTATGGTAACAAACTACATGTGTGCTCTTTACTGCAATAAAGAAAGTAATTCAGTTAAGCTTAATCCCCTAACACAGTGGGGGAAAAGTTGAACCAAATTAGAAGCAGACAGAGAAGCTAACCGATTGACCTGGTACCTTAGTAAGTTTGCTTTGTAGATCAAGTCTTCTCTTCCCCCAAATAAATTCTAATATCCTTAATAGCATCTTTGAGTTCAAAGAATTTGAGTGCTCTTCATATGAAAAGATACGTAGTCCAACTGGCTTTACTAACTAGATAGAACATAAAAATGACAGAATAATTTAGGCTGAAACAAAGATTATGAGGTCATCTGTTCTAACCCTGTGCCCAAAGCACAGCTAATAACAAAGTTACATTAGTTTTCCCAGGGCTTTGCGTCCAGTCAGGTTCCAATCATCTCCAAGAATGGAGTATCCAAGACTGCTCTAGACAACCTGTTCCAATATCTAAGTACCCTCACTGTCAATTTTTTTTTCCTTAGTTTATGAAAGATTGCTTCAAAAGCAAATTACTTCTAAAGCAACATTTACTTAAAGCAAATCCAGTTTGTGAACATCCAATTCAAGGTAACTTCATATTACAATTCTTACAGTATTTTAACTTACTATCAAAATAAACATCACTCTTTGACTTAAGAAGTTACAGGCAAAGGACTCGTGAGCTTCAAATCTTACTCTGCTACATTGCATTAATAATATCTTCTGCCAAAGATTTTCATTCAAAATGAATGTATTTTATTCATACCACACCTATTTCTTTAGATGATCATAAAAGTAACAGTGCTTCCCCACCAAGCTCACTTTAATTTCAGTTTTCTAGAAACAACACACATTCTGCAACACTCATTTTCTATCTTGGATTTCTATATCACTGTGTTTTCACTATCGCAGTCACAGCCAGTGTACAGGCTACATGTTGCACTCAATTGTTCTTCTCCGTGTTCTGTAGATGTATGTTTTAGTCAATGACAGGTTGTCTTAGGTTGAAAGATGTAGATGGGGTGTGTATTCTATTTGCCAACTGTTAGAGGTGGGGCAGTTATCCTCTGTCAATTGGACAGTTTTCTTTATCTCTTCCACAAACCAATCCTCCCTCTGGGAAATATCTTCTGTTAATGGGCCATTGAGTCTCACTGCATGACTGATAAAATTACATCATCCCATTGTGAGAAGCTCCACCCAGGTGGAGGAGCCAAGCATTCCTACCTGGATATAATCTGAGATTTTGGAACACCAGAGCAGCCTTTTCCCACTGGATTCCCAGAGAGCAGCTGTCTTCTCCACTGGATTCCCAGAGGAAGACCAGGCCAATCTATACCACCACTGGATCTTCAGAGGAAGTCTACACCCTTCTACAGGATCACTGCTTCAACAGAACAACATCTGTCACTCCAGGAGGACTGCAGCCACCATTTAATCAGACTACTACCAATACCCTGACCCACAGGGTGTCAGGTCATATTCTGACTCTGTCAGTGCTGTTTTGTTTTCTTTTTTTGTACTATTGCATTTGGAATTTAATTTTCCTAGTAAAGAACTGTTATTCCTATTCCCATATCTTTGCCCGAGAGCCCCTTAATTTAAAAACTGTAATAATTTGGAAGGAGGGGGTTTACATTTTCCATTTCAAGGAAGGCTCCTGCCTTCCTTAGCTGACACCTGTGTTTTCAAACCAAGACACAGGTCATTTCCAGCACCTTACCTAATGTTTTACATCACTCCCTACCTGCCCTAAACTACTACTTGCATATCCCTATTTCCCCATGTGTTGGAAATTATATAACTTTCCTATCTAATCATTTTAATTAACTTTTTTATTAATTGCTGTAAATAATCATAAGCAGTATATTACTCTTAAGCAGTGTAATTTTCCACTTTAGCCAGCATGTAGCTGATTTGGTTTTTTAACAGATTGTTATTGTTAAGAGTTTGATTATTAGATCATTGAAACTTTAAGTTTTGCTAAACTAACCCTGATAAGCTTCAATGAACAAAGCCTGAGGGAGTTAAAAGCTGGACACCTGGAATCTAGAATTTAGAGCTTTCCAAGGACATGTTGAAGTAACCAGAAGATAAAGTAACTAACAAAGACGATCTAACATGTGCTGCACACACTCCCTGTCTGGGAAAGATAATAAATATACTTAAATAGTGGACTAATGAGCATGACAAGTGGGAAATCAATAACCCATAGAATATAGAATACTAATTAATGAAGAGAATTATGTAATTTAGAACCAATATGTCGCCGTTGAGCAGGACGGGAACAGAATTACTCCAATATCAGAAGGCAAGAATTGATTTATTTCAAATGAACTGCTCTATATATAGAGAACATCGTGCAGACTAATTTCATTGGTCTTAGAGTAAAAACATCTCACACCATTGGTGCGCTCTGAATGACGCATTGTGGCAAGACATATCTATAAACAATGCAAACAACAAAAGAGATAGAGAATTATTTACATTCTTTCCCAACTGTTTCCCAGGCTCTTGCCTGGTTAGAAAACCACTCTCTTTCTCTCTGACTGAACTGAGAATACCCATATTTCCTCCGTTTCATTTAGAAAAAAGAAAAATGAAAAAGAAAAGGCGGTGTTTGTGCCCTCCTGTAGGGCCCTTGCAGGAAAGCGAACAAACACAGCTCGAGAGTTTTATCAACTCCAGTCAATCAAAACCTCAATTTGGATATTGACTCAGAATGGTCGAAGAGATTCCAAACTCATATTATAAATTTCAAGAAATCAGTTACCAACTCTAGGATAGTAACAACTCATTGTCAGTCTGCCAAAGGACTGGCAGTCCAACTTGTCAAAACCCATTTCCCAGTGTGAGCAGATGCCCACATGACAGAAAATAAGGTATTAACAAACATGTGCACATACCCAAATCAGCCAAATTTGTAATTTGGCAAGATGAGTAACATCTGTTTGCCACAGCTGCAAAGCCTTTAGGCCTCTGGGATTTATCCCAGCCAGTAAGGTGCAGCAGGTCAAGCCTTGGTTGGCATTCATCAAATTGCTTTTGCAAGGTGTGTGCACTTGATAGAAGAATCATGCAAGGCTTTTGGCCCATGCAGTCATGTCCTCAATTAACCACTTGAGTGATAACTTTGAACTCAGGTCCAAATTGCATCCTCAAAGCTTTCAAAACAATTGAGCAGAATTGACCCAATAAAACACTTGAGAAATCTCTGAAATGCCATGAAATCTCTGAAATGCCATGGCCACAGCCCTTAATTCAATCACTCGGGCTGAGGCTGATTCGCGGCTTTCCAGTACTTTGAGCTGTCAGTAAAACACAGCTCTTCCCGCCTTTTTTTTTTTTTTTTTTTTTTTTTTCAAAAAAGCCAGCAGCACCTGCGGGCTGTAGGACCCTGCAGTGCTCGGCGAGGCAGAGGACCCAGTCCAGGGGGCCGGGCCAAGAGTCTGAAACGTGGCCGGCTTTTCGCCCTCCCCCCACCCCACATGGCCACGGATCAAGCCACAGCTTCTCGGGACCCCGCTCTGCGAACAGGAGCAGGACGCGCGGGGCGCGGGCAGGGGAGGTTTTTCCGGGAATATAAAATTCCAGCCTGGTTTTGGGGATCTTGGCACCACTCATGCTTGCCCAGTACAAGGGGCTGCTCCTCGCTCCCAGTGTGTTTGCCCCGCCGTGGGATACAATGGACTGAATCACGGCCCCACCCCCATCCCCAGCCACGGTAGCAGCAGCGATGCTGCTGCGGACCAAGCCGGTGTTCCCTCCTGCTGCCTCTGCCTCAGTGGGACCGAGCTCGGGGCAGTCTGGGGGAAGCGGAGGGAGTGGTGGGCTGGATGCAGGCTCTGAAACAAACAGGCTGTCCAGCACTGGGCTCTCGGCCGCTGGATTGCAGGGTGGAGTCGCTGCTGATGAGTCGGCTTCAGGCAGCGCAGCGATGGGAGCCACTGCGCCCTGCGGGCGCTCCCCTCCCGCAGCGAGCGACGCGGGGGTGCAGTTTCCCCCACGGCATGGCACGCCGTCAGCCCAAGCGGAGCGGGCGGCGCGGTTTTGGCGGTGTCTCTCGGCGCCGGCGGTCCCGGGGTCGGCGCCAGCAGTCGGCTCGGCGCCGGCAGCGCTATCGGTCCCGGGGTGGGGGGGCCGCGGCGGCGACAGGGGCGGCGGCGACAGGCTCGCTCCGAGTGGAACAGAGGGTGGAGCGAAAGGCAAGGCTGCTGCTGCCGCTGGAACGGTGGGCGGAGCGGCGGGCAGGGCGGCGAGCCCCGCTACCGGCAGGAGTGGCGCCATGGCAGGCGGGGCGTGGAAGGCAGCCACCACCCTGGCGCAGGAGCCAGTCCCACAGAGGGCAGAGCGGAAAACGACATGGGAGGTCCCGCCCAAGATGTGTTGCTGCACCGCAGGCGCTGGCATTGCAAAGGATATCAAATCAGCCGGTCCGCACGGCACGCAGAGGGGTGGGCCGGGAGGCAAAGCCTGCCCCGCCGGCAAAGCCGAAGGCCCCGCGGGCAGCGGGGAGCGTGCCAGGGGACGAGTCAAAGGCTCCATTGCTGGTCCCGGCAGTACAAGAAGGCGGGACCCGTACATCTGCGCAAGCTCCATTAGCGAAGGAGTCGGGGGGGCTCCAGTCCCCACTGCGCCACGGACTGCAGGCGGCGCCGGCCGCCCCGCGAATGGAGTCTGCAAAGGGGAGGGGGGGGGGGCTGCAGAGCCACGGGCGGTGGCAGCGGCCGCCGGTCCGGGGCCGCTCCATGCAGTCCTTGCAACGTCGGCCGGGGCGCAGACTGCGGCGCAGTGAGTGTCCGGAATCCCGAAATGTCCCGGTCGGAACCGCTGCCTCTTTGGGTCTTGCCCTGCAGGGCTATGTAGATGTGCCCCCAGACTGTGAACAGTGCGGACGCTGTAGCGTCCTCCTTGCTCGTCTGTGTCATGAGGCACCGACCCAAACCTCCTGTGTTTTGGTTTGTGCCCATTGCCTCTGGTCCTCTCACTGGGCATCACTGACAAGAGCCTCGCTCTGTCCTCTTTGCACTCTTCCTTTAGGTATTTATATACATTAACAAGATTCCCCTTGAGCCTTCTTATCTCTAGGCTAAACAGTCTGAGCTCTCTCAGCCTTTCTTCATAGGTGAGAGGCTCCAACCCCTTCATCATCTTTGTGGCCTTTCATTGGACTCTCTCCAATATGTCTATGTCTCTCTTGCACTGGGGAGCCCAGAACTGGACAGAAGACTCCAGGTCTGATGGGGCGTAACTGGCTCAACTGTGCTGATGTGAGAGGCAGATGCCATGTCTTAGAAGGTGTCATAAACCATCAAAGAACCCCAAAGTGCCCCCAGACTAATTTCTGAGGCCTTCCACCACAAGACTGAAAGCTCCCCCCCAGGGGAGGTACCTGGATGTTCCCACAGAGCCTGAGCATATTTTAACCCATTGGACTTTGTGTTTCAAGGGTCTGTTCCTCACCCCCAATGGATCAAGACAGTGATCACTACTGTGACCAACGGACATCAAAATTGCATCAACTCTCATTGCAGATCCATGGGTAGTGATATGTTCCCTTACTCTTATCCTTTCTTTCGTTTCCGTTATACATTTTCTTAAATGATATTTTCATGCCTTTATATTGCTATATTATGATAGATAATAATAACCCAAATGGCTACATACCTGCTTTCCACTGTGAGACAGAGTGAAAATTTAAGAATAGAAATCTATTTAGATTTAGATAAAATGTACCACTTTGAACTTGCTAGCATAAGTAAAATATGCTGTTTAGTCTAGTAACTTTGCAACTAATAAAACTGCCCCAGCTAAAGAAAAAAAGTGCAAATTTCTAAGCTAAAGAGATAAGAAATAAGAGAAACTCCTTAAACCTTAAAACAAACAAAGCAAAGTAACCCAAAAGTTCTTTCTAACAAAAAACTAAGTACAAGTGTAACTAGCTGTAAGTGTAACACAAAATCAACAAAATGAATATACATAAACCTATTATAAAATTCTATAAATATGTAAATTAGTAAAGAATAACAAAAAAAAGATCGAAAATCCTCAAGGGCACACATGTCCTTTAAAGAGGAACAATCCCCCACATGCGTCCAACACTGTAATAAACATACCGTCCCTACAAATCTTTATAAGAATTGTAGGGTTTTCATTTTTCATACGTGCTTCATTATGGCGAGCCAGGCAGGAGATTTTCTGTCCTCACAAGGGCAAAAAAGAAAACATACCTTCTTAGCACGCCCCAAGAAAGTTCCCTGGAGGGGGCTCCGCTCTATCTCAGCTTACCACCTACAGAGACAGACAACGACCAGCTAGTGTACAGATAAACAGTATGTATATCAAAAGACCCCAGAAGAGACAGAGAGAGAGACAAGACTGCTAGTAAGTCACTCAAGAGACATCTAAGTGCGTAGCCGCGTTCCTGCGCCTGCAAGCAGTCCAGCCAATAAGGAAGCTAGACTAGAGACAAGTTCACTGTTCGATAGAGCAGCCGCTAGCAATCCTAAGGGTAGGTCAAATGAACCCGAAGTTTGTATGCTTATAGTGTCCAGACACTGTATAGTTAATGTATTTGTAATCATGTAAGTGCGTAGTGCATAAAGAGAGTAAACGAGCAAACAAGTAAGTGTACCCGCGGCACGGGGGGGGGGGGAAATTCTACTTGCGTCTGAAGCGGCCGAGTAAAGCCCAAGGCGCCGGCTGGGATAAACTGTAGGGGCAAAGAGTGCCCCGCGGAGAAGTAGAACAAGTAGAAAAATGTAAGTAAAAACATTTATTGTGTTTAAAAGTAGTAATTTGTGTAGACTGTACACATTTTAACCGTGGCTAGACGAACTTAAGAAGTTCCTCTGCCCCAGTAGTTCAAACTTAATTCCTAAAATTTTACTGCGTGCTGTTATTCTGATTGTGTCCAGAGTGTGTAAAGACCAAAAAAATCTGATGTAAGTAAATGCTGAAGTGTTGTATGCTGAGTTGTATTAAAAAAATAGGCACTTGAAAAAATATCACCTTTCCCAGAGAGTTTGTGTAATTTTTCCCCTGCATTGTAGTAATTTGATTCTCTAGATTATAAAGTTATGTTTGTAGAAATTTTAAAATTTTGTTTATAACATGTGATAAGTTAGAAAAGACTCTTTGTTTATCATTAAGGAAACCACAAGACAGAAAGGAGAAGACTTGTGTAGATAACAGAAAACCGCAAGACAGAAACTAGATAGTATGTTGATTACTTAAGATAATTGTGCAACTAGAACTTAGGCACATATAACATATAACCTTATATGGAAAAGATCATTACAGGGCCGTGAACTTTCACCGAGGAGGAAGAGAGGAGCCTTCCTCAAATGACCACCAGAGAGTAGAAGAAGACCCCCTAGCAACAGAGGGCGCAAGCGCAGAGTACACTCAGAAATACCACGGACACGGAAAAAGAAACAGTATAAAAGACTGTGGGAAGGGGGAAACGGGGTGAGCTGTTGGCAGAGCGCTGACTCCCCGGCGGCACCCAGCGCTGTTTGCTTGCCATTGCTTGCTGTAACCAATAAATTTCTGATTGACTCTCGAAAGGCTGAACAAATTATTCACCTCAATTTATAACAATCTGGTGCCGTGACTCGGATAAGGGCTATCCGTTGGAAGCTCCTCACGGGGAGGCGCCCTCGCTGCCTTGGCAGCGAGCCCCGCACAGGAGTCTTCCCTCTGAGACCCTTACCGACGAACCCAAATCCGGTGGCAAGCAAAGAATAGCCGGCAACCCCTTTCATCTTTGTGCACGAAGTCCCGGGCGAAGACACAGGATTGTGTAAGTACCTTTCAGTAGTCCTTTGGGGCTACTGAGGTTGCCCCGTTTAAAGGGAACGGGGGCCGCTCATTTGGGGTTGGGATCCCGGAGTGTGATGAGTGAGACGTCTCTGTGAGACGACGTGAGTGTGGACCTCATAGTAGTGTGTTTCCCACACCCGGCGACGGTCTGGGCCATGAATTGAGGGAAGCGTGGAGGTGTATGTAAGAAGGCACTCCGAAGATGGGACAGAGGAAAAGCAAGCCCTCTGGTCCCATGGGTGGGGGAACCCCTGTAAAGCTTCCCCAAATATAGCCCATTCGGACTAATGATTAAAAATTGGGATGCCTTACCCTCCAGGAAAGGAAAGGACAAGGTGAAAATGGTGTACTACTGCACGGAGGTTTGGGGAGGGAAACAAATAAGAGGGGACCATTTGTATTGGCCAGTGTTTGGCTCACTTGAGGATTGGATATGTCAGGCTTTAAATATTTATGTGAATTCTAAAGAGCCCTTTAACTTAGAGGAAAGTGAGTATGCCTCCCTCTGGATAGTGGGGGAAACTCGCACTACGTTGTTTGCACTTAGTACTAGGGAGAAGAAGAAAAGATCGAAAGAGGATACAGACTTATCCGATTCCACCCCTCCACCCTACATACCTCTTCCCCCTCCACCACTTCTCCCCCGCCCCCTCGTTCTCCTCCCCGGAACCTTTACCCACTCCTACCTCCACATTCACCACAACATCCTGAACCCTCTGCCCCAGTACAAGATGACTCGGAGGGGGATGAGTTGAATGTTGAGCTCCAGGGGAATAACCAGCGGGTAACTAGAAGCCAGACTAGGAAAAGGCAGGAGGAGGGGGTCATATGAAGCGGGAATGTCGACAAAGGATGGCTGATGAAAAACAGTTTCATGAAGACTAGGGGTGTCAGGGGCTTTATTGGCTGGGGACACGGGAGAGAATGGAGCCCCTGGTAAAGGTTAAATTAGGTCCCCAGCAACAAGAGTATGAGTTCCTTGTGGACTCAGGGGCAGGAAGGTCGACTGTCCAAACCCTTCCCCAGGGGTGTAAAGTATCATCCAAAACAATGCATGTAGTCGGGGCCAAAGGGGAACCTTTTGGAATACCTGTAATAAAAGATATTTTTCTTGAAACCCATTCTAAAGTAGGGGTGGGCTCATTCCTACTAGTTCCAGAAGCAGACTATAATCTCTTGGGGCGAGATTTAATGGTAGAATTAGGAATTGGAGTAGATATAATAGAAAATAGGTTAAGTGTTAAATTGTGCCCCTTACGAGCTGTGGATGAAGCAAAGATAAACCCTGAAGTTTGGTATACCCCTGACACGGTGGGAAGATTGGAAATTGAACCCTTTGAAGTAACCATTAGGAACCCTGAGGTTCCCGTAAGGGTCAAACAGTATCCTCCATCCAATGAAGGGAGACGAGGATTGAAACCGGAAATAGACAGGCTCTTAAGGCAAGGATTGCTTGAACCATGTATGTCCCCTTTTAACACCCCCATTTTACCGGTAAAGAAACTGGATAGCAGCTACAGGTTTGTACATGATCTGAGGGAGATAAATAAGAGAAATACTGAGAGATTTCCCGTGGTTGCCAACCCCTACACACTTTTAAGTCAATTGGGACCCGAGAATCAATGGTATAGTGTAATGGATTTGAAAGATGCTTTCTGGGCTTGTTTCCTTAAAGAAAATTATAGAGATCATTTTGCTTTTGAATGGGAAGACTCGGACACACATAGGAAGCAGCAATTGAGATGGACTGTGCTCCCCCAAGGGTTTACTAAATACCCTAATTTGTTTGGACAGGCCTTGGAACAGATCCCAAGAGATTATACACTGGGGGAAGAGACAACTCTAATACAATATGTAGATGATTTATTAATTGCAGGAAAGGAAGAAGCAGTAAGGCAAGAAAGTATAAAATTGCAAAATTTCCTTAGCCTAAGAGGACTAACAGTATCAAAATCTAAATTACAATTTGTAGAAGAGGAGGTGAAATATCTAGGACACAGATTGACTAAGGGAACAAAAAAAAATTGGATCCTCAAAGAGTCCAGGGAATACTTTCACTTCAGGCTCCCCGGACAAAAAGACAAGTAAGGCAATTATTGGGACTTTTGGGATACTGTAGACAATGGATAGAGAATTTCATTGGAAAGGTTAAATTTCTTTATGACAAACTAACCAAAGACGGATTATTAAAGTGGTCCTCAGAGGATGAGGAATGACTGAAGGTCCTTAAGACCGAACTAGTGAACGGTGCTGTCCTCGGTCTTCCAGATCTTAAGAGACCCTTTTATTTATTTGTTGATGTAAGTGAAGGGACAGCACATGGGGTTTTGGCCCAAGACTGGGCTGGAAGTAAGAAACCCGTGGCATATTTATCCAAACTCCTCGATCCCGTTAGCTGGGGTTGGCCTACCTGCCTACAAGTAGTAGCAGCAGCTCTTTTGGTGGAAGAAACAGGCAAGATTACCTTTGGGGGAGAACTGCGAGTTATGTCACCCCATAACATAAGAGGAGTATTACAGCAGAAGGCGGAGAAATGGATTACAGATGCTAGACTTTTAAAGTATGAAGGTATTTTGATATCGTCTCCTAAATTATCCATAGAAACCACAAATTTGCAAAACCCTGCCCAATTTTTGTATGGGGAGCCAACCTCCGAGCTTGCCCATGATTGCCTCCAACAAATAGAGGAGCAAACAAAGACCCGACCAGATCTAGAAGAAGAAGAATTAGAGCTCGGAGACCGATTATTTGTAGAAGGAAACCGAAAGTCTGGGTATGCTATAGTAGATGGAAAAACCTTGAAGGTAGTTGAATCTGGTCCCCTAAGCCCTAGCTGGTCTGCTCAGGCATGTGAGTTATATGCAGTACTTAGAGCATTAGAACTATTGAAAGGGAAGGAAGGAACCATTTATACTGACTCTAAGTATGCTTATGGGATAGTGCACACCTTTGGGAAAATTTGGGAGGAAAGAGGGTTAATAAACTCCCAGGGAAAAGGACTGATTCACAAAGAATTAATAAAGGAAATTTTGCGAGCCCTACGATACCTGAAGAAAATAGCAGTGGTACATGTGCGAGGGCATCAGGCAGGGATAGGAACTATAGTAAGAGGAAACTACCTAGCTGATCAAGAGGCGAAAAGAGCAGCATTGCTGACGCTAACATACAAACCAGTGATTATGCGGAGGGAAGACTGTACCACCTGTGGAGAAGATCTAGAGACAACACCTTGCTGGTCATGTTGGAAAACGTATGGAGTAGATTCCATACGATGCGCCTGCGGAAATCCTAAGAAAAAGCATTGTTGGTTTCATGGTGTAAAATATATCTTAACATTCACCACACAAGAAAAAGAAAGATTGGATCAAATGGGAGTGCGGGAAAAAGAGGAAGGCAAATGGGTTTTACCAGATGGCCGAGAGGTGCTCTCTAAAGCAACGGCCTTAAGGATATTGCAAGCAATACATAATAAAACTCATTGGGGAACTCAGGCGTTAATTGATCAGTTTGCCATTAAATACATGTGTATAGGGATATACAACTTAGCTAAACAGGTAACACAGCAATGTTTAACATGCCAAAGGGTAAACAAACAACAGCAAAGAGAGAGGGTGATGGGCGGAAGGGAACTAGCTCGAAGACCTTTTTCACACATACAAGTGGATTTTACAGAGCTACCTAAAGTAGGGAGATATAAATACCTGCTAGTGATGGTAGATCATTTGACTCATTATGTGGAAGCGTTTCCCACAGGAAGGGCCTCCACGCAGGCAGTAGTAAGACTACTCTTGGAGGAGATAATCCCCAGGTATGGACTAACAGAAATAACAGATTCAGATTGAGGCCCCCATTTTGCATCTAAAGTAGCAAGGGAGGTCTTTACAGCCTTGGGCACTCAGTGGAAGTACCACACCCCCTGGCACCCACAAAGTTCGGGAAGAGTAGAACGAATGAATGGGGAAATTAAGAAGCCATTAACTAAGTTGATGATGGAAACCAAAATGTCTTGGGTAAAATGCTTGCCCCTAGCCTTGCTAAATATTCATACACAACCCCGAACTGATGTGGGAATCTCCCCCTTTGAAATGTTATATGGTATGCCATATGATTTGGCAGCTCCTGTTGACCATCCTCGTATAGATAACTCACAGATCAACAATTACCTTATACAAATTATGAATAGAAGGAAGGAATTGAGGGAAAAAGGACTTCTAGTTCAGAGACCACCCCTGGACTTAGCAATGCATAAAATTAAGCCTGGGGATAAAGTACTTATTAAATCATGGAAAGAAAACTCTTTAACACCTCGTTGGGAAGGCCCGTATGTTGTCTTGCTTACTACAGAAACTGCGATAAAAGGGTGGACTCATGCGAGCCGAGTAAAAGGACCAATCACTTTAGACAATCACTGGAAAATCACAAGTTAGCCGGGAGATACAAAGGTCACTCTGAAGAGGAACTAATGGACTCACTACTGGTAGTACAGACTAACCATATAGGAGACCAAAAAGGATATACCTACCCCCTTGTTAGTGATTATACGGTTGTTTGTGAAAGAACAGACTGTGAATGTTACCCTTTTGTATGCTTTATTTGTAAAATTTGCCAAGAACGGTGGTGGGTCCATTGCCAGAACGGGAGACCACCTATCGGAATCTGTAAAGGGTGTTATCAAACCAAGAGGGAACTAATGGAGGTAGTGCTAAAATTAGGGGAATTGGCAGGGGAGTGGGTACGATTTGAGACTGGGACGTGGCGGGAGGTTTATTCCAGAGGAGTACATCCGGAAAATTTTTGTTTCCACCCTAGTAAGCCCACTCCCTTCGTTGCCCAGATTACAAAGAGGTGCTGCTGGGCAGAAATAAAGGGGGTTCCGTGCGACTCAACTCCAGTAAAGGATAAAAACTGGGAGCAGTATAAAGTTAGGCAGGGGCAAGGGGTTCGGTGCACTGGCGAGTACCGCTGCTGCCGAGAAGATGGTCTACCCCGTGGCCCGAAGCACCGGAGTCGGCGGGTGAGGCAGAGAGGAAAGAACCAGCCCCCCCCCCCAGTGGAATAATGCTGAAATGCTCCAATTACTGCCAACTGAATACTGATCTCCCTCCAGAGGATGGCTCAGTCGTCCCTAAAGCACCTAGAGGGCAACGAATCCAGAAAAGGGAAATGAGACATAATAAATTTGGTTTTGTGATAAACTGTGGTAACTTGTTTGTTCATCAAAAGAATTGGAATATTAAAGGAGGAAATATAAAAATTAAAGTATAAGGGACTAGCCTGCTTGTTAGGAGATAGGGGAGGACAATAAAAAAAAAAAAAGCAACTGCTACAAACCGCAAGGCTATAGACATATTGCAAAACCGCAAGATCACAAGTATGATTAATCACCATATAGGGAGCTTTTCTTAGCTTTTTTGCAGACACAGGCTAAGGATGTCGGGGGATGGCCGGAGCTGATTATGAAATCAGCGACCACCAGGCAACGGCCACCGGACTAGACAACGTAGGAGTGCTCCAGGTACGCCCATCACTGTCCGGAGCCGATTGTGAAATCAGCGATCACCTGCCTCGACACAACGCAGAAACGACGCAGAGAGATGCTCAAGCTACGCACACCGCTATCGCAAAAGACACGAATGAAGAAACCTCCAAGAAACTATAAAAAGAAACTGAATAAGGGAGTGGGGTGTGGGGCACTGCAGTGTGGGACACTGCAGGAGGGGCGGTTAGGAGACCCCTACCCACCCAGCGCTGTTTTGCTTGCTACTGCTTGCTGTAATTAATAAAATTCTAATTGACCTTAAAAAGGCTGAATCAAATTATTCGCCTCAATTTATCACAGTTTAGTACGGCCAAAACCCCACGCTTGTTGGCAAACTGTGGGAATAATTGTACTCTGCGCCTTGAATCAAGGGAAAGGTTCCCAAATTTCACACCAACCCTTTAGATGGACACTGACTCGAGTAGATGGTACAGAAATTCAGGAAAAGGTAACATCTGGGTCTCTGAGTTTCACCCCTCGGTTATGTGAGCTAGTTCCCATAGACCCTTGCTTAGACAAAAAAGGATTCTATATGTGTCCAGCATCAAACCCTGGAAAGGGGTACTGTAATTACCCTGGGGAATTTTTTTGTGGATATTGGGGTTGCGAAACAGTAGCACTGGATTGGGAAGTAAAGAAAGATAAGTTCCTTAAAGTATCCTGGGGGCCCTGTGGCTGTGACCCTCCAAAACGGGATTCAAGTCAGGGGGTGACAAACCCGGGAAACTGTGAATTCATATATCTGAATATAACTGAACCAACAGATCCCGGATGGATTGTGGGACGAACCTGGGGAATTAGATACTGGGAGCCGGATAGGGACAGAGGTAACATGTTTGCTCTAAAGAAAGGATTCGTGCCCCAAGACCCACAAGCTTTAGGCCCAAATCCTGTGATAGCTGAAGAGAGAAAAGAGATTTACTTCAGGGAAGATGGTAATTCAACCCACTCAGGGGCCGAGGATACTAACCAAACCCTTAGTAATCAAACGAGGATATTACCAATCCTCAACCTGGTACTCTCTGGAAACTGATAGAAAGGGCCTATCAAGTCCTTTATAAGACGAACCCTTTATTCACAGAGCATTGCTGGCTTTGCTTTGATATTCAACCTCCATATTATGAAGCTATAGGGATATCTGAAAGAGCCAGACGACTGAACGGTAGTAATCCTCCACAATGTAATTGGAAGGAAAGCCAGACACAGGGAATAACTCTTACTTCAGTAACAGGAAGGGGACGATGTATTGGAAGAGTCCCAACAAACATGGAACACCTATGTGAAACAATTACTAAGACTAAAAGGGAAGATAATCCAGCTAGGTGGTTAATTCCAGCTAAAAACACTAAATGGATATGTTCAAAGGGAGGGTTAACCCCGTGCATCTCTCTGGAAATATTTGATGAAACCTCCGACTACTGTATACAGGTAGCAATAATTCCTAAGATCGTATATCATTCTAATGAATATGTATACGATGCACAAACTACTCCAACACACCACCTACAGAAACGAGAACCACTAACTGCACTTAGAGTAGCTACCCTAATGATTATGGGAACTGCCGGTGTAGGCACTGGGGTAGCCTCTCTAGTGAAACAGGCTAAAGAATTTAATAACCTAAGAATTGCCGTGGATGAAGATTTGACCCGAATAGAGCAATCCATCTCAGCATTAGAGAAATCCATAAGGTCATTGTCTGAGGTAGTTTTACAAAATAGATGGGGCTTAGACTTACTGTTCTTACAGCAAGGAAGTTTATGCGCTGCCCTCAGAGAAGAATGTTGTACTTATGCTGATCACACAGGGGTGGTCAGGGATACAATAGCAAAACTAAGGGAAGGATTAGAGAAACGAAAAAGGGAAAGAGAAGCCAAACAAAGTTGGTATGAAGCCTGGTTCAACAGTTCCCCGTGGCTGACTACCCTATTGTCCACAATTGCAGGGCCCCTAATTTTACTGATTTTGGGACTAACCTTTGGCCCGTGTATTTTTAATAGGGTCATAGATATAGTAAAGGGGAGATTGGAGGCCGCTCACCTCATGTTGATAAGGGCCAAATATGAACCCATACCGGAGGATCCTGAGACTAATGAAACCTTAGCCCTTAGCTTACAAGAACTAAAAAGGTTTGATGAACAAAATAAAGAAAAAGAAAAGGGGGGACTGTGATAAGTTGGAAAGGACTCTTTGTTCATCATTAAGGAAACCGCAAGACAGAAAGGAGAAGACTTGTGTAGATAACAGAAAACCGCAAGACAGAAACTAGATAGTATGTTGATTACTTAAGATAATTGTGCAACTAGAACTTAGGCACATATAACATATAACCTTATATGGAAAAGATCATTACAGGGCCGTGAACTTTCACCGAGGAGGAAGAGAGGAGCCTTCCTCAAACGACCACCAGAGAGTAGAAGAAGACCCCCTAGCAACAGAGGGCGCAAGCGCAGAGTACACCCAAAAGTACCACGGACACGGAAGAAAGAGTATAAGACTGTGGGAAGGGGGAAACGGGGTGAGCCGTTGGCAGAGCGCTGACTCCCTGGCTGCACCCAGTGCTGTTTGCTTGCCATTGCTTGCTGTAACCAATAAATTTCTGATTGACTCTCGAAAGGCTGAACAAATTATTCACCTCAATTTATAACATAACAAGTGTAGCATTTTCTGCAGAAAAGCTACAGTATAGTGATTTATGTTTAACTTTCATAAAACAAAGGAATTCCAAGAATTCCTCTCCCACAACAACTTAAGCCCCGACTCGCGTAAATTTGAGATAAAAAGGGGAGTCTATGTTTATAGGCATATCAGAGTTTTTACTTTAACAGGCACAGCCTTTTGCAAGGCAACAAAGTAAGTGTCCGTAAAAACAATGCTTTAATTAAATTGTGCGAGAAGAGAACAAGAAAAGACTGAGATTTTATAAAAAAGAGTTTAAATAAGAGACAAATGAGTTTATATAAAGAGACTTTATCAGACTTCAGCTAGTAAGATAGTAAATCTAGACTAAAAACAACCTGCCATAAAAGTTAAGTGATAAATGCCAAAGTAATAAACGGAATAGCCTACAAGCAATTCCCAAGTTTTTAGTACATTGAAAAGCTAACACCTTGCGTGAGTACTATTACAATGCAGAGTTTGTGAGAAGCGCTAGTATTACTGTTCTATGCCCCAAGTGTAAATTAAAAGTTCCTAATCAAACTGATTCAAAACCTGAAATCTTAAAGCTTATGTATAAAAAAATGCATCTAATATCTACCACCCAGAAGTCTGTGTGTAAGAAAAACTGAAAAAAAACTGTAAAGCTTAAGTAAAAACAAAAAAATTATAAAGAATAAGAACTAACCAGAGCAAAAAAGTTCCCGAACTAACCCCTTTGGGGGGGGCTCACTAAAAGAAAACCACCAGTAAAAGCAGCTCAAAAAAAAAAAGAAAAATTTTAATACTTTATTACAATCAATACTGTTTTAAGACGAAAAAGCAAATAAAGTCTTGTATGTTAATATGTTTTTCACCTTAAAGAATCACCCAAAATAACAAAGTCACTGTAGGTTCAGAGTTCCCTCTGACCCACTAGTGTTAGCTCCTTAAAAAAAAAAAAACAAAGCAAAAAGAAAGCAAATCAAACGTCTTATTCAGCATGCCATATAAGGCAGCAATGTATAAAATCAGACAACGTTTATAATACTGAAATACAAAAACATACATAATTTGTTAAAGGCTCCTCCTAAAGTAACAAAAGATGAAGAAAACCGCTGCAAAAGGGAAGAGGACTCAAGCTCCAAAAATATACCCACTCGAACCCATCCCCCTCCTAACAGTCCAATTTAATCCAAAACTAAGAAGTAACAGACCCCTCTGCTAGAGGCAGTGGGACCAAGAAAAAGGAAAAAAGTAGAATTTTAGTTGATACAAAGGCCATATATTCAGTTTTAAATAAAGCTTTAGTACCTGTAAAGAACAATTATGTTGTAGTGTGAAGAACAACTGACCAGTCTAAGAAGACATACTTTTGCAAACCTTTGAAGTAACAATAGTATTTACAAGTTTTCATATATGTCCAATTCACTAAACATTCTAAAATGGGGATGTTACTCTAAAAGTAAATAATCAAAAATACATAAAGGTATTAAGTTTAACATTAACAGCCATTAAAAAAAAAATTAGTGAAAAGATATTAAGACAAGTATTTTTCAGGAGTATAAACCTCTAATGTAGCAAAAAAGGTGAAGAACGCCCCCCATAGTAATCAAACTTTAAAAAGAGACACAACCAGTAAGAATTAAACAGTACCCCCTGAAAAAGAAGATAAGGAAGAAATCAGCCCAATAATTAATAGTACAAGATTAAGAACTGTCAATAAGATAACAAAATATTTATATCCTGTAGTAACAAATCCATATACCTTACTAACTTAACACCTGAACTAACCTAGTTTACTGTTTTAGATCTGAAAGATACTTTCTTTTACCTCCCTATCCATGAAACCAGCCAGAAAATTTTTTACATTTAAATAAAAAAGCCCCAAAAGCAAGCACAAAACCCAGCTCACATAGTCCATGTGCCTCAAAGCTTCAAAATTCCCCCACTCTGTTTAGAGAACAACTTACAAAAATCCAGAGTCCTAAGAAACTCCACAAGAAAAAAGAAAATTAAAAAAAAAAACCACAAGCATAGCAGAGTAGTACCAGCTGTAAGTTTATAATTACGGACTGTTCATCAAATAGAAATCTCCAGTAGACAAAAGAAGTCACACAAACCTTTCACCAAGTAAAGAGTGCCCTCATGTCAGCTCCAACTTTAAAACTTCCAAATGTAAGTAAACTATTCTTTCTATTCTCCCATGTAGCTCAAGACTTAAATTCATACCAGAGGGCAGTTACTTACTTTTCCAAGTAACTAAATACAATGCCAAAAGATAGCCAAGTTGCCTCAGAGCTGTAGCAGCAGTCATGCTAAATATACAAGAAGCACACAAGTTTACCCTAAGACAAAAATTAACTATACTAGTGTCCCACACAGTGTCCACAGTACTAAAAGTAAAAAGAAACCACCAGCTCTCACCACAGAAGTTCCTAAAGTACTAAACCATCATAGTAAAACAAAATAATATAAAGTAGTAACTAACATTGTCAACCCAGCTTCTTTTCTCAGTAGAAATCAAGAAGAAACAATACACCACAATTGCCTAGACTCAAACAACAGTAATAAATTAACTTTTCAAAACTCCCATGGAAAGGGGGGTGTCAGTATTTATAAGTATTAACAAATACATTTTCAAAGTAGCCAGAAGCGTTCCCCACCAAAACTATCAAGATAACCAGAGTAAATAACACCGCTTTCAAAGTTCCAGTCACAATATTCCCAGACAAAGAATCACATTTTATTTCCAAAATAGTGCAAAAAAACTATATAATGACTTTAAGCAGACAAGTCAACGAAAATAAAAAGACATGTAAGCTAGATCTCAAAGCAGAAAACTAAGTAAACCAGTACATAACATACAGCCTAAAAATTAAGTATACGTTAAGTCTCTTACAAAAAAGACTTTATAACCACAGTAAGAAGAACCATTCCAAATGCTTCTCACCACCTTCACCGCAATCAAAATTAAAAAGCAAAATGCCCAAATCCGCCATGCTCAAATGGAACAAGCCCCAAAAGCCCCTTAAAATTAACACTGAGAAACAATAAACTAAAACTTATTCGAGCAAAATAAATGTATTGCAAAGAGAGTCGTTTATAATTTTATTTATAAAATTATTTTGTATATAATTTTAATTAAAAATCCTAAAGTACCTCTATCCAAAACAATACTAAATAGCCTTAGTCCCAAGTTCTAATCAGTACACTAAATCTATAAGAAAACTAGTCACTACAAGAAGTAGTCTTGCAAACTTAAAACCCCTGCAGTTATCCCTAAAAGACCAGAGTCCAAGATCTCAAATTAATAGTAGAAGCGCTTAATATAGTTAAAGATAACATATCTTTAACTTTCAGTTTTATACAAGCACAGTTTTAGATGCAAGCAACAACAACTTTAATCATACGGGAGGGGGTAAAAATAATTTTCCAGCTAAAATTCAAAAAATTACCTAAGATAATATGATTAATTCTAAAAGAAAGTCCTGGTAGACTATAACAAATTTTCTAATTATATAAAGAAATCTCAGAAACATCTATAACCTATAATCCTGCTTCTAATATAACCACTACCTTTATGCTTACTGTATGCAATACCACAATTTATATTATCCACCCCATTATCACACTAAGATTAAATCATAAAAAATAGTACTCTACCTCTCAGAACATAAAGTGTAAACACAAAAAGTAAACGAAAAGTGACAAACAGCAAACTTAAAATCTTGTGCTACTAAAGAACAACTAAGATACGTTTGTGAAAACAATACTACTAATGCTCAAGATGTGTCTTGACACTAAACAAAGTACCTACCACTTCAAGATTCATCCAGTCACTGATCAGAAAACTGTGCTTGTATATACTAATAAAAATTGTGCATACTTAAGAACTCCTTGTGCTATTGTAATTGTGCCTAGTAAGTCAAATAGACATAACAAAACATAAAAAAACACTTATTAACACAAAAATTTACATTAAGTTAAAAAATTTACTTATCATCTTATGGAAAGGGAGGAATGAGAGTGAAAATTTAACAGGGTAGAAATCGATTTAGATAAAATGTACCACTTTGAACTTGCTAGCATAAGTAAAATATGCTGTTTAGTCTAGTAACTTTGCAACTAATAAAACTGCCCCAGCTAAAGCAAAAAAATGCAAATTTCCAAGCTAAAGAGATAAGAAATAAGAGAAACTCCTCAAACCTTAAAACAAACAAAGTAACCCAAAAGTTATTTCTATACTTTCTAACAAAAAACTAAGTACAAGTGTAACTAGCTGTAAGTGTAACACAAAATCAACAAAATGAATATACATAAACCTATTATAAAATTCTATAAATATGTAAATTAGTAAAGAATAATAAAAAAAATATCAAAAATCCTCAAGGGCACACATGTCCTTTAAAGAGAAACAATCCCCCACATGCGTCCAACACTGTAATAAACATACCGTCCCTACAAATCTTTATAAGAATTGTAGGGTTTTCATTTTTCATCTGTGTTTCAATTGCAACCAAATTGTTCTAAAATAAATCCTATATGTATATATTTACAAACATCAATCAGTGTCATTTCACTCTAATCCACCCCAAGGGATTAACAAGAACCTAGGTTACCCTTGCCTTCTAGGGCAGGTCATAATACTTCTGTACAAGTCTCGAATATCCGGTATCATACACTGCACTTGAATAGAAAACTAGCTATAATTGCAAGAGTTCACTTCCATACGGCTACCTAGAAGACTGCATCTTAATCTAAACTCACAGGCATTGTGATTGGCTCTGGACCCTATTTACTACAATTAATTGCCTTTACCTACAAAGACTCACCACACTTAGCAATTCGAAGTTAACAATTCACTCCTAACTACCCAAGAATATCACATCTGTGACCTGTCTCATTAGAGTAAGTACGTGGTATGAACATAAGTAAGATGAAACTCAGATGCTCAAAGGTTCTTTATCTTCTTAACAGGAACCAAAATCTTGAAACAAGATAGAGACCATCACATTTGCACACTTCTCTGTCCAAACAAATCTCAATGTCCCTATCTCTCCATCAGCATCCTCACATTTCAGTCAGCCAACTTCAAAATAAAAGCATAATTATGCCTCTTCTCCAGCAGTGAATCAAGAATGCTATTATTTTTTACACATGAAAAACAAGCCAATATTAGGTTGTTCATGTCAAACTGAATAGACACACAGTGGTTAAGGTGGCCTACAGAATGCACACACACATATACAAACTAAAGAGGACCAGTATCACCAAATTTCACATTTATTTCAGGCTTGCAAATAAATGGATTAATAGTTACTTAAGTAACAGAGTTTTGCATTGCACGCAGGTTTATAACCCTAGGCCCAATACCACCACTAGCACAAAGGTATTGCAATATTCAGAAAAATGTTCTGTATTGGTATTTGCATAATCTAATGCTTCTCTCATTAAATCATTATGTCATTACATTAAGATAAACTCCTTTTTAGACACTGACTCCTGTGTTTTCTGTTCAAAAATATTAAATTCATTCTTATGAAAGGACTGCTTTAACACTGATTGCTTTGTCTCTTCACTTTCAGACATGGCAAATATACAAACCATTCATAGGATAGAGTCTTTTACTGATATGTAAATGGAATAGTATCTTGTATTTTGACAGCAAAAGAAAAAGCTTTCAATCAATCAGTCTTTCCATTTTCTCAAGAATACATTTAGGATTAACTATGAAAACAGTTTTGAACTTGAACTGTCTTCCAATTATATGGTTTTAAGGAAATTTCAAATTAGTTGTTCAGGTTCTTAAGTCTACAGACCACCTCAGCCCCACAATAAAAGGAATAACAATTTTAAAAAATGAATCTCCACTTCAAAATTGCATTTATATATGGATCTCAGTTTATTATTCACTCAAATATTGTTTATTTATTTACAAAAACATCCTCTATGTTATTTAAAAACTCCTTCATACCCATGACAACACACTTTCAAATGTCACAACTGTCAAGTAAAACATAAACATACTGTGAGCACCTAATAAAAAAAAAAAAGAACAAAAAGATTAGCTAAGTTTAATCCTCTCCTTTAACTATTATACATTGGAGTAAATGGAAATTAATTTATGTCCATTTCCAGAAAAGAATCACTTGGGAGTCATTCCAAGACCCACATAAAACTATATATTCCTGAAACTATGTCGGGTATGCAATTTTGATTAGCTAGATAACAGCAGCACACATCTGCATTCATTTGCCAATAATCCCTCATATTTCATATATTTGCTTTATCCTACGATTTTCCCATTAACTAAGACTTAGGAGTCAAGGAAGGCCTTTATTATAAATTTATGAAACAAATAACAAAGATTCAAATATGAACTTCAAGGTGCTACTCCAACACAAGCCAAAAATGTGATGATGTTCATGATTGTATCTGGGTTTTGCCAAATTAAGTAATTTGATTTCAGAAAAAGTGAGATAATAGATGCTACCAATTACTTTTTAACAGTCTGACACACAATTTGGATGCACAAAGATGCAAAAATTTAAGGCAACATACCTATACAAAATATATGGTTACAGGTCCCCAAGCTCCACTATAAGACCTGCTCCTGATCCTAGATACCCAAGCAGGAAATCTTTTTAAAAGGAGCATGCCTCCAAAAGTACTTTCTCTATTTTCTGATACATTATTTATAATATTGCTTCAGTGGAATGGGACAGTCCCCTGTATTTTCTGGTGTTTCTATTCTTCCCTTATCTATCCCATAGGTTAGGTTGGTGTAATTTTAACACGTGTTAAAAAGGATTCTATCCTCCCACACTGACATAGGGGGAAGCAAAGACTTGGGGAGCAAGCCCCATCTTCACTGAAGGAGAAGTGTCCGGAGGGCAGCAGACAGTAACTTGTTGGCGTTGTTGACTCTAAGTGGCCATTTTAATTTAAGGGCCTTGGGATTTCATGCTGCCTCCTCCGTGGTGTCCGGCTCCACTTCCCCACCCTCACACCACTGGGGATACAGGGAGCTCCTTACCAGGATAAGAAAACACATCTGCGGGAGAGGCAGATAAGTAGATGGGTCTCCAGCACAACTATCGCGGAGTAGCGGGTTGCAGAAGCAGGCCCTACACGGGGCGGAGGATGGGAACAGTCCCGAGCACTCACCCCGAGGGGGCGGGGAGATCCCGATCAGGGACACGAAACCGGAGGCGAAGAGGGAAGTGACTCCGGGAAAGGACAGAGGGAGAGAGGGAGGGAGAGAGGGAGGGAGGGAGGGAGGGGTCGCGGTGGTTACCTATACTGGGCAGCAGCCCCGCTATGGGTGAATCCAAAGTAGTTGCCGGTGGCCATTTTGGCATCTTCTCCCAGGCGGCTGGGCACTGTGGCGAAGATAACCAAGAGGCGGCAGCGGTCGGGGCCATGACAGGAGGCCCGGCAGGAGGAGGCGGGGAGAGAAAGGGACAGACAGACAAGAGACAGAAGTGCGCGCGAGCGCCAGGTCAGACACGCCGCCTCAGGACCACCGTTCCTCCGCCCCGCGCGCGCGGGCCGCATCTCCTCCCCCTCGCCGCCGCCCCCCTCCCCCCACGCTCACGGACAAACAGAAACATCGAGCGCCATTACTTACCATAGGTGAAAGAAACTACCGGGCATATAGGAATCATGAGTGCAAGCTAGCAGGGACAACGGCGGTTGAACTCTGAACTCTCACCCCCGTTCTCACCGCCGCGTCCGCTCACTCCCTTCCCCCCTCCACACACACCTACGGCGACAACGGCAGTGTGGCCGGACCAAGGCCGCGCGCACGCGCGAGATGTGTGAAGGGCTGCTAGAAGTTGTAGTTCAGCCAGTGGCTACGCCCCCGCCCGCAGAAGAGCACCCTCGATGTCGCGTAGGCTCCCACCACACTTGAGGCGTGAATCCTCCTGCGCTTGATGTTGCAAAGGTTCTTGGGAGTTGTAGTTCCCTTCGCTGAGGCCCGGGCGCGAGGAAGAGCTGTTCTTAGAGTAACGCTGCACGTACCACTCCTCCTGCCTGTCCCCTTTCTCCCTGCTTCCATCTGTGAAAAACGCCAATCACTTGTTTTAAATTTTTTAAAGTTTAATAGTCATAAAATAGTTATAAAAATAGTAATAAAAATTAGAGCAATAAGAATTTGGACAATCAGAGTTAGGACAATAAAGGACAATAAAAAGCAAAGAATTACAGACGTCCGGATGCTCTTGGGCACTAAGCCACAAAAGCATACCTTGCTAACAAAGGATTACCCCTTAAAAGCAATAGCCTGTTGCATATTCATATATCTCATACACGATTCAAAAATAATTTTTCAAACAAAGGGTGTCTTCTGCTTAGTTTCTGCCCCCCCCCCCCCCTTCATCTTGTAAATAAATTTCTTGGCTCCTAGAAGTCTGAACAATCCCGATAAGGAGGCAATAATTCTTCTCTGGATTTTGGTGTCTTGTTGCTGTTTTCAATATGCAAAGAATTTCTTAGTAATCTTATCCATTCCTTGAGCTAGTTACAAAAAGTATCTTACATCACATAGTTTCTGTGAAAAACGCCAATCACTTGGTTTTTAAAATTTTTAAAATTTAATAATAATAAAATGGTTATAAAAATAGTAATACAATTAGAGTATTAAAAATTTAGAGTCAGGACAATTACAAGACAATAAAAAGCAAAGAATTACGGACGTCTGGATGCTCTCGGGCACTTAAGCCACGACAAGCATGCCTTGTGAACAAAGGAATAACCTTAAAAGCAATAGCCTGTTGCATATACAAAACACTTCATGATTATGCATATATTTTATTTAAAACAAGAACTTCGTCTGGTACTTGTCAAAAAGTTTCTGTTAATTCCTAGGTGAAGCGATACGCGGAATAAATAAATAGACTCCACAACCTGGGGTAGTTATGAAGTGGGTATGTATGTCAGCGCCCGGCACAAGTGAGATAGCTCTCCAAAACTTGTGCCCAGTGCTTCAGTCTGACCCACACCTTTATTCCCAAAGATGTTCCATATGCAATACATCGCACAACTTTTTCATGCATATTCAACCCCTGGCCCCGCCTGTCCTCGCCTCTCATGCTAAATAAGTCCACGCCCTTCTGGGCACACGTGGTTTGCTGTGGTGGTCGCACGGGGGTCTCTCGGTGGTCCTGAGGCTGAAGATTGTAGTCTTCCTCATGATTGAACTTTTGAACTTTTCCTCTCTGCGCGTGCGCTTTTGGTCCTTTGGTGCTTATCTGAGTAAGTCTGTCAGTCTTGATAGGCTTGGAGACAGAGGAGCTTCTTTATCTGGGTTCTTTGCCTCTTCTGGTATTGTTCTTTATGCAAGAAGCTTCAGAAATTTGCATTTTCCTATGCCCTTTGTACCAGGCAGAGGTTTCTTAAGTAAAAGGTTAAAATTCAACACATAACTCTACAAGCTAAATTATAAATGCTTAATTCATTTTGTTAACCTAACTCTAAAAATCTCTGTTTCAGTCCCCCCTTTTCTTAAAATATAGTAAATTCTTTTACTACAGGGGTCTTGATTTAAATTCTGATCTACCATCATGACCGTTCTCTTTCAGTAAGATTCTATGAGTTCTAGAGAGTGAGGTCAGACTGGCCATGTGTTTTAACATCCTCTAATTCTACATGAGTGTTAAAATAGACATCATTAAACTTACAGTAACTAAAATTAATAGAATTATAATTGGGTGACATAAAGTGTTCTAAACAGTGTATTTCACTAGTTATGACTTGTGTTTATTAGCTAGTGATTGGTGCTGAATACACAAAGTTAAGAGACTTAACATACAGGAGGTTAGTGACATGTCTTGGGTAGACATTCTCTTTTGCACCCCATATGGTTTTTCATAAAGCAATTCAAAGTGGTTTAGCTTTTCTTTAGTCTTGGGTTTGGTTCGGATCTGCAGTAGTGCTAATGGGAGGGATTGAGGCCATGAAAAATTAGCCTCTTGTCCCAATTGTACAATTTGTTGTTTGATCAAATGATTCATTTTTTTTACCTGACCACTTGATTGTGGGTTATATGGGGTGTGAAGTTCTCAGTCTATGTTCAAGTATTGGCTAACTTGTTGCACTAATTTTACAATAAAATGTGGTCCTCTATTTGAGGAGATTGTGGCCAGGACTCTAAAGCGTGGTATGATTTCTTGTACTAGTAACTTAGTTACTTCTTGAGCTTTAGAAGTCCTGGTGGGGAATGCTTCTGGCCATCCTGAAAAGGTATCTGTTAGCACTAGTAAAAACTTATACCCCCCCTTTTCTTGGTAATTCTGTGAAATCAATCTGCCATTGCTGCCCCGGCCCATGACCCTCCCCAGTCTGGCCAAGTTTTGGTTTGGGAGTATTTTTGGGGTTGGTCTGGAGGCAAAGGTCACATTGTCGAGTCACTTGGGTAATAGTTGCTCGTAAATGTCTAGCTATGATCCTTTCACTTAGATATTTATATAGAGCATCAATACCCCAATGGGTTTTCTGGTGTTCTTCCCTTATTAGGGACCATAATAAATAGGAGGGTATAACTAATTTTCCTTCTATGGTGGCCCATCCCTCTTGGTTATAGTCTCCTTTTTGCTCATAGATTAATTTTTTTTCTAGTTTGTTGTATCTTGGCTTACCTTCGGGGGAAATTTGCCCGTCTGGAATCAGGGCTGCCTCAGTTATTACCTCAATTCTTGCTGCTTCTTTTGCTTCCCTATCCGCCAGCTCGTTTCCTTCTTCCAATTCTGAGTTTATCTTCTGATGTGCCTTAATGTGCATGATCGCTACCTTTTCTGGCAACTGGACTGCTTCTAGAAGTCGCAGCACTTCTGATGCATGTTTAATATTTTTCCCTTGAGAGTTCAGCAGTCCTCTCTCTTTCCAAATGGCTCCATGAGCATGCACTACTCCAAATGCATACTTCGAGTCCGTGTATATGTTTATTTCTTTCCCTCTTGCCAATTCTAGGGCCCAAGTTAGAGCAATTATCTCGGCCTTCTGCGCAGAGGTATTTGTTGGCAGGGGCCCAGATTCTATTACTTCCTTGCACGTCGTAATTGCGTACCCGGCGTGCCGTTTTCCACTGATGATATAACTGCTTCCATCAGTAAACCAGACTGCTGCATTCTCGAGAGGGGTGTCCTTCAAGTCAGGGTGGCTGGAGTAGGTGGCTTCGATGGTCTCCAGGCAGTCATGTTCCACTGGTTCTCCTTGGTTTCTACTGAGGAAGGAGGCTGGATTGACAATGTTAGTCACTACTATCTCTACATCATCTTGCTCTACTATGATAGCTTGGTATCTCAGGAACCATTGTGGAGAAAGCCAATGCCCGCCTTTTACTTCCAGCACTGCAGACACTGTGTGAGACACTAGCACAGTCATTTTCTGGCCCAGGGTGAATTTGCGTGCCTCTTGGATGTTCAGTACGACTGCTGCAACAGCTCTGAGGCATCCAGGCCACCCTTTAGCTGCTGTATCCAATTGCTTAGAGAAGTAAGCCACTGCTCTCCGGTATGGGCCGAGGTCCTGTGCTAGTATTCCCAAGGCAATTCCTTGCTTCTCATGGGAGAATAAAAGGAAAGGCTTATTCACGTCCAGCAATCCCAGGGCTGGAGCTGACATGAGGGCTTTTTTTCAGCTGGTTGAAAGCTTGCGTTGCTTCCTTTGTCCATTGGATGTTCCTGCTTTCAGTTGCAATTAGTTCATATAAGGGCTTAACAAACAGTCCATAGTTATAGATCCATAACCTGCACCACCCTGTCATCCCCAGGAAAGTTCGTAGTTCCTTTACAGTCTGAGGTTTAGGGGTCTGGCATATTGCCTCCTTCTGGCTTTGGCCTAAGGTACGTTGTCCAGCACTGACTTCGTAACCCAGATAAGTTACTTGCTGTTTTACTACTTGGGCCTTTTTCTTTGATACCCGGTACCCTTGGAGCCCCAAAAAGTTCAAGAGGCTTACCGTCCAGGCCATGCATGCTTCCCTTGTCCGTGTGGCTATCAGGATGTCATCTACGTACTGTAGCAACTTCCCTTCCTCTGGAGGGGCTTCCCAGGTCTCTAATTCTTTTGCAAGTTGTTCTCCAAACAAAGTGGGTGAGTTTTTGAATCCTTGTGGGAGTCTGGTCCATGTCAGTTGAGTTTTTCGCCTGCTCTTAGGATTTTCCCATTCAAATCCAAAAATTTTCTGGCTGGCTTCGTGGATAGGAAGGCAAAAGAAGGCATCTTTTAAATCTAAAACGGTAAACTAAGTTAGCTCGGGTGTTAAGCAAGTTAATAACGTGTATGGATTGGCCACCACAGGATACAAATCTTCAGTTACCTTGTTTACGGCTTGCAGATCTTGTACTAACCAGTATGACCTGTCAGGTTTGCGAACTGGTAGAATGGGGGTATTAAAATCAGATTGACATTTTTTAATAATCCAAGACGCAAGAAGTTCTCAATTACTGGGCTAGTCCCTTCCCTATCCTCCCTCCTCAAGGGATACTGTTTAAGCTTGACGGGTTGTTTTCCCTCTTTTAACTTGATCTGTATAGGGCAGCGTTTTTCGCTCTCTCTGGTACATCGGAGGCCCATACCCTAGGAAATACTTGATTCATTATCTTTTTATCAATTTCAGTTTCTCTCATGACTTCACTGGTGGTTAATATCAAACTCAATACTTCTACATACTTTTGATCATTTACCTCCAGAGTCATCTCCTCATTTTTAAATGTAATAGATGCTTGTAATTGTCTTAGCAAATCTCTGCCCAAAATTGGCTCAGGGGAATTGGGCATATATAGAAATTTGTGGATCCCCTACTGCTTTCCCAGTTTGTGTTTCAGTGGCCTAAAGAAAAATGCCTTTTCAGTTTGGCCAGTCGCTCTTGTAACTATAGCATAATCATCTGTTATGGGCGTCAAAGCTGTATTTAGAACTGAGTATGTTGCTCTAGTATCAGCTAGGAATTTTACTTCTTTCTTCACTTTTCCTAGCTTTAGAATTACAACTAGAAGGTTTGCTGGGGTAGTTTCTTTTGGTCTCACTTACATAACATAAGTTGTAACAAGGTATTATATTCTAATGTACTTGTAGGGGGCTATCTTGCCTCCTCCTTTAGACAATATCATGGTCATCAATGGAAGCAATATTTGATTGAACTTTTTCAGTTCTGAGGGTTCGTAACTTGTGTTTGTCGGTCACAGCAGGGAAGCACAGTGAGGCTGCTTAACAGGGCAGGATGCATACATATACTTTCCTTCGTCTACATTCACTTAACTTTATTCTTACTTACTCTTACACACAACAAAACAACCACAACAAAAAGGTACCTTTTATTTTTCAACACACCTATTACACTTTTAGGTGTCCCTGGCTAGTCCCAGTGTTCTTGGATACCCCTCAATCTAGCTGTGTGGTTCCCAACTCTAGATCCTGTCAGACTTATCTTCAAACTGGCAAAATTTTTACTCAATCTTGGGTGCTCTCAACAACCCAGCAAACTTAATTCTGGGTGCTCTTGGAATGTTAATCCCTCAATCCAGCAGGTTTGAATAAACCCTGGATGCTCTTGGAATATTAATCCCTCAATCCAGCAGGTTTGAATCAACCCTGGATGCTCCTGGAATATTAATCCCTCAACCCAGCAGGTTTGATCTTGGATGTTCTTGGCCATTCTTATCCCTCAATCCAGCAGAATTTTTAGGGGCCCCTCCTACACATTTTACCTTTTATTTTTCCCCAATAGATTATGCCAAGAAAACCCTCTTTTTACCTATAAATTTTTTTTTTCTAATTAATTACCTTATACTCCCCCCCCCCCCACACTAAGGGGTCCCACTCTTTCTCTGAGACCTGTTATGAACAGTTTCCAGGTGTTCCCCAGAGAGGCGGGCAGGGCTTTCCTAGTTCCCATGGCAACACTAAAAGAAAACTACTAACTCTAGCTAAGTACCGATATTGAAATGCTAATTAGCTAATTGCTCTGTTTGTTTTCTCTAAACTACCTGGGGACAACCGGCCTCCCAGGCCTCCCACCCCTCCACGCTGCCACTCTGAGACTAACATGCAAATAGAAACCCCTTAGGATCATGGGAGTATTTTTAGGAGGAAAAAAAGAATATAAATCAAAAACTGAACACAGTACAGGAGTCTAGGCAAATGCCCTAGCTGAGGAAGAGGGAAACACATCCCCTGATTGACTTTTAACTGTCACCATCACCTAAGAAGGAACAGACTATATTAGGCTCTGAGAAGCAGGGCGATAGAGAGACAGAGAGCCCTGGTGCTGCCACCACGGAAGGAGCGGGGACAGCTGTTGTTCTGGACTTCAGCAACAGACTCTGCACGCCACGCCTCCTCATCCTCGGGCCACTGGTGTGCCACAAGGAAAGGAGAAAGGACAGCTGCTGCTCGGGACTCCAGTGACGGACTCTGCACGCCGCCTTCCTTCCGGCTGCCTGGGAAAGCTACAACCGCGGGGGCGAGCTCTGCGTCGAGACCCCTGCCCAGCTGATTTTTTAATAAAGAGCTGAACATTAATAAAGGCATTAGCCCTGTTCATTTCAATGTGGGAGCTTGTCCGGGATAGCCATGCCCGAAGAGGACCCCCGGACAGCTCGACCACCTGCTTCGACGGACCTTCGGGAGTCGCTGGCTACCTTCGGACCTTAGGATCAGCGTGAGACAAGCAATGCAGAGGAGCGTCGGATTGGTAAGAAAAACCGGGAGCCGAGCGAATGAGTGAGTGAGTGAGACAGGGGCCAGCAGCTCGCACCCCCGAAGCGAGAGGGACCCGCTAGTACCGCGTTTCTGGACTCCTGCGAAGGGGCCGGCCGGGAACGGGGGAAGCGCGTGGAATAGAGGAGCTACTGAGGCGTCTCCTTAGAAGTAAAGCAGGCCCTCCTCCGAGCGTGTGGAGGTGCCCTATGGGCAAAGTAAGTCCCTGGCAATCAGGGCAAGGGGAATATCCCCAGCAGGGCAGGTGGGATGTGGAGGTCCTAGAGGACATGTCCCCGGCGCTGGCAGGATGGGATAGGACGGCAGGTGGGATGTCCCTGGCAGGTAGGGCGGGGTGTCCTAGCAGGCAGGAGTGACATGTACCTGGCAGGCAGAGGGCATGTACCTGGCAGACAGAGAGCATGTCCCCGACAGGCAAAAGGCATGTCCCCGCCAGGCAGGACAGGACAACAGGGCAGGTGGGATGTCCAAGCAGGCAGGAGCGTCATGTCCCCACCGGGCACAGGGCATGTCCCCGCCAGGCAGGACAGGATAACAGGGCATGTAGGGCGGGATGTCCTAGCAAGCAGGAGCAGCAAGTCCCGCCAGGCAGAGGGCATGTCCCCAGCAGGCAGGACAGGATAACAGGGCAGGTAGGATCTCCATGGCAGGCATGGATGGAGGTCCCCGTCAGAGCAGGCACTAACCTGAGTAAGCAGAAAGGCAGGAAGGCAAGCAAGCTAAGCCTAGTAGGGTCAGGCAAGGGGACTTGGCTGGAGTTCGAGTGTAAGGCTCGGCAGGACGTTCGACCTTACCTCGGCAGGGAGACCAAGATTCCCAAGCCTAGCAGGAGAGTCAGGCAAGGGGGCTTGGCCGGAGTTCGAGTGTAAGGTTCGGCAGGACGTTCGACCTTACCTCGGCAGGGAGACCAACCGTCCCAAGCCTAGAAGGAGGGTCAGGCAAGGGGGCTTGGCCGGAGTTCGAGTGTAAGGCTCGGCAGGACCTTCTACCTTACCTCGGCAGGGAGACCAAGCTTCCCAAGCCTAGTAGGAGAGTCAGGCAAGGGGGCTTGGCCGGAGTTCGAGTGTAAGGCTCGGCCGGATGTTCGACCTTACCTCGGCAGGGAGACCAAGCTTCCCAAGCCTAATAGGAAAGTCAGGCAAGGGGGCTTGGCCGGAGTTCGAGTGTAAGGCTCGGCAGGACGTTTGACCTTACCTCGGCAGGGAGACCAAGCTTCCCAAGCCTAATAGGAAAGTCAGGCAAGGGGGCTTGGCCGGAGTTCGAGTGTAAGGCTCGGCAGGACGTTTGACCTTACCTCGGCAGGGAGACCAAGCTTCCCAAGCCTAATAGGAAAGTCAGGCAAGGGGGCTTGGCCGGAGTTCGAGTGTAAGGCTCGGCAGGACGTTTGACCTTACCTCGGCAGGGAGACCAAGCTTCCCAAGCCTAGTAGGAGAGTCAGGCAAGGGGGCTTGGCCGGAGTTCGAGTGTAAGGCTCGGCAGGACGTTGCAAGCTTTTTACCAACTAGCGATGCTTGTGAGCGGTGCTTGTAACTCCTAGCTTGTACCACGTTCCCACTAGCTGCACTCTCAGCTAGCGGTTGTTCAAAGCAGCTCCTCGAACCGCAGCTTGTGCCCGCATGCCCGCTGCGCTATCAGCTAGGCTGCGCCTAAAGCACTTTCGCAAGCCCCGACTTAAGCCCCGTCGCACTCTCCGCGCTCGCCAGGGACAGCCCGTGCCTCGCATGCGCACCACCCGCTCTATCAGGTAGAGTGCGCACTACCCGCTCTATCAGGTAGAGTGGCTCAGAGCTACCCCACGCATGCGCCCCACCCGCTCTATCAGGTAGAGCGGCTGCTAGCCGCCCCGCGCATGCACACTACCCGCTCTATCAGGTAGCGCGGGCTGAGAGCTGCCCCGCGCATGCGCCCCACCCGCTCTATCAGGTAGAGTGGGCTGAGAGCTGCCCCGCGCATGCGCTCTCCAGCACCGCCGCACCGCGTCTCTGTCTCTTAGCAACGCCGCACCACGCTCTGCGGTTTCACTCACACACACACACGCACACACACACGTCTGGACGTAACAGACACACCACACCGCAATCGGGACACACCACACTGCAATCGGGACACACACCACACACTGAAATTGCGATTACGCCCTCCCCGAGCCGCGCTATCAGCTGGGGAGGTCCTCCCGCTGCCGGCCTCTCCCCCGGTGGCGGTCTGCTTGCATGCCCCTGGGCAAACCTGTGCGCAAAAACGTCTTTTTGCGACTTATCAGTGCCAACCTTAAGAAAAGAAATTAATACATACCGCTTTCATCCGCTTGACGATGGGCCGTGGTCTGCTCCCTGCAGTGTACAGCCGAGGCGCAGAGTCCCTCCGGGGAAAAGCCCTGTGGCGCCTGAGGGTGTCTGCTCCCAACCGGACCTGCGGGTGAGCAGAGCAGTCCCTTCGTGGTCGCCAACTGAAGCGATACGCGGAATAAATAAATAGACTCCATAACCTGGGGTAGTTATGAAGTGGGTATGTATGTCAGCGCCCGGCACAAGTGAGATAGCTCTCCAAAACTTGTGCCCGGAGCTTCAGTCTGACCCACACCTTTATTCCCAAAGATGTTCCATATGCAATACATCGCACAACTTTTTCATGCATATTCAACCCCTGGCCCCGCCTGTCCTCGCCTCTCATGCTAAATAAGTCCACGCCCTTCTGGGCACACGTGGTTTGCTGTGGTGGTCGCACGGGGGTCTCTCGGTGGTCCTGAAGCTGAAGATTGTAGTCTTCCTCATGATTGAACTTTTGAACTTTTCCTCTCTGCGCGTGCGCTTTTGGTCCTTTGGTGCTTATCTGAGTAAGTCTGTCAGTCTTGATAGGCTTGGAGACAGAGGAGCTTCTTTATCTGGGTTCTTTGCCTCTTCTGGTATTGTTCTTTATGCAAGAAGCTTCAGAAATTTGCATTTTCCTATGCCCTTTGTACCAGGCAGAGGTTTCTTAAGTAAAAGGTTAAAATTCAACACATAACTCTACAAGCTAAATTATAAATGCTTAATTCATTTTGTTAACCTAACTCTAAAAATCTCTGTTTCATAGGCGCCTTTGAGTCTGTCAGGCTTGAAGAAGTTCTTTTCTGTTGATAAGGAAAGCCATAAATTCCTCTCCTCTGGAAAATTTAGGGGTTTCTGTAATTGTTATCTTTGTGCGAAGAATTCCTTGATTATCTCATCTCATTCTTGAGCTAGTTAAAAAGTATCTTACATAGTATAGTTTCTATTTTAACATTGTGTTATAACCTAAAAATACATTCAACACAGTACTTGAGAGAATTAATACAGCATAACTTTCCAACATTACACATATAATATTCATTGTAACTATTGCGTAAAGCCAATCATAAAATATGCATTTTTCACAGTTTCTATTTTAATATTATGCTATAGTCTAAAAACTATATTCACCACACTACTTAAAAGATATTAATACAGCATAACTTTCTGAAATGAACAGGGCTAATGCCTTTATTAATGTTCAGCTCTTTATTAAAAAGATCAGCTGGGCAGGGGTCTCGACGCAGAGCTCGCCCCCGCGGTTGTAGCTTTCCCAGGCAGCCGGAAGGAAGGCGGCGTGCAGAGTCCGTCACTGGAGTCCCGAGCAGCAGCTGTCCTTTCTCCTTTCCTTGTGGCACACCGGTGGCCCGAGGATGAGGAGGCGTGGCGTGCAGAGTCTGTTGCTGAAGTCCAGAACAACAGCTGTCCCCGCTCCTTCCATGGTGGCAGCACCAGGGCTCTCTGTCTCTCTATCGCCCTGCTTCTCAGAGCCTAATATAGTCTGTTCCTTCTTAGGTGATGGCGACAGTTAAAAGTCAATCAGGGGATGTGTTTCCCTCTTCCTCAGCTAGGGCATTTGCCTAGACTCCTGTACTGTGTTCAGTTTTTGATTTATATTCTTTTTTTCCTCCTAAAAATACTCCCATGATCCTAAGGGGTTTCTATTTGCATGTTAGTCTCAGAGTGGCAGCGTGGAGGGGTGGGAGGCCTGGGAGGCCGGTTGTCCCCAGGTAGTTTAGAGAAAACAAACAGAGCAATTCGCTAATTAGCATTTCAATATCGGTACTTAGCTAGAGTTAGTAGTTTTCTTTTAGTGTTGCCATGGGAACTAGGAAAGCCCTGCCCGCCTCTCTGGGGAACACCTGGAAACTGTTCATAACACTTTCCAACATGACACATATAGTATTCATTTTAATATTTGCGTAAAGCCAATCATATAATATGCATCTATAACACATCATCCCATGTCACACCTACAGTCACACCGCACCTGTACCCGTGGACTCATATTGCAAAGAGAGGGGCAGTTTCTCATTCTTTCCTGCAAACCTACAACACACCACAGTAGTGAGAGGGAAGATGTGTGCTAATGTCTTTACAAACAATTCCATGGGTGAGGGTATGGGTGTTAACGTCTTTGAAATGGGTCTTAATGTCTCTACCAACTTCAAGCGCAGGTTTGTTGCAGAACCCCGACAGTTTGACTCCTGAAACAGACAAATGAGTCCGCACAAGTCTGAGTTTCTAAACTTTGGGTGAAAATGACAGGATCAAGGGGGGGTATGTGACAGGTGATTCGGAAAGGGTGTACCTTCCTGCTACCTCAGCTAATGGGGAAAGGAAGAGGGCAACGTGTGGCCCTAAACTTTTAATTTGTTTTTCTATCACATGGACATCACGCAGATCTTGCCCATAACCTGTTACCTATTTCACGGATTAGTTCTCCTTTCAACAATTTCCCCCCACTGCTGCCTAGGCTCCTTTTTAAAGAAATATAACTCATTAGGTAAGAGGTGGATGCACCCAAAGGACCTGTGACCTCATGGAGAGTCCATGCTGGAGGGGTTAATGAAGAATTGCAGACTGTGGAAAGGACCCACAGTGGAGAAGTTTGTGGAGAACTGTCTCCTGTGGGTGGGACCCCACACTGAAGCAGGGAAAGAACACGAGGAGGAAGAAGCAGCAGAGAGGTGTGATAGTAACTGACTGCAAATCCCATTCCCCATCCCCCCGTCCTCCTGGGGGAGGGGGCAGGGGAGAGGTATCAGGACTGAAGATTAGCCTGGGAAGAAGGGAGGGGTGGGGGGCAAGTTGTTTGGAGATTTGTTTTTATTTCCATTATCCCACTCTGTTGTTAATTGGTAATAGCCACTGGTAATAAATTAAATTAATTTCCTGAAGTTGAGTCTGTTGAGCCCGTGATGGTAATTACTGAGTGATCTCTCCTTGTCCAAAAATATAATGAAAGACTCATGAGTCTTTCATTATATTTTCTCTCCCCTGTCCAGCTGAGGAGGGAAGTGATAGAGCAGCTTTGGTGAGCACCTGGTGTGAAAAACGACAATCACTTGTGTTATAAATTGAGACGAATAATTGGTTCAGCCTTTCGAGAGTCAATCAGAAATTTATTGGTTACAGCAAGCAATGGCAAGCAAACAGCGCTGGGTACAGCCAGGGAGTCAGCGCTCTGCCAATGGCTCACACCATTTCCCCCTTCCCACAGTCTTTTATACTGTTTCTTCTTCCGTGTCCGTGGTATTTTTGGGTGTACTCTGCGCTTGCGCCCTCTGTTGCTAGGGGGTCTTCTTCTACTCTCTGGTGGTCGTTTGAGGAAGGCTCCTCTCTTCCTCCTCGGTGAAAGTTCACGGCCCTGTAATGATCTTTTCCATATAAGGTTATATGTTATATGTGCCTAAGTTCTAGTTGCACAATTATCTTAAGTAATCAACATACTATCTAGTTTCTGTCTTGCGGTTTTCTGTTATCTACACAAGTCTTTTCCTTTCTGTCTTGCGGTTTTCTGTTATCTACACAAGTCTTCTCCTTTCTGTCTTGCGGTTTCCTTAATGATGAACAAAGAGTCCTTTCCAATTTATCACAGTCCCCCCCTTTTCTTTTTCTTTATTTTGTTCATCAAACCTTTTTAGTTCTTGTAAGCTAAGGGCTAAGGTTTCATTAGTCTCAGGATCCTCCGGTATGGGTTCATATTTGGCCCTTATCAACATGAGGTGAGTGGCCTCCAATCTCCCCTTTACTATATCTATGACCCTATTAAAAATACACGGGCCAAAGGTTAGTCCCAAAATCAGTAAAATTAGGGGCCCTGCAATTGTGGACAATAGGGTAGTCAGCCACGGGGAACTGTTGAACCAGGTTTCATACCAACTTTGTTGGGCTTCTCTTTCCCTTTTTCGTTTCTCTAATCCTTCCCTTAGTTTTGTCATTGTATCCCTGACTACCCCTGTGTGATCTGCATAGATACAACACTCCTCTCTGAGGGCTGCACATAGCCCTCCTTGCTGGTGGAACAGGAGGTCCAATCCTCTCCTATTTTGCAAAACCACTTCAGATAGGGATCTCACTGATTTCTGTAAGGCTGATATCGATTGCTCTATTTGCTCTAAGTCCTCATCCACTGCTACTCTTAGAGAGTGAAATTCTTTTGTTTGTTTTACTAAGGAGGCCACTCTCGTGCTTACACCCGCTCCCCCCATGAGCATTAAAGCAGCCACTGTAAGTGTAGTAAAAGGTTCTTGTTTTTGTAGATGGTGTGCTGGGGTAGTTTGTAGGTTATATACATAGTCTTGAGGGTGATATATAATTTTTGGGATTATGACTACTTGTATACAGTAATCTGAGGTCTCATTGAAAATTTCCAGGGAGATGCAGGGTATGAGTCCTCCTTTTGCACAGATCCACTTTGTGTTTTTAGCAGGGAGTAATCACTTGGCTGGCTTATCCTCTCGTTTTGCTGTAGTCATTGTTTCGCACAGGGACTCCATGTGCTGGGGCACTCGGCCAATGCATCTCCCCTTCCCTGTTACTGAAGCTAATGTGATTCCTTGCTCCCGCGAATCTTTCCAATTACATGAAGGGGGGTTACTGCCATTTGCACGTCTTGCCTTTTCTGATATTCCAACAGCTTCATAAAATGGAGGTTTAACATCAAAGCAAAGCCAACAATGCTCTGTAAGCCGGGGGTTAGTTACATTCAAGACCCTGTACGCTCCCTCTACCAGCTTCCAAAGGGTGTTAAATCGAGAATCCTCGCTAGGGGGTACTATTGTCTGGGTATCAACAGTTGAATTTTCCATTCCTGAGTTACTTTGATTACTGATTATTTCAACATAACCTGGCTATCCATCTTTGGCTATTATTGGGTTAGGGCCTACTGGTCGGGTATCTGGTGGGATAGGCTCTTTCTTTATGGTAAACATGTTACCTCTGTCCTTACCGGGTTCCACATACTGAAAACCCCATGTTCGTCCCACTGTTCATCCTGGATCTGATGGCTTAGTTACATTCAGATACACAAATTGACAATTCCCCTGACTGACTATGCCACCCGACCAGTCCTTCTGCAGAGCTTTACAGCCATGGGGTCCCCAAGAAACAGTAAGCCATTGATCTCCTTCCACTGACCAATCCGATGCTCTTGTTTCACAGCCCCAATACCCACAGAAGTATTCCCCGGGGTAGTTGCAATATCCCTTTCCTGGATTTGATGCTGGACACATGTAGAAACCTATTTTATTTAGACATGGTTTGATGGGGGCCAATGTACATAATGACAATGTAAAACTAGGAGATCCAAACGATATCTGAGTTTGAATTTCCTTCCCATTTACTCGGGTTAATATCCATTTAAAGGGTTGATGTGAAAATTGAGAATATCCTCCTGGCAATAACATAATTAGAATTACAATAACGATAACTTGCCAAGGAGGATGGAGTCCTGGTTTTGCACTTAACTCATAATTCCCTACCATTCCCCTTTTAGCTTGTTGCCCTTTTTGTCTACTTGGGGTGTTTGAGTCGGTACCTTTGGGGAGATTATCAATACCCAGTCGGTAATATTTGGAGTATTTCTGCATTATTCCACTTGGGATTGGGAAGAGCCTGGTTCTTTCCCCTCTGCCTCGCCCGCCGACTTGGGTGCTTCGAGCCGCGGGGATTACCATCTTCTCGGCAGCAGTGGTACTCTCCAGCGCATCCATTCCCTTTTCCCCTTCTAGCCTTATACTGCTCTCAGTTCTTATCCTTGACCGGGGATGAGTCACACGGGATTTCTTTCAGCTCTTTCCGACAACACCAGTTTACAATATGGGCAACAAAGGGGGCAGGTTCATTCAGGTGGAAACAAAAATTCTCAGGGTTAACCCCTTTTCTGTAAACCTCCCACCACTCTTCTGATTTGAACCTTACCCACTTATTCTCCAATTCCCCTAACTCTAATATGATTCTTGTTAATCCTCGCTCTAGCTTGTAGCAGCTGGAGCAAATCCCAGTAGGTGGCTTTCCTTTGCGGCAATGGACCCACCACCGTTCTTGGCAAGTTTTACAAACAAAGCACACAAAAGGATAACAATCACAACGTATTTCTTTACACACTACTCTATAATCATCAGCCAAGGGGTAAGTGTATCCTTTCTGTTCCTCTTCTTGGTCTATTTGGATTACCCACACTGAGTCCGTTAGTTCTTCTTCAAGGTGACCTTCAGGTTTCTGGGTTGGCTCGTTACTCTCCAATGGTCAGCTGTAGTGATCGGCCCTTTAACTCGACTCGCGTGGGTCCATCCCTTCTCAGCGGTCTGAATTGCTGTCTCTGTGGTGAGTAAAACAACGAAGGGGCCTTCCCAACGAGGTGTTAAAGAATTTTCTTTCCACGATTTAATGAGTACTTTATCTCCAGGCTTAGTCTTATGTATTGTTAAGTCTAACGGAGGTCTTTGAGTCAACAGCCCCTTTTCCCTCAATTCTCTCCTTCTGTTCATAATTTGTACAATGTAGGTGTTGATCTGAGAATCTTTCAAACAAGGGTGATCTACAGGGGCCTCCGTATCATAGGGCATTCCGAATAGCATCTCAAAAGGGGATATCCCCACATCAGTTTGGGGTTGAGTGCGGATATTTAATAGAGCCAAGGGCAAACACTTGACCCAAGACATCTTTGTTTCTAGCATTAATTTAGTTAACTGTTTCTTGATTTCCCCATTCATCTGCTCCACTCTCCCAGAACTTTGCAGGTGCCATGGAGTATGATATTTCCACTGAGTCCCCAGGGCGGTGAGAACATCTTTTTCTATTTTTGAAGTAAAATGAGGGCCCCTCTCAGAATCTAGGATCTCTATCATCCCGTATCTAGGTATGATTTGTTCTAAAAGTATCTTAACCACCACATGAGATGTTGTTCTGGCAGTGGGGTGTAGCAGTCAGAGGCCCTGCAAGGCCTCCATTGTGGCCACTAGCCTAAGAAAAGAAATGCAGAGTCATGATGAGTGGAACAGACCTGCCCCTCTTCCGCACATCAGACCCCTGTTCTCTCTCTGTAAGGCTATAGGTCGTATTCTCCTCGACCGCAGCCATAGGACAAATCCTGATCCCTCAACAGCCTATATAAACCCATACCATTGCCCAGTTCAGATGGAAGAGCTGTCACTGGAACCCTTTGCAGAAGCTGCCAATAAAGACATCTCCGCAGAACTCCACACAGCCTTCACCTCTCTCCTTCCCTGCGTCTGCTGAGGCACTTTGCGAGCACAGAGCTGAAATCACTAAGAGCTTAAATCACTCCACAAGTGCTCGCTAAAGTAGCCAGTGGCTCAGAGCTAGCCCAGGGGCCCAGACAGGCTGTGCCTCAGCAGCACAGTGCTATCCGGGACACCTATGGTGGCTGCTACCCCGGGGGCCAGACGGACCCCCGGGGACCACCAAGCCGTAATAGTGGGGAATGCTTCTGCATAGTGTGTTAAGTGATCTATTAATACCAACAAGTACTTGTATCTCCCTATTTTGGATAGTTCAGTAAAGTCCACTTGTATATGAGAGAAAGGTCTTTGTGCTAACTCTCTCCCACCCATTGGTGTCTCGCTTTGTTGTTGCTTGTTTACCTTTTGACAGGTCAGGCAGCGTTGGGTTACCTGTTTAGCCAGATTATAGATCCCTATACACATGTATTTGATGGCAAACTGATCGACTAAGGCCTGGTTGCCCCAATGGGTTTTATCATGTATAGCCTGCAGGATTCTCATGGCTACTCCTTTCGGGAGTACTTCATCAATGGAAGCAATATTCGATTGAAGTTTTTCAGTTCTGAGCGTTCCAATATAAGCCACAGATAAAAGGAAAACCCTTTTTTTTTTTTTTTTTTGTTCTTAGGGGCTAATTACCGCCATTTTTAGGGAATCCCTTCCCTTTTCTTTGTTTTATTGTCCCCTTTTGTCCATTGTATCGTAACCTGCGTCTGTCGGTCACACCAGGGGAGTACAGTGAGGCTGCCTAACAGGGCAGGACACGTACATATACTTTCATTCGTCCACATTCACTTAACTTTATTTTTCACTTAGTCTCACACACAACAAAACAATCACAACAACAAGGTACCTTTTATTTTTCAACACACCTATTACACTTTTAGGTGTCCCTGGCCAGTCCCAGTGTTCTTGGATACCCCTCAATCCAGCTGTGTTGTTCCCAACCCCAGATCCTCTCAGATTTATCCTCAAACCGGCAAAATTTTTACTCAATCCTGGGTGCTCTCGAATGTTAATATCTCAACCCAGCAAATTTAATTCTGGGTGCTCTCGAATATTAATATCTCAGCCCAGCAAACTTAATTCTGGGTGCTCTTGGAATGTTAATCCCTCAACCCAGCAGGTTTGAATCAACCCCGGATGCTCTTGGAATATTAATCCGTCAACCCAGCAGGTTTAATCCTGGATGTTCTTGGGCATTCATATCCCTCAATCCAGCAGAATTTTTAGGGGCCCCTCCCACATATTTTACCTTTTATTTTTCCCCAATAGATTATGCCAAGAAAACCCTCTTTTTACCTTTAAGTTTTTTTTTTCCAAATTAATTACCTTTCATTTCCCCCCTCCACCAAGGGGTCCCACTCTTTCCCTGAGACCCAGTCCTGGTTTCCCCAGAGGGGGATTCTCTCACTCTTTTTATCACTCACTTCGTCTCTTTACTGGCCGCTTTTCTCATAAAAAAGACAGAAATGCAGCATGGGAGACTACCGCACTCACTTGGCAGGTCTGGGGTAACCAGCTCGCCTCTCATTCACACACATTCATCCTCCCTTTATCCACCCCGTCCCACATAAACTTACGAACTCCTAAGGGTTCAATCCAAACTACTGGGGAGGAAAGAAAAGGAGAAAAAAAAAATTACCTTAGTTCTTCCTTTTAATGCTAAGGCTGTGCCACTCCTTTATCCTTTCTCAATCTTCTTCAAACACGACTCAGGTTTCAGGGACTAGGTGGCTTTTCCCACAGATTAAAATTCACTATTTCACACCTTGCTTGTTCAACCCCTGGGTTATAGTATCTCAGTAATTCAGGGGTACATGCACGACATGTGGATCTCCGTCTATATGAAATACAATACCACCTCCTCTGACACTTCAAGCATCGGAGGAGAACCCAAGCTGTGTGCCAGTCTGGCTTCCAGCAAAAGGTTGTCAATCCACACACGAAGCAGGGGATTACCCCTTCCAGACCCCACCTCAAGGGATTCCTAAGCGCCCGTTCAACTGGCAGTTGTTCCTACTCAAAGGCTAGATAGCAACGTGTTGAACTTTGGTATATCCCTCCCAAGAACACTCTGTCTCTCCCTCCATCTTCCCGCTCTATGACTACCCAGTCCCCTGATGGATGAAGAGACTGACTTGGTTCAAGCTGAAACCACCTAAGGAGAGCCTGTCTGGGAGGCCGGGCTCTCTCGGCCCGGGCTTGGAGTTCTGCAGCCACTGTGGGCAGATCGCCTCTCACTTGTAACAAGAACCAAACAGCAAACCCTATAATGCAAAGGATCTCTCAGTGACAGCTTTGTAACACTAAAGGGCAGTGCTATTGCACAACAAAACTCTTAGCCTAGCTGGGTTCGCTGGCTACTTTTGCAAGCCCTTTACCAACTAGCGATGCTTGTAAGCAGTGCTTGTAACTCCCACCTTGTACCACGCTCCCACTAGCTGCGCTATCAGCTAGCGGTGTTCAAAGCAGCTCCTCAAACCGCGGCTTGTGCCCCCGCGCCCGCTGCGCTATCAGCTAGGCCGCACCTAAAGCACCTTTGCAAGCCCCGACTTAAGCCCCGCGTCGCGCTCCCCCCGCTCGCCAGAGACAGCCCATGTCGCGCATGCGCACCACCCGCTCTATCAGTCAGTGTGGGCTGAGAGCTGCCCCGTGCATGCGCTCTTCAGCACTGTCAGGCCACGTCTCTGTATCTTAGTAACGCCGCACCGCGCTTCACCGTTTCACTCACACATACACACACACGCACACAAGCACACACGTCTGGACGTAACAGACACACCACACCGAAACTGGGACACACCACACTGCAATCGGGACACACCGCACAACACACTGAAATCGCGATTTCTCCCTCCCCGAGCCACGCTATCAGCTGGGGAGGTCCTCCCGCTGCCAGTCTCTGCCCTGGTGTCGTTCTGCTTGCAAGCCCCTGGGCAAATCTGCGCGCAAAAACGTCTTTTTGCGAATTATCAGTGCCAACCTTAAGAAAAGAAATTAATACATACCGCTTCCATCTGCTTGTCGACATTCCTGCTTCATATGACCCCTCCCACAGTAAAAGCAGGTAATTCCTCTTTCAATCTTTTCTTCTTCTCCCTAGTACTAAGTGCAAACAACTTAGTGCGAGTTTCCCCCACTATCCAGAGGGAGGCATACTCGCTTTCCTCTAAGTTCAAGGGCTCTTTAGAATTCACGTAAATATTTAAAGCCTGACATATCCAATCCTCAAATGAGCCAAACACTGGCCAGTACAAATGGTCCCCTCTTATTTGTTTCCCTCCCCAAACCTCTATGCAGTAGTGCACCATTTTCACCTTGTCCTTTCCTTTCCTGGAGGGGAAGGCATCCCAATTTTTAATCATTAGTCCGAATGGGCTATCTGCAGGAATTTGGGGAAGCTTTACAGGGGTTCCCCCACCCATGGGACCAGAGGGCTTGCTTTTTCTCTGTCCCATCTTCCGGAGTGCCTTCTTACATACACCTCCATGCTTCCCTCAATTCATGGCCCAGACCGTTGCCGGGTGTGGGAAACACACTACTATGAGGTCCACACTCACGTCGTCTCACAGAGACGTCTCACTCATCACACTCCGGGATCCCAACCCCAAATGAGCGGCCCCCGTTCCCTTTAAACGGGGCAACCTCAGTAGCCCCGAAGGACCACTGAAAGGTACTTACACAATCCTGTGTCTTCGCCCGGGACTTCGTGCACAAAGATTAAGGGGTTGCCGGCTATTCTTTGCTTGCCACCGAATTTGGGTTCATCGGTAAGGGTCCCAGAGGGAAGACTCCTGAGCGGGGCTCGCTGCCAAGGCAGCGAGGGCGCCTCCCCGTGAGGAGCTTCCAATGGATAGCCCTTATCCGAGTCACGGCACCAGATTGTTATAAACTGAGGCGAATAATTTGTTCAGCCTTTCGAGAGTCAATCAGAAATTTATTGGTTACAGCAAGCAATGGCAAGCAAACAACGTTGGGTGCAGCCGGGGAGTCAGCGCTCTGCCAACGGCTCACACCGTGTCCCCCTTCCCACAGTCTTTTTATACTCTTTTTCTTCCGTGACTGCAGTATTTCTGGGTGTACTCTGCGCTTGCGCCCTCTGTTGCTAGAGGGTCTTCTTCTACTCTCTGGTGGTCGTTTGAGGAAGGCTCCTCTCTTCCTCCTCGGTGAAAGTTCACGGCCCTGTAATGATCTTTTCCATATAAGGTTATATGTTATATGCGCCTAAGTTCTAATTACACAATTAGCTTAAGTAATCAACATACTAGCTAGTTTCAGTCTTGCGGTTTTCTGTTATCTACACAAGGCTTCTCCTTTCTGTCTTGATGAACAAAGAGTCCTTTCTAACTTAGCACATCCCCAGCTCAGAAACCCCAAGCACGTGTTGGTTTTTCGGAGAGCAGTGACCACCCAAATGGTTTCCAGTCCCCAGAGAGCCAAGAAAATGGCGGATGCCACGTGGCACCGTGCCCCACTTGGTCTCCTTCTTCCCATGATTCCCCTCAGCATCCCAAAAATCCTTTCTTTCCCCTCACCCCCCCTGATCCTCGTGATACCTTCCCTCCCCCCACCTTACCTGCCACTCCCTTAGCTCCACCCCCCTACCCCCCAAGGGGGCGTCTGCTGACGTGATGTCACCAGGCATCCCCACCCCCTGCCAACCCCCTGTCCCCACCCCCTGTTCCCACGGTGTCCCCGCCCCCTCCCCAGGTTCCCACGGTGGGGGCACACCCACTGCTTGTCCCTGTAGCCACACCAGTGATCCCAATGCTTCCCATTCAAGGGAAAAGGAGCAGGGAACTGCAGACCCAATACAGGGTCCCAATTTCTCACTCACCCCTGTTACATATCAGTATGCAGGGCAAGGGGGAGGAGCCACAACTGCTAATTGGAAAGCTTTTGCACAGCAAATAATAAAAGAGATCTGAAAAACACATTAACAGTATGGCCCACAGAGCCCATACTTCCGTGGCCTTTTAAAGGCCGAACTGGGTAGGACTGTACTAGTCCCACATGATTTAAAACAGCTTTTTTTGTGCCTCATGACCTCCATGGAAATCAAACTGTGGGAAGTGGCATGAAAACAACTGCTGAAAAAGGCTCTCCCAGACTTGCATGCTGATCCTAACACAGCAAAGGATGCCAATGGCATGCCAATTACCATTGAGCATCTCTCCGGTGAGGGCCAATGGTCTCTGGCCCCAGTCCAAGCTGCAGTAATCCCTGTGGTAGTCTTTGAGAGAGTCAAAGATGCGTCTGAAAAAGCCTTTTTTACTCTTCAACCTGATGGCCCTCTCAAGCCATATAGTAAGATCAAACAGCTACCATCAGAGCCTTTTTTGAAATTTGTGGAAAGGTTAACTAGAGCTATCGAAATCCAAGTTAGGAAAGAAAACGCAAGGGAAGAAGTTCTAGAGGAAATGACATTTGCAAATGTGAATGAACAGTGTCGAACTGCAATTTTAAGCTTACCTTTAGAACCCCCCCCACACTAAAAGATATGCTTCTAGTTTGTAACAGGAAAGTGCCTCTGATGAGTGTGGCTCAGGACACCAGACCAAAGCTGCTGCCAAGACCACCACAGGGAGTTGCCGTTGCCAGCCCAGCGCCCATTCCATCAGCACAGTGGCACACTGGGCAGCAGTGAAGACCAGCAATATGGTTGACCCCACAAAGCCATGCCTGCTTTGTAAGAACCTTGGGCACTGGGTTAACGAGTGTCCCTTGAAAAAGCAATTTGATGAATTTAGAAATAGCAGGGGTGGAGAACTACAAGCGCTCTCAGGGAGTCAACAACAAAAAAAGTAAATGGGGACCGCTGGCCTGCCAGGAGCGCAGACACAAAAAGAGCAGGCCAAGGGAATGAGGGAAGCAAAAAAGACCAAGCGCGCGGTAACATCCCAATTTCTCTAAGTGAAGCAGATGCTTCAAAGACTACTTCTGCTGGTCCACCACCAGACATGACACCAAATAACTTTTGCTATGACTTAGGCGAACCTATGGTAACCACAATTTCTATCAATGAGCCTTTCAGGTGGCAGCTGATGGAACCACTCCACCTGAAAGACACCGACTGGCATTTTGTCTCTGTGACCCCACAACAGCAGGGTACTTGGCACCAAATTCACTGTAAGTACATCGTCATTGGGGACACCAAACACACATCACAAGAGATCGAAATTGGTCCAGGAATGATAGCATCAGATCCCGAGCAATTTGTTCTCTGGCTGCACTGTTTCCACCCACCCTTGTTTCTTCCCAAAGGACAAATCGTAGCACAAGCTATCCCAGTGCCGAGTCTACCTGAAGGCACCGAAAAACAAGGGCCCACAGTCGCCCGGGTCCAAGCTATTGGGAAGGACAAACCCAAAATCTGGTGTAATGTCAGAGGGAGTGAGGAGTCAAAACGCATTGAGATGTTCGTAGACACGGGCGCGGACTGCACAGTAATCCCAGCACAGGATTGGCCAGCACATTGGCCTTTGCAAAACGTGGCTGGGCACGTCCCAGGTATAGGGGGCACGCAATTGGCAAGACAATCTAAGAGCATCGTCCAAATGGAAGGGCCAAATGGACCCCAAATCGAACAAATCTAATGCATTGGCAAATAAAAAACAATACCCATAAATTGGCTATCCAAAAAAGGGACCTAAGGCAATTAGACCCAGACTGTAATTTGGAAATTGTTCACTGGTCCAGATTTAAGGCCACCACAATTACAGTCCTTCTGCCATGGATCTTGGCAGCAAAAAGCATGGGAGAATTAGGCCGATTGGAATGTTGCGTTGCAAAACAGTCAAACCTCACTTCTACTGCCCTAAGTGACCTCTTATCAGACAAGGAAATTACCAGGCAAGCCACCATTCAAAACAGGGCGGCCGCAGACTATCTGTTCCTCCTGCACAACCATCACTGTGAAGAATTTGAAGGTCTCTGCTGCCTCAACTTGTCATCGAAAGCAAAGAACCTCCATGCTGCAATCGACAACATGAAAACCATGGTGAACGACATCAAGAGAGAAACGGACAACTGGCTGAGTGGACTGTTCAAAGGCTGGGGACTCTCGGGCTGGTTGGGATCTATTCTGAAAACTGTGTTTTTAGTACTGTTTGTTCTAGTTATTGTTATTGTAGTTGTTAGCATTGTTTTTGGGTTAATCAAGCACATGGTTTACAAGCTAATTTCAAGCTCATCTTCCCCCCCCGAAGTCTACCATTTGGAGGCCCCTAGTGCTCCAATGTATGACCTGGAAGCCTCAGTTGAAGATAGAGACCCTCCTGAAGGAGGGGAACCAACTCACCAACCGTGGTTTGGCGAGCATTCTGCCCCCCAAACCCAGTCCTCCTCATTTTAAAGAAAACGAGGGCGAGATGTTGCGGTGTGAATTCATGGTTTCCCCAGAACCCTGGTTTTCTCCCCTGAAGGTGTCCTCCCAGGTGTATCAATCACTCCTCCTTTCCCCACCCTGACCCCTTCTGAGCACTGTCACTCCTGGCATTCCAGAAGTGCGTCGAGTGGCAGATTCAAAGGATGCCCTCCACCCCTGGGGGGGCATTGGGCCATCCAGGTGTCTTTTGTCCCTTGACACCTCCTCTCCCGTACCTGGCTGGTGGGCTCCTGATCCCTTCCCCCCTCCCCTCTCCCAGGTAAAAGAGAGGGGAACGCCGTGGTCCAGGCCAGTTCTGATGGAGCAGTGACTGAACTTGGAATTCTGTTTGGAGCTGTTGCTACATTCAGAGGCCTGCGGGACTTAATAAAAACTCTGGATTAAACCCTCCATCAGAACCAACTCCTTTCCTTCACAATAGCCTTAAAGGATTCTCCGACAGTGGGAAACCTGAGGAGCGGACCCTCTGCGAGAGGAAGCTCCATCCTGCTGCCACCTGAGCTCCGGGATGTCTGGGATTGTCTTCATGCGCCCAGCTGCAACGTCCAGCTAGCCAAAGGTGTCTCCGGGGTGAAAACCCACAGTTGCCGCCATTTGGTCCAGCAGCAGGGGCCAGACATGCCAGGGCATGTCCCGTTCTCTATATTGGAGCCTCCAATAGAGCTGAAATTAAAACTGGCCTAAGTACCAGCTTTAAGCATACCCTCGTTCGAAAAACCCTTTTCCTTTGCACATAAATGTAGAAAATGGAGTAGCTCATAGAATTTTAATTCAGGAGTATAGAGGAGTAAAGAGACCAGTTACTTGTTTTTCAGTGGTGCCAAAGCCAATAAGCCACGGCTGGCTAGTATGTATTCAAGCTATAGCAGCTACTGTGATCCTAGTAAAAGATGGTCACAAGCTTACTTTTAGAAGTAAACTAGTTGTGTGTACACCTCATGCAGTCCAAGGTGTGTTGAATCAGAGAAGGGAAGGAAGAAAGAAGTTGAAAAAGGGGGGAGGGGTGATTGGCAGACTCACATCTCCGGGGTGTTGGAATGTGGACTGATGTTGGAATGTGGATGTTGGAATGCGGAGTGATGATGTCTTGGTGCTAGAAGAGGACAAGGGTTTGAATGCAGTCTCTGCATAAAGGGCAGAGAAGTGTCTTAACACATGGTTGTTAGAAAGTTGTTCAATGCCGAACTGGGGTCCGGAAAAAGTTTAGCATAACGGGCCCTCCTTGAAGGGAAAAGAGGATATGTAGACTAAAGAAAGAGAATGTCAGGAGCACCTGGGGACGCCAAGTTAAAGATTGACAAGGTTAAGAGGTGTTTGGCCGCTCTCATGCAAGCAGCAAGGTCTCAGGGGCTGCGGCAGGGACCGATTCATGGGGGCAACCCAGAAAGGCCACTGTCAGTGTTCTCCCACCCAGTGGAAGTGGACTAGGGCGCAGTTTGCGTGAGATGCCGCTGGGGGTTGGAAGCGGGCTTGGTTGTGCCAGGGTCCCGAAAGGTGCAGGGTTGCCGGATGAACTAGCCGCCATGGCGGTGGTGCTGCATGTAGATTGCATGGGTTTTCCGCTGAGGGGCGGGCTGGCTCTGTGATGGAACTACCAGAGGTGGCTCCCAGCCTGCCGGGGTCCCAAGTCCAGGGGGTAGCCTCGGCCCCAGCAAGTGAGTAGAGAAAAAGGGAGAAAGAGAAAGGACGAAAGGGAGGCGAGGTATGTCCCCAGGGTCCCCATGGCTGTCTATAAGTTCTCCCCCCGCCCTGCTCCCAGTAGGTAAACTGGCGGCAGCGAGGGAAGGGCGAAGGACAGAGTTAAACACAAGGCTGTGAAAAAGAGGGAGAGAGGGACCACCACTAGAGATAAGGTCAGGGCAAAGATAGCTGACTCTCCAAAACCTCACAAAGTGGTTTATTTCTTTTTTAAGCATGATTTATTTTTTCTTTCAGTTTTTTTTGTTGTTAAGAAGAGGAGGCTTTTCTTCTGAGAAATGGGTCTGTAAGGCTAAAACAGTTAACTGCTGCCCAAAAAGTAAAAAGCAAGAGATGTGATACATCTCATGTTAGAATTGTCCTGGTCTTTCTTATTTAACTAATTATAGCTCACAGGAAGAAGAATTTGCCTCTGCAGCTATTAACACAGCTGGATACAAGAAGACGAGGTGGCTGTAGAAAAAGCTTTTAGTTAAACCCAGAAAGTTTTGAAGAAAACTAATGGTAAAAGTTAATGCAGTATTGTCTTTCTTTTATCACTGTGTTATTAAGAAGTCCTTTCCAGGTACAACTAAAGCAGCAATCCGAACCACGGAAAGAGGGTGAATTCATGCCAGCAAAATCAAAGGACTTGTGAAGAAACTTGAAGAATGGACTATCACATCTAAACCGGGTGATACCAAATTGACTTTCACCTGGGACTGGGTGGTAACGGTTTGGAAAGACCCAAATGATCCAAGGAAGGTACAAAGAATAACACCTAACAGAGAAATAAGGCAAAGCTTACATCACTGGTTTTAAGCACTGCCTGAATAAGCCCTGAGACACTTCCAACACCTCCTTGGGAGAGGAATACTGCCACTTCAAACAGGAGGATCGGGACTGTTTTAGTCAAAGAGTTCTTATATTCTGGACTTAGCCTGTGACTTGTACAGGGAAGAAGGGAAATTACCATTAGTACTATACTGTATACTTTATTTAATTCATCCAAATACTGGACACGCTAGCTGGGTTATAAATAAATGTTTAAATTATGGGAATAATTGGTATTAGAGTTCACAAAATCTATGTTCTCGTTGCAAGAAGTATTGAGTACTGAATCTATCCCCTATACAGATAGAACTCCAAACAACTGAAATAATAACTTTGTTTTGTGTATGGGAATTACTGGTGCCTGTTGACTGAGAGATGCCCGAGGGGCGGTGGGAAACCACAGTTAAGGAATGTCGAAAAGGACTTGCCTAAAAAAAAAAAATTGTAAAAAAGGAGTGACAAGGGAAACAGAGGGCAAGCCTGGATTGACCAGTGTACTCGCCACCGAGATCACATATACCTGTTATGGGAAGCAATTCCATAGGCAGGGGAGGTGGGGGTATATGCCATACCAGACCTCAGTTATTCCTTTTTCTGTCACTCATTTTGTTGTTTTTTCCCTTTCGAGATACCAGCAAGATCGTGTCACAAATGCTACAGAAAGCATTACATGGAAAGAAACCAAAGTTCCCTTTTTGTTACACACACCCATGTCAACAGCCACAGGTATAACCCATCCAAATTAAGTACCTGCAGGCAAAATGGGGAAAAATATTGGATTACAAGGAACTTATGAAAAAGTGGTAATAGATGGGGAATTGAATGTCGGAAAGGATAGAGATGGATTTGTTTTATATTTGATCTTACAGATATAGTCCAAGATTCGGTAAAAAGGCAATTAGTAAACAAAAAGGAAAAAGCAGCACAGCAATCTAGCTCTGTATTGATGCCAAATTATATACTGAATCGTATTATAGGACTTCAAGCAGTTATAGAGAAAATTACAAACAAAGCTGCTCAGGCATTGGAATTCATATCGAGTCAGCAAAGACAAACAAAAACTGTAGTGCATCAGAATAGGTTGGCTTTAGACTATTTATTGGCTAAAGAAGCGGGTGTTTGGGGAAAGTTTAATATATCAGATTGTTGAAAATAGATGACAACAGAGAGGTCATCCTGGAAAAAAAACAACAAAGTTTGGCAGCTTAGTGTCCAAAAACATCCGGACGTCCGTAATTCTTTGCTTTTTATTGTCTCATAGTGTCCTAATCCTCATTGTCCAAATTTTTATTACTCTGATTTTATTACTATTTTTTATAACTATTTTATTGCTAATAAACTTTTAAAAAACAAGTGATTGGTGTTTTTCACACAGCCCTTTGCTTTCTCCTTTTTCTTTTCTTGCGTTGTCTCGGGGGTTTCTGATATTTTAAAGATTTTTATTATCCTAAAATCTCCCATCCAGCATATGGCATATATTTTCTTCTGGATTGAATGGTTCTTTTGAATTTATAAATAAATTTTAGAGCCTAAGAAATCTAAACTTCTACTTGGATACTTTGAAATGGTCGAAGAGCTAACTCATGACCTCCTAATGTTGTTTTTCTCATCACCTTTTTATTTATCCTTTGCCAAGTAATACATTTTTCAGTCACTTGCCTTGCTACTCCAAAAAAATCCCAATGCATCCGTAGCTCCTTTCTTGTGTGTTACATATTCCAGTGCTCTTTTTAGAGCATATAATTCACAAGTTTGAGTTTACCAGTTTAAGGTTAATTTCCCTTTTTCAATAGTTTACATGTTTTTCCCATCAACTACTGCATACCCTGTATTTTCTCTTTGTATAGGGATTTGTATCTCTGTTAGCTAAAATAACCCCCCAAAGGGCTATCTTGGGGTATCTCTGCTGTGCCGCCGTGCCCACCCTGAAGCTCCCTGGCTTTGCCTGCCCAGCAGAGGCACAGTCAGCCGCAGGGGACACTCCCCTGTGTCTCGAGGAGAGTCGGGGAGTGGCTAAGACAGAGTGCTACGCTGTCTGCCTTGTATGGAGGCGGGGCAACGTCTGAGGAGGTAATAAGGGAGTCGACTTAAGGCTGGGGAAAAAGTCTCAGGTTTAATCCGAGCTCCGAGGAGCTCCGAAGGCCAGAGCGTCCAACAGCTGAAAGTGCCTTCGAGGCTTTCGCAACTGGGGTGGTAACCAGGGGGAAGGGACGCCCATTAACCAGTGGGGGGATTTGGGGGAGTGGAAGGCAGAAGGATAGACAGATACATAAACCAATGGGGGAAGTTTAAGGGAGAGACCCCTGGCCCTCGTCCACTCCCTTGACGTCCAAGGTGGAAGATTCTGGGACAGTGGGATGGGGAGCCAAGTGATGGACAGGGTACCAGGGAGGGGACAGGGGAATGACCGAGCATTTTCAGGGAGATTGGCATTGAGGGAAAGGCGGGAAAGCTTGGGGTGGAACCATTTGGAGAAAATGGGGGGTGAAGGGGCAAATCATTACAGAACTGTTACAGAGATATAAAAACACAATACAACAACTCCTCCTTTTCGTTTTAAAAAGGAAGGAGGGAAAACTTAACAAACAAAACTAAAAGTTCAGTTTTTTTAAAATTGACCAGACCCAGCCCGAGAGTCCCATCCCTTAAAGAGTCCAGTCAACCAGTCTGAATCCGCAGTCTACTTCTTAATGTCCTTGACCAGCTGCTGCAGCTGGTCTATTCTTTTATGGATGTCCTCAGCCTTTGATGTTTTACTTGGGGCCGGGGAATGATCCATTTGGCGCTGAGATGGAATGCGCTGAGCGGGAGCAGCAGCTGCAGGTTGGGGCTCAACTTGATGTTCATGTTGGCTGGGTCCAGGTTAACGAAATCTGAAAGGAATCTTCTGAACAAAAAACATTAGGATAGAGGGAGGAGTTAGGGATTTAAAGGGTGCGGCATCTCTTCCTTCTCCAGCAAGCGATGGCCACCTGTGCCATGGTCCTGGACTTGGATACTTAGGGAACATAAGGTTTCACCCACTTGGAGGGGACCCTCTTCAAACCTGAGGGGGTGGACACGCAGGCGTATCCCCTCCCCCAGGTTATCATTTCGTAGGGTCCCCCCCTCTCCCATGTTTCTGTGTTTTTTACCATGACTGGTGGATGAGACCTTAGGTTGGTCTGACTACTTTCCAGAAAATGCCTAGTAATAGGTGGATTCAAGTTCTCATATGTGCAGTTTAAGAAATTGATGGTAAACAGAGTTTTAGTCAACCGTACTTGAGGGGATTCCACCTTCACCGCCTGTTGCTGTTGATGAAGAACCCTTTTTAGGCTCTGGTGGGTTCTCTCCACTATGGCTTGGCCTGTTGGGGAATAGGGGATGCCAGTTTTGTGCTCTATTCTCCATTGTTGCAGGAAGCTCCAGAACTCCATGGACTTGTATGCTGAGCCGTTGTCTGTTTTGATGACTTTGGGGATGCCCAGCATGGAGAAGGCCTGCACCAGGTGTCTTTTGGTGTCAGAAACCTTTCCCCCTGTGTGGGCTGAAGCGTAGACTGCACTAGAGAAAGTATTTACTGAGACATGGACATATTTGAATCTGCCAAATGACTGGATGTGAGTCACATCCGTTTGCCACACCTCACAGCTTTTCAAACCCCTAGGGTTTGTTCCTGAGCTCAGAGAAGGGAGAAAATATTGTTGGCAGCTGGGACATGTGGCCACAATGGCCCTGGCCTGTTCTCGAGTGATGTGAAATTGACGAACTAGGCCAGGTGCATTTTGGTGGAAAAGCTGGTGGCTGATTTTGGCCTGACTGAACACATCTGGAAGTGGAGCCATCTGTACAGGTGCTGCGAGGGCATCAGCTCTCCAATTGCCCTCAGCGATGAACCCTGGCAGGTCGGTGTGTGACCTGACATGCATCACATAAAACGGTTGCTCTCGGTGGGAGACCAATTTTACCAGTTTTGAGAGCAACTCATACAATGCAATGTTGGAGACTTCCTGCAAGATTGCATTCTCTGCTCTGGACACTACACCTGCTACATAGGCTGAATCTGTGACCAAATTAAATGGTTCAGAGAACCTCTCAAAAGCTCTGATGACAGCGGCCAACTCAGCTACCTGAGGTGATCCTTCCACCTCAGCAACATCTGCCTCCCACTGCTGAGTCTGAGGATCTTTCCAGGTCACGACTGACTTGTGAGATGCTCCTGACTTGTCTGTAAACACTGTCAGTGCCTTTAGAGGTGTTTTGCTCTGAATAGGTTTTAGTGACAATGTAAGTTGGACATCCAAATTGAAAATTTTGTGGGCTGGTCAATGAATTGAAATTTGACCGGTGTAACTGTCCAATGCAAATTGCAGTGCTTCGTTTTCCTGAAGCAAATGGTCCAACATTACTTTGGATAGATGGCCCAATTCTAATTTTAATAGAATGTGGATGCAGTCAAAGTCACACCCTGCCAACTCCCTGATCCAGACCCTTACTTTCCAGATCAGTTCTGCCACCAGCTCTTGTGGCCGTGTCATCCTCTTGGACCTGTTGTGACTGAGGAAGACCCACTCTATGATTAAGAGTGGGTCCCTCCGGTCCCGGTCCTTCTTCCTTACTTGGGTGACCTCCCATTGGAAGATCACCCCGTGGAGGTGTGGTAGCTTACCGAGAATGATGAATTTGAAGGGCAGGTCCAGTTGGTAACGGTGGGCCAGCATGGCAGACATCATGTCCTGCACTTTTTCCAGTGCGGCCCTCACTTCCTGGGTAAGGGTCCTAGGAGAACTAGGCTCCTCTCCCCCTTTCAATAAATTGAAAAGGGGGGCTAGGTCTTCGGTGGAAATACCCAGCCAAGGCCTCACCCAGTTCAAAGAGCCACACAGTTGCTGGACATCAGCCAAAGTCCTGATGTTATTCTTGATGGCCAATTTTTGCAGAGCAATGGTCCGCTCCCTGATCTCCAAGCCCAGGTACTTCCAAGGTGGCATCCTCTGAACCTTGTCTTCACGGAGCTCGAACCCTGCAACAACCAAAGAATTGATTGTCAGGTTAAGCGTGTGGGTATGTCTTCATTTGGGGCACACACTAGGATGTCGTCCATATAATGAAGGATGATGGCATCCTTCACGGCTGCACGGACTGGGGACAGCAAGGAAGAGACGTACCACTGGCAAATACATGGGCTGTTTTTCATTCCCTGAGGAAGTACTTTCCAGTGGTATCTCTTCCGTGGGGCTTCTCGGTTAATGGTGGGAACCGAGAACGCGAAGCATGGGGCATCATCAGGGTGAAGGGGAATTTGGAAGAAGCAGTTCTTAATGTCAATCACGGCCAGATTCCAATTTTGGGGGAGCATCATCGGGGACGGCATCCCTGGCTGGAGAGAGCCCATGTCTTCTATTACATTGTTGATTTGACGGAGGTCGTGGAGGAGCCGCCATTTGTCTTTGCCTGGTTTTTTAATTACAAAGACAGGGGAATTCCAGGGAGATGTTTCCTGGATATTCCCCTTTTTTAGCTGCCCATCTACGAGCTCCTCAAGCGCCTTCAGTTTTTGTTTACTGAGCGGCCACTGTTCTACCCAGACTGGTGAATCTGTTTTCCAATTGAGTTTCTGGGTAGCGCGCTTTTCAGTGACAGCTGCCTGAAAAAACTGGGGGTTCTCTGGGATGTCAATTCTGACCCCCCACTGGGCCACCAGGTCTCTCCCCCACAAGGGTTCTGTAAACTCTAAAATGAATGGGCGTATAGAAGCCAATTGCCCATTCGGCCCCTCAATTTGGATGACACTCTTTGACTGTTTTGCTAATTGAATGCCCCCAGCACCTTGTACGTGTCCAGCCATGTCCTGCAATTCCCAATGTGACGGCCATTCCTGGGAGGGAATGATCGTCACATCTGCCCCCGTGTCTAGGAGTCCAACTAAGGTTTTGTACTACCCCCCCCCCCCGGTGTAACCCGCATGAGATCTTTGGTTTTTCGACCCCCAGTACCTGAGTCCAGGCGATGGTATGATATCTGTTTTTCCTCTGTTTCTGGTTCCACGAAGGCTCAGGCACTGGGATGGCCTGAGCGATGACTTGGCCTTTGAGCAGGTACACTGGTGGGTGAGTACAATGCAGCCAAAGGACAAGTCTCCCTGGGTCTGATGACACGAGACTCAGGAGGATGTGAATATCTAGAGGTGTGTATTTGGTGTCCCCAAGGATGACATACTTACTATGGTTGTCTCCCCAAGTACCAGGTTCCTTGGGGTTCACAGACACAAAATGCCACTTAGTATTACGAAGATGGAGGGGCTCTGTCAAGAGTCAACCGGAAAGGCATATTATAAGAATCAGTGGTTAACACAGGTCTTGGTTGGTATGTGTGAGTCAAGTCCAGTGAAGAAGCAATGTTAATGTTTGGTTCCCTGCCCCCCCCACAGATGTTCTTGGCCCCGCCCCATTTCTATCATCATGCAGGGAGGGACTGCGCTTAGTTCCTAGTTTTTTGATGGCCCTCCTTCAGAGGCAACCTTTTGTTTTTGTTGGACCTTCCGGAAGTTAAGAAACTGTTGCTTCAATGGGCAGGTGGGCATCCAATTCCCTGGCTCCTGGCAAAGATGACACCGTGGGTCTGCTGCGGGAGGTCTCTTAAATGTCCGTGGAGTGCGCAGCGGCTGGCTGCAGGATGACGGGTCAGGGACGTTGATGGCCGCCACCCTCCTCAGTTCCCTCTGTTTGTGATGTTGAGCCGTACGTGTGATTGCGACCTTCTTCGAGCACACTTTTAGCATGGACTGCAGGGTTGGTGGTGGGTTGAGGGGCAGGCTCAGGATTGCGGCTTTACACTTTTCGTTGGCATTTTGCCCAGCGATCTCCGTAAGGATTCCCTGCCGCACTCCCGGGTCCTGTACTTGAAGGTCCACCGCCCTGCGAAGTCGCTCAACAAACTTAAGGAAAGACTCAGAGGGAAACTGCGTTATAGACAGGTAATTATCAATAGGGACATCTGGGCGCATCCCAAAAAACGCCTTTTCCGCCACCTTCATGCTCTCCCGGAGAGCCTCCCTAGGTATTTTTGCGGCCTGTTTTTCACCCTCCGCCCATTCCCCCTCCCCGCAAAGGTGATCAATGGACAACAACAACTCGTCATCATCTACCGCTATGTCATGGTCAGCCCATAGTGTTGGTAAAGCGGACTGTGCTTCCTTTTTCCACACTGCCTCCCATATTAAAAACTCTGTTGAGGATAGCAAGCACGAGAAAAGTGTACGGAGATCTGCAGGAGTTAAAACATTTCCCGAAAGAGTGGCCCTCAACAGTCCCTTGAAATATTCGCTGTCCCTACCAAAACTTTTTTGAGCTTTGCAGAGCTCTTTGTTGGTCTGGTAGTCAAGTGGGGACCATTGGGGCCGGGGCGCCCCCCCCTCTGCCTAGGGATATAGGTGACCAGAGCAGCGGTGAGAGCGGGGATAGAATCAGGGTTCTGGTTCCCAGGCTCCCCCCCACAGGAAGCCTGAGCGTGGGAACTAGAGGAGGAGTCATGGGAACCGTGGAAAAAAGAGGTGACATCAGAGGGGGTGTGGCTAGAACACGGGGAGGAGAGACATGACTGACACATCCCGGAGTGGGCGGAACTTGGGGGTGTGGTTTGGGGGGAGATGGGAGGAGCTGGAAGGGAAGGTGGGTCGCTGGAAAGAGGGGAGGAGTCAGGAGACAGGAAGGGGTTGGTTGATGGGCGGAAAGGGTTTAGGGGAGGAGTGGGAAAAGGATCATGGGAAGAAGAAGGGCACATGGCGGGACCCGCCACGTGGCGTCCGCCATCTTGCGCCTCATGGGGAGAAAAAGGGCACATGGCAGGAACCACCACGTGGCGTCCGCCATTTTGCACTTCAGGGGAGACTTCTTCAGGGAAGGTAGGGTCTGGGATACTAAAATGAACAGCGGACTTTTGGGACGGGGCTGTACAACGCAGAGAAGTAGGGGGACAGGAAAGATCCCGAGCAGTCTGGCCAGGACTGCTCAGGCGGGGGTCGCGGGGATTCTGTGGGGAACCAGGGAGACAAAGGCAGCCCTGCGGCTCTTGCCGGGCTGTTCCCTTTAGAATTCCCAGTTTGGGGCAGATGGGGGAGGTAAGAGGGTTAGGACGGGGAGAACTGGGATTGAGTTTGCTCCTGTGTGGGTGTTCCTGCATTTTAGAAGAGGCTCTTAAAGTATTTTTAATTTTCATGGCTAGGAAAGCGAACCTAGAAAGGGAGGAATCCGCTAGCCGCAACAACTCACTATCTACTAGATCCCAAAACTCCAAATTATGAATTTGGTCAGCCGAAACATTAGAAAAATGTAGGAACAATCACTGAACAAACTTTTTAACTTCTCTTTTATGAAACAGAACCGCATTCCTAGAAAGGACACCCACAACTTGGTAATAGACTCCCTTTTGTGAGACAGAAAGCCGAGTACCCATTGTGGCTGATGTTAAATCTGTCTCTTAAAAACACACTACTCAGGGAAAAAGCAAAAGGAAAAAAGAAACTCCTGCTGCTGGCCGCCTGCTGAAAGGTGCTGCGCAGCAAAGTAACAGCTACTGTAGTAGCGAAATCCTCCAGAGAGGGATAAAAGTTGACTCTCTTCCCAGAAACACGCAGGGGAAAAGAGTACCAAAGAAAAGCAGGCGAAGAAAACTCCCCACCCTGTCACCAGATGACACAAGCAAAAACGACGCACCACAGCCTTGGTCACGATGAAGAGACTAATTTACTTTTTCTGACTCCAATCTTTTATAGTTCTCAAAAGATGCCAGTGGATTGGAGGGTGAACGTGCCACCTCTCCAACGACACTGGACAAACTACCTGTACATCAAATTTCTCCACCTCTATGAAAGAATGCAAAACAATAGGTTGTTTACAGAAAGCTGTGTGAGAAAGTTCTCTACAAGAATGTAAACTCAGAAGGCTTTAGAAAACTCTTGATAACCAGGGCGACATCTCACCCTTTTCAGTTTAAAAAAGAAAAAGGAAAAGAAAAATGAACAACGTTCAGTGTTCATTCATGGAGGACTCATCAGAGTGATCACTTGAACTGTCTGCATCTGAGTCATCACTCAACGATTCACCCACTTGATGCCTTTCAGGTTGGTCACGGGCTCCATGTTGCCTTTCAGCCGGGTTCTGTCTCTGCGGTTGCAGGTCAGGGCAAACACACTTCGAAGGTACCCAGCGTGTCCCAGTATCTGTGGACACACAAGCATACCTACGCCCCGAAGCGATAAGGTCATAGGGACCTTCCCACTGTTTGGTGACTAAATTTCGCACTCGAACCTTCGCTCGAGGCTGATGTGCCTCGTCCGCAGCCTGCAACGAGAAATGATGATTCAAAATGACAGGGTTATTTGAGTTCTGCTGCACTGTAAGATGATTGATGGTGTACAAAGCCTTTTCCAACCGACTGTGTGGGGTTTCACCCTGCATTCCCGTTTTTGTTTTTGAAGAACCCGCTTCAGAGTACCATGAGCACGTTTTACAATAGCTTGACCTGTCGGGGAATGAGGGATACCAAACTTGTGTGACACACCCCACAGCTGCAGGAACTGCCGCACCTTTTGTGATGCGTAAGCAGGACCATTGTCGGTTTTCACGGCAGAAGGTACACCCAGAACGGCAAAGGCCTGCCTCCAGTGGGCAATGACATCGCGGGCCTTCTCTCCAGTGTGAGCAGAAGCCCACATCGGGGAGGAGAATGTGTCCACCGTGACATGCACATACTTGAACCGGCCTAACTCGGCAATCTGGGTGACATCAGTCTGCCAAAGCTCCAAGGCCCTAAGGCCTCTGGGGTTTACCCCTGCTGGTAAAGGTGGAGCAAGCGCATGGCAGTCGTCACAAGACTCGACAATGTCACGAGCCTCAGCTGGCGTCAGCTGAAACTGCTTTTGCAAACTATGTGCGTTCTGATGGAAGAACCCATGTGACGCCTCGGCCTGTGCGAGTATATCAGGCTGAGGTGCTACCCACGCCGGGTTAGCCAACCTGTCAGCCCTCGCGTTACCTTCTGCCACAAACCCTGGCAAATTGGTGTGGCTCCTCACATGCAAAACGTAAAATGGATGAACCCGGGCCTGAATGGCACACCACAAGGTCTTCAGTAAATGAAACAAGGCAGAATTACTGACCTCCTTCAAAACCGAATGACCCAATCGCTGTGCAGTGTCAGCCACATAGGCGGAATCCGTGACCAAATTGAAAGGTTCCTGGGAAAATCTCTCAAATGCCATGACAGCAGCCTTCAATTCAACAAATTGGGCTGGCCCATCCTGATGACCTTCCAGAACCTGCCACTCAGATCCATCCTCCCAAGTAGCAATGGCCTTTCCTGTCTTCCCCGAACCATCAGTAAAGACGGTGGGCCCTTGCACGGGTTCCTGACTATTTTTGGGCCGCAAAGAAATTTGTGTGGATTTCGCCACCAGCAGTAGCTTGTGGCTGGGCAGATGATAAGTGATCTGCCCTGTGAAATTTTCCAGAGCACATTGCAGGGACACGCTGTGTGCAAAGCTCCAGTCAAAATCCTCCCGGCATACCGGGAGTATGATCTTTGCGGGATCCGCACCCATCAATTGCAAACACCGTTGCCGGCATTTGATTATCAAACGAGCAAGCAACTCAGCCAATTCAGTTGCCGTCTTCTGCGGCTGATGGGGCAGGAAAACCCATTCCAAGATGTGCAAGGGGTCGGACCATTTGTCACTCCATTGGCCAATGATATCTGTGGGATGCGAATCTGGAGTGGTAACGAATACAGTGACATCAACGGAGAGGTCAATGCGATAAACTTGGCGGGCAGAAACAGCCCGCTGAACCTCCTCCAGCACCTGACGCGCCTCAGGGGTCAATGCGCGAGGCGACTTTAGATCAGAGTCTCCTTTCAACAAATCATACAGAGGAGACAACTGTGCGTCGGTTAGTCCCAGGTACGGACGTAACCAAGTGATGACACCCATCAATTTCTGGGCATGATTCAGTGTCTTCACCGAATGCACAAATTGCACCTCCTGGTGTTGGACTGTCCGTTCCAGGATTTTGACCCCCAAATACTTCCAAGGAGTCTGTTGCTGGACCTTTTCTGGAGCCACCTGCAGTCCATGCGCATGCAAAGCATCGAGCAACCGAGGCTGAATCCTCAGCAGCTCATCCTGGGTGGAAGCAGCCACCAAAATGTCGCCCATATAATGACACAGACATGCACCAGGAAACTGCTTGCGAACTCCAGACAAGGCACGAGCCACATACCATTGGCATATGGCCGGGGAATTGCGCATCCCCTGGGGCAAAACTCTCCATTGATATCGCTGTGCAGGCTCAGCATTGTCAATTGCTGGCACCGAGAAGGCAAATCCCTGTCATCGGGATGCAAAGGAATTGTAAAGAAACAATCCTTCAAATCCACGATGAAGATCGGCCAATCTGCAGGAAGGATGGTAGGTGATGGCATGCCCGCCTGCAATGTTCCCATGCTTTCCATCACGGCATTGACCTTTCGGAGGTCTTGTAACAACCTCCATTTCCCGGACTTCTTCTTGATGCAGAAGACAGGAGTGTTCCAGAGACTGGTAGAAGGCTCCAGATGGCCCTGGTCCAACTGCTCCTGCACTAAATCTCGAAGGGCGCTCAATTTATCTTGAGGTAGAGGCCACTGGTTCTCCCAAACAGGTGTGTCCACCAGCTACCATATAGGAGGCGTAGGACACTCTGCACCCTTCGTCGCAGTGGCCCCCATCAAAAACCCGTCCCGATGCGCACCTCCCACACAGACAGAACATCCCTCCCCCAGAGGTTAGCAGGAGTAGAAGTAACATGCGGCCTAACCCAGGCCGTCTGTCCCTCTGGGTTCGTGACCAGCACGGACCACTGGCTCATGTAACATTGCGCCGTTCCCCCCAGTCCTGCGACAGACGTCTTCACTGGACTCAGGGGCCGGTCCGGAGGCCAGGTGGCAAGGGAGAGAACCGTGACGTCAGCGCCGCTGTCGAGAAGCCCGCGGAGGCGAATCTCTGATGGCGTTGCACCAGGGATGGACAGAGTACACAGCATCTCGGGACGGTCTTTGGTCAGGACAGCGGTCCAGTGAACTTGAGGCAGCCCAGTGGACCCAAAACCGCCAGCCCCACACGGCTGGTCAGCCGTCCTGCGAACAGAAGACTTAAAAGGTACAAGTTGAGTAAGCCGTGTCCCCTTCGGGATCGTGACGGGAGGGGGGTGGTTGTGGAAACCATTGCACAAATCTGCCCTGTGAAGTCTGCATCAATGAGACCCAGGTGCACAATGATGCCCTGAAGAGTGGCACGAGACCTCCCCATAAGGAGAGCACTCATGCCTTCACCCAAGGGACCAAAGGCATCCAGAGGAACCTTGTGTATCTTAGACGATTCTAAAACAACTGTTGCTGCTGTGCAGACATCCACACCTGCTGAGCTGCGGGTGCTGGCTGCAAGCCGGCTGGGCAAACCTCCATAGGCTCCGGGGTCTGGAGAGGAACTTGTGTCTGGGCACACTTCCACTTCGCGCTCCGCTTCCCGTTTCCCGGGCCTGGCAGTGCCTGGCCATTAACATGAACAGTTGCGTTGCAGGCATATGACATATGGTTGGGCCTTCCACACCGGCCACACAAGAACATGGGAAATTTTCCCTTCTGCGCCTTCTTCCCCTGTTTGGTGCTGGCCTGAGCATTCCCCCGCTGCTGCTGCCAGCCCTGCGGCACTGCCCAGACTGGCTGCGCAGCAGTAGCCCAAGCAGACATCTTTTGAACCGAGGGGCTGAGGTCTGCACAGGCCTCTGCCATCTGCGAGACAGTAGCCGTACTAGGAAGAGCCCGTATGACCCTCTTACATTCTGCGTTACAGTTGCTCCTGGCCAGGTTCGCAAGCACAAGTCTCCTTGACTCAGGATCTGCCAATTGCCTCTCCACAGAGGCAGTCAGCCTCCCTGCAAATTTCATGAAGGGCTCATCGACCCCTTGAACAATGGTCGCAAACGGCTGCAACGGAGCAGCCATTTCCAGAGTCTGAATCAGTGCTGCCAAACCCAACGTCTGGCACTGGTCAAGCACAAGGAGACCATATCCGGCTTGCCCCTGAGGATCAGCGTAATTGCCTGTGCCCAGCAACATGTCAGCGCCAACTGCACTCCTGGGATCCTGTGGCCCCCGCGTAGCATTCTTTTCCACTGCGCTGGCCACCAACCGGGCCCACTTGTCCTCAAAAACGTCAATCTGCACAGGGTCAAAAAGAGCATGTGCCAGAGAACGGATGTCATACGGTGTCAGCATATCAGCCACAAGCATTCGGAGCGTCTGCATGACCTCAGCAGACCCAACACCATGCTGGGCAACGGTATCACGGATTTCTTTCAGTACCTTAAACGATAAAGGCTGATGGGTGTTATGTGTAACACCCCTAAGCACAAAGAAAGCCTGGGGACCCCTTAGTAAGGTTGCATCATCTGCCGTGTCCCGTCCCGTAGGTTCCACAGAGACAGCAGCAGCCGCCTGACTGCGGGACAGTGCAACCTTACTTGACATCCCGCCCCCCGCAGCATCAGCAGAGCCAGAGGAACTTCCTCCGCGATCTCGCAAACGCTGCGAGGAAGCAGAGTCGCACATCTCCTCAGCCTTATCTAGGACCTCCTGCCAAAACCGCCCCTGGTCCCTCAGACGCACGGTCACCTGGCAGGCGGGGAGGGTCCACAAAGCCGATGGGGAGGATCCGCGGCCACGGGAACCTACTGGTCTCCCGCTGACCGCGTCAGCATTCGCGCTAAAGGTAAACACCTCAGCGCCCGGCTGCTCCGCAGCGTCAGCCCCCGCGGCAGGCGGCGAAGGCAGAGCCGAACCAGCCGGCAGCTCGGCAGTGCTGTCCACCGCAGCACTGGCAGAGGGCACCGCGGCGGACACAGGCGCCAGCCCAGACCGCAAACCCGGTGCAGCGCCTCCCTCCCCTGGCGTGGGGGACGGATGGTGCGCAGAGAGAGATGCGGCGCGCGGAGTCAAGTCACCGCGGGACGACACAAGGGAGTCCGGCGCACGGCCCCAAGGAGCATCGGGCCCGTGCCGCGCAGCCGCGCAGCGGGCACCGCCCCCGCCGGGCGGAGCGGGGTGGGCTGCCCGCCTGCTGGGGCGGGGCCTGACGAAACACTGACCAACGCCCTGCCTTCGGCGGCCCAGCAGGCTGCGTGGGCTCAGAAATGGGAGACGACCTCCCCCCAGAAGACGAACCTGAGATCGAAGCCGGTGAGCCCGCTCTTGCCGCCCCCAGGGGGTATGTCGTAGAAACGCCACAGTTTGGACAAAGCGTCATCACCGAATTAGACGCAATCAGAGTCAGGGGCTGATCCCCGGACCCTACCTTGTCCCCAAGCGCTGGGAAAGCGCAAAGAGACGGCGGTTCTGCCCCCGGTTCACTGCGCCTACGGCGCAGAGCAGGGCAAGGCGGCCAAGCCGGCTCCACCGGCTTACTGCGTCTGCGGCGCGGGGCAGGGCGAGGCGTCCGAGCTGACTCCACTGACCGCTCGCTCAAAGCCAGCAGGCTGGGAGCCCGATCCACCTCAGAGGGGGAACTGTCTTCCGGCTCACCGTCTCGGGGAGAGGGGGAAGCGCCTGCATCCTGCAGAAACTCAGATTCCCCGTCATCCACGTCCGAGACGGACAGTTCCCCTAAAGAGCCCCGAGAGCTACCAAACTCAGATCCCGGCCAAGCCACGTCTAGCAATTTCCATTGCACCAGCAATGGCCCAACGTCCACAGAGCAGTCATCAAATAGGGCTTCCATGAGACTGCCCCCCACTTGAGACCACACCTCTCGGGGCATCACCTCCCTAAGGTCAGAAAAGAACCCCCGCTGCCTCGCCCACAAAAACAGCCTTTCAAAATCACTCCAGGAGATGGGAACATTGTTCCTCTGCAGGACATCCCTCCAGAGATCCAACATCAGAGATTCCATCCTGAAACCGATAGAGGTTTCCATCACTAACACAGCAGGCAAAACGCCAAAGAGGAGGGGGGGGTTAAACACACTCTCACCCGACCTAAGCTGTAGTACACGTCGGGGTCACCAGATGTCACCAGATGACACAAGCAAAAACAACGCACCACAGCCTTGGTCACGATGAAGAGACTAATTTATTTTTTCTGACTCCAATCTTTTATAATTCTCAAAAGATGCCAGTGGATTGGAGGGTGAACGTGCCACCTCTCCAACGACATTGGACAAACTACCAGTACATCAAATTTCTCCGCCTCTATGAAAGAATGCAAAACAATAGGTTGTTTACAGAAAGCTGTGTGAGAAAGTTCTCTACAAGAATGTAAACTCAGAAGGCTTTAGAAAACTCTTGATAACCAGGGCGACACTGGCCCACTGGGAGGGAGAACAAAGGAAGTGGAGAAGATACTCACCACTCCAATGCTGGCAGCAGGAAAAGAAAAGTCCTGAGTAGTACCCTCCTCTTGGAACTGACCACGTGGTGCCCCAGTGGCTACCAGTTCCTTCCCCAGGAGCGCTACCCATCAAAAAGGGGTCTCCTACTCCTGGGGTAGCTTGCCGGCCATGAGACGGAGTCCAAACGTCGCTGCAGAATAAATCCAACAGCACGTCCGGCCGTCTCCTCTGTGGGGTCTGGTGATGTCCTCAGCCCCACGCTGGGCACCATTTGTAGCTGCGCCTTTGGGGGGATCCCCCGGGGTGTCACTGGGGGGCCCCCTAATCTGTGAGTTCGCTGGTAGCAGCAGGCAGGCAAGGAGACTCCACACGGCTTCTGAGGGTGCTAATTAGATGAGGGTTTATTGGGGGTCCTACCCCCAGGAGGAAGCATGGTTTCTGAGGCGGGGGGGAATGGGGAGTGAGGGGGGAAAGGGGAGGCAGAGAGAGCACCGGCCACGAGAGCTGGCTAAGAGATCGAGCCCTGTCCCCCTGGCACACTTAACAGGGAGATTCAAAGTGGGCGCGGAATAAGATTGGGCCAATGAGATTACAGAAACATGATACTTCAGGGGAGGATTACAGGCTTGGAATAAACCATACATTTTTGAGGGGTGAGACAGAGCATACCATTTAACTAAAATGTAACACCACAATTCACGCTTTTTTGTTAGGAAAAAAGATGAAGAGAATTATGACCATTAATAATTTATAAATGAAGCAGTAATTACACAGTTTCACAGCCTAAAATAAGTACGATTGCAGTGAGGATGAATTCAATACACTATAAACAGTCCATTTGACTTGCTGTTTGCCTTTGGTGGTAGGTATTGTTCAGTTCTGAAAGGGTATTAACAAAGTACAAAGATAAAATGAGTATTTAATTGTAATAAACAGCTTATGTGGGTCCATATTGCAGATTTTTAAACAAATTTAAAGCATGGGCGAGTGCTTAAAGGGCTTCAGTCTTTGGCACTAAGCTCATATGAGAGTTTTGGGATTGGCCTTTTCAGCGTGACTGACCCAATGGTGTCTTACCTTTTCCAACTGGCTTTTCGGACCACCACAGCCCCCAGTTTTAGGCTATGGTGCCGACTTCTGCTCCCCCTCTCAGGGACAGGGAATCACCTGGAGCCCCCTGGCCTCCAGGCAGGTTTGTGGCCTCAGATTCTCAGGCTTGGATCTGAGCTTTACCACTGCTTTCACCTTCCAACCGGTTTAACCTAAAAGACTGTAAGAGGCCGTCTGAAGCCCCCACATTTGCCTACTGATTGCCACGAGGAGAAACCTCTTCCCCCCACTACAGTTCCGGCTTGGAGGGAGCGGCAGTGCAGGTACAACTGCTGTACCATTACATTAGCTGTTCTGAACAAGGCCTGGCAAGAACTTGGCAAGGAGTTGGCAAGGACCTGGCATGGACCCAGCAAGGAACGGCCTACTGCATATTCACCCACTCTCCACCATTTAAGCCGAATGAACTTTTGGGGTGACTCTAGTGGTCTCTCACTGAAAACCCCTCATCTGCCTCGTTACCACTGTGACTGACGGACGGAGATTGAAAACCCTCCTCCTAAGGACTGAGACTGAGACCCCTACCACAGGGAGTGGGGAAACCACTAATGACATGACCTGTTCTTCTTCAGTGATTCCAATGGACTTATTCTTCATTGTGTTCGTCCTGCCTTGGTGGTTTCAGTGGACTCACCTGTTCCCCGCAGCAATCACATTAGATTCTCATTGTCCTGCATGTTCCCCCCTCTTTCCTCTGTGGACTATAACTGGACCCCTGAGTTGACCAGAACTTCAGAGACTCCCCCAACACGACAGACGGATCCCCATCGTCCGGACCACTGAGGATCTCGCCTGTGTTGGTAGCTATTCCCATCCCCCTGCTCTCTCTCTATCCTTTTATCTCCTTTCTGATCCCCCACTATCACATTTACTGTTTTGGCCCCTAATAAAGGTGCATTTGTTGTGATTAACTGATAGTCCCTTGTTGGTTGCCTTTTTGCACTTTTGGGATCGGTGAAAAGAACCATCACGACACCCCACAACAAGCGGATCGTGACAAAGACCCCCGGTTTTAGGTCGTTAAAAGAAAAACAAAAAGAAAAAAAGAAATTTGGCTTCAGCTACTTCCTACACTCAGGGAGCATTCACCACAAAAAAATGCAAAATACTTTCCCAGACACCATTTTAGGTTATCAGTCACCCTCAGAACCTACTGAGGACAGCATAAACCCAAAAGTGATTCTGGTCCAGCTGTCTAATACTATCTGAAGACTCGGTATTGAAGAAACCATTGAAAACTGCTTCTTGATGGATCTAGCCTTGTGACCTGACAGGCCCCTGCTTTCTAATACTGAAAACAGGACAATCTGCAATATGAACACACACTTAAACTAGAAAAGCATAATTGTAAAAACTACTTCATGGGGACGGGAGGGAAATGGAGAGAAGACAGGTATGGGATAAGAATGTTAAAAAGGTTAGAGAGTTTTAGGATCAAAGTTCTAGCTGACGAGCTCTTTTCAGCTAGAACAAGTGGACAGGGATTGGGAACTGGGGAGGTTACGGGGAGCCAAGGATTCTGCGAAAGAAAAATCTTTTCGGGGTACCCTGCGCCTTTGAGCGGTTTGCTCTCGGTGAACTACCCAAAATAAGGAAAAAAGGGGTATGGATTGCAGAGAAGGATATCATCCTGCTCTTGGAATAACAGGGAAAGGAGATTATGAAGTACAATTTACAATTCAACTAAATATATAAGGCTGTTAAAACTCGTATTACAAAATTATTTTAGCTTTGGGTTTTGGTCTCTTAGCTTCTTCCCCAATTCCAGCTCCCACCCTGTGGGATTTGGAAGGTGGAATGTGGGAACTAGGAGCTGAAGGGGGGGTTGGTTCATGAGAGACAGGGAAGGGGTGGAGCACAGGGGAGAAAAAGAGGGAAGAAAGGGATTTAAGGAAGGAGAAGCAGAAGATGGTGCCGTGCCATGCGGCTGGAGACATCTTGGTTGACACGTGGTTGTGGCTATGTTGGATAATCCTGGGGTTTTGTTTAGGGGAAGGTGGGTTAGGGATGAAGTTAAGGAGGAAGGGGCAGCGAGGGAGGGAGGGAGTAAGACTGAGGAAGGAGGTCACAGAACTGACAAAAGCAGTTTTGGGGGGTGCGGTGTTCCAGTTGTCTGGTGGCTTCCTCGTAGAAACTGGTGGGCTTTCGCCACTGCTGTGCTCCAGGGCATCGGCTGCTTGGGCTTGGCGCTCCACACGGCCCGCCCGCTCTGCGGGATCCCCCCCGCCGCCACCAGGCAAGGAGCTGGGTGCGGCTTCTCTGGGTGCCTGGGCCCACGCCGCGGCCGTGCTGCACTGGGGTCGCGCCGTGCCGGGTCCTGCCGGGGCCGCGCCTCGGCCCGAGCCCATGCTGGGCTGGGGCCACACCGCAACGGGCCAGGGCCGCACCAGCTGGTGGTAGTGGGATGGTGGGGCATCTGCGTGGTGGTGACGGGGCCGCACGGGGCCACGGCTGCGGCCCGGTGCAGCCACTCCGCAGTGCTGGAGGCGGTGCTGAAGCGGTGTCCACAGGGTTCTGCGCTGTCCCAGCGGGGCACTGGCGGTCTCAGGGTGATCAATCCTCATGCCCCATGTTGGGCGCCAAACATCCGCCATGCCCACCCTGAAGCTCACTGGCTTTGCCTGCCCGGCAGAGGCACAGTCAGCTGCAAGGGACACTCCCCTGTGTCTCGAGGAGAGTTGGGGAGTGGCTAAGACAGAGTGCTACGCTGTCTGCTTTGTATGGAGGAGAGGCGATGTCCGAGGAGGTAATAAGGGAGTCGACTCAAGGCTGGGGAAAAAGTCTCAGGTTTAATCCGAGCTCTGAGGAGCTCCAAAGGCCAGAGCGTCCGACAGCTGAAAGTGCCTTCGAGGGTTTTGCAACAGCTCAAACACCGGGGTGGTAACCAGGGGGAAGGGACGCCCATTAACCAGTGGGAGGATTTGGGGGAGTGGAAGGCAGAAGGATAGACAGATATATAAACCAATGGGGGAAGTTTAAGGGAGGGACCCCTGGCCCTTGTCCACTCCCTCGACATCCAAGGTGGAAGATTCTGGGACAGTGGGATGGGGAGCCAAGTGATGGACAGGGTACCAGGGAGGGGACAGGGGAATGACCGAGCATTTTCAGGGAGATTGGCATTGAGGGAAAGGTGGGAAAGCTCGGAGTGAAGGGGCAAATCATTACAGAACTGTTACAGAAATATAAAAACACAATACAACACTGCTGGTACCCTTTTACTCCCTTTTCCTTTTTTTTTTTTACATGTTTTCTGTCTTATTTTTCAAGATCTTATCTATTCATCCCCTGCCTAGGTTTCCCACTTTCTCTACCAACCTGAATACCACCTTCTTTCAACTACCCACACAAAAAATCCTTTTTCTCCCAATACCATTCAACACAATACACCTCCCTCCAAGGAGATAAAGTAAAGCTCAAATAAACAATCTACATTACATATACTTTCATTCAATTACATTTATCTTTATTTCTCACTCACTCTCACACACATTCACACCCTCAGGCCTGTCCATTCCTACTTCTTGACTTCTGCCTGGTTGAGGGTTTTTTTTTTGTATCTCGCCCACCTGGACTGTGTAAGGTTTTATACAGACAGGCGTGGGCATGGGGAGCCTGGGGGCATACCCCGCAAACCTCGCATTTCCCAGGGGCTTTTTACCTCCTAGAACCTTAAGTACTGACACCCCTAAGTTTCCCACTGGCTTAGGGTCAGCACTTCGTTCATTTCCGTTTATTTTATTGCACAGAGGAAGCAACAAAAAAAAAGGGATAGAAAACCTCTTAGACCTACACGAAGGTATTTCCATTGTCAGAGAATCACGGACCGAGTAAGCCCCCACCCTGACCCCTTCCACCTCCCCAATGTTTGGCTATCCGTCTTCCCTAGAGATAGTCTTAGAGTCAGGGGTTCAGACCTCCACACCTTGTCCGATCTGGACTCCCCCCGCCCCCCCCCCAGGGTAATGGGTTACATGACTACCATGCGCAGCCGTGGTTCTAAAAGGTCCTACATACTGTGCCCTCCTTGCTTTGGTGTCAGCCTCTCTGGGCTTCAGTACTGTTATGAACAGTTTCCAGGTGTTCCCCAGAGACGCGGGCAGGGCTTTCCTAGTTCCCATAGCAACACTAAAAGAAAACAACTAACTCTAGCTAAGTACCGATATTGAAATGCTAATTAGCTAATTGCTCTGTTTGTTTTCTCTAAACTACCTGGCCTCCCACCCCTCCACGCTGCCATTCTGGGACTAACATGCAAATAAAAACCCCTTAGGATCATGGGAGTATTTTTAGGAGATAAAAATGAATATAAATCAAAAACTGAACACAATAGAGGAGTCTAGATAAATGCCCTAGCTGAGGAAGAGGGAAACACATCCCCTGACTGGCTTTTAACCGTCGCCATCACCTAAGAGAGAACAGACTATATTAGGCTCTGAGAAGCAGGGAGATAGAGACAGAGAGCCCTGGTGCTGCCACCATGGAAGGAGCGGGGACAGCTGTTGTTCTGGACTTCAGCAACAGACTCTGCACACCACGCCTCCTCATCCTCGGGCCACTGGTGTGCCACAAGGAAAGGAGAAAGGACAGCTGCTGCTCGGGACTCCAGTGACCGACTCTGCACGCCGCCTTCCTTTCGGCTGCCTGGGAAAGCTACGACCGCGGGGGCGAGATCTGCGTCGAGCCCCCTGCCCAGCTGATCTTTTTAATAAAGAGCTGAACATTAATAAAGGCATTAGCCCTGTTCATTTCAATTTGGGGGCTCGTCCGGGATAGCCACGCCCGAAGAGGACCCCCGGACAGCTGGACAGCTCAACCATCTGCTTCGAGGGACCCTCGGGAGTTGCTGGCTACCTTCGGACCCTAGGATCCGCGTGAGACAAGCAACGCAGAGGAGCATCGGATGGGTAAGAAAAACCGGGAGACGAGCGAATGAGTGAGTGAGACGGGGGCCGGCAGCTCGGACCCCCGAAGTGAGAGGGACCCGCTAGTACCGTGTTTCCGGACTCCTGCGAAGGGGCCGGCCGGGAACGGGGGGAAGCGAGTGGCATAGAGGAGCGACTGAGGCGTCTCCTTAGAAGTAAAGCAGGCCCTCCTCCGAGCGTGTGGAGGTGCCCTATGGGCAAAGTAAGTCCCTGGCAATCAGGGCAAGGGGAATATCCCCAGCAGGGCAGGTGGGATGTGGAGGTCCTAGAGGACATGTCCCCGGCGCCGGCAGGATGGGATAGGACGGCAGGTGGGATGTCCCTGGCAGGTAGGGCAGGGTGTCCTAGCAGGCAGGACTGACATGTACCTGGCAGGTAGAGGGCATGTACCTGGCAGACAGAAAGCATGTCCCCGACAGGCAAAAGGCATGTCCCTGCCAGGCAGGACAGGACAACAGGGCAGGTGGGATGTCCAAGCAAGCAGGAGCAGCAAGTCCCGCCAGGCAGAGGGCATGTCCCCAGCAGGCAGGACAGGATAACAGGGCAGGTAGGATGTCCATGGCATGCATGGATGGAGGTCCCGGTCAGAGCAGATAGGAGAATGGCCCTGGAAGGCAGGGCAGGATGTCCCCGTCAGAGCAGGCAATAACCCAAGTAAGCAGAAAGGCAGGAAGGCAAGGAAGCTAAGTCTAGTAGGAGAGTAAGGCAAGGGGGCTTGGCCGGAGTTCGAGTGTAAGGCTCGGCAGGACGTTCGACCTTACCTCGGCAGGGAGACCAAGCTTCCCAAGCCTAGTAGGAGAGTCAGGCAAGGGGGCTTGGCCGGAGTTCGAGTGTAAGGCTCGGCAGGACGTTCGACCTTACCTCGGCAGGGAGACCAAGCTTCCCAAGCCTAGTAGGGTCAGGCAAGGGGGCTTGGCCGGAGTTCGAGTGTAAGGCTCGGCAGGACGTTCGACCTTACCTCGGCAGGGAGACCAAGCTTCCCAAGCCTAGTAGGAGAGTCAGGCAAGGGGGCTTGGCCCGAGTTCGAGTGTAAGGCTCGGCAGGACGTTTGACCTTACCTCAGCAGGGAGACCAAGCTTCCCAAGCCTAGTAGGGTCAGGCAAGGGGGCTTGGCCAGAGTTCGAGTGTAAGGCTCGGCAGGACGTTCGACCTTACCTCGGCAGGGAGACCAAGCTTCCCAAGCCTAGTAGGGTCAGGCAAGGGGGCTTGGCCGGAGTTCGAGTGTAAGGCTCGGCAGGACGTTCGACCTTACCTCGGCAGGGAGACCAAGCTTCCCAAGCCTATTAGGGTCAGGCAAGGGGGCTTGGCCGGAGTTCGAGTGTAAGGCTCGGCAGGACGTTCGACCTTACCTCGGCAGGGAGACCAAGCTTCCCAAGCCTAGTAAGAAGGTTAGGCAAAAGGCCAAGTAAGAGTTTGGGCAGGACTTAGCAGGGGTACAATCCTAGAAAGTCCATCAAGCATTTCAAAACTTAGGCCAAAGAGAAAAAGAACAGAAGACAGTAGACGAGATTGTGACTAGTGATTGTCCTGGCCAAGAGACAATGTAAAATGCCAAGAGGGTAGGACCAAGAGTGGGAATTTAGTTAAAAGAGATTAAGTCTAGTCAAGTTATTCAAAATACGAAGTTGGGAGGGGCCAGATGAGCTTTAGCTGCCTGTCAGTATATTCCATTTTAGATAGAAGCACCATTTAAGGTATATATTATTTAAGTTTTTTGTTTTTGAGGCCTGAAAATGGGAAGAGGTTATAGTAAAAGAGCAAATCCTTCCAAAGCAAAGAGAATTCCCCCTAACAGCCCCTTGGGGCAACTGTTAGACTAATAGGATTCTCGGGAGATCATGAAGGATCTAGACAAGAGTAAGATGATACATTACAGTATAAGAAGTATGGCCGAAGTTAGAATTACGGGGAGAGTGGCCGTGGTATGGAACCCAAGATCAGTGGATGTGTAATCAGAAGAGAGGGCCTTGATATAGAACAACTATCTCATGCAGCTTGCTGGCTGGAGAATTCTATAAATAATGAGACTGTGAGAATATGCAAGTTACAAAGAAATAGAGAGGAAGACAAAGGGAATAGAGAGGGGGAGACTAGAAAAATAAAGGAATGGGACCCCCTCGATTGCCTGTCCCCTTCTGCTCCTGTTACTTCCCCAACAGTTTCCCCAGTTGGTCCTTCAGCCCCTCCTATTAAGTCCCTGGTTCCTTTCCCCCGTTTTCCCACCTCTGTTTCATCGTCCCTTCCCTTAGTTTCCTCAACCATCTCCCCAACTCCCTCTTCCCCTTCTCCAGCTGGAGTTTCCTTGCCTCCTCCCACTTGGGAGCTGAGGCCACCTTTGCCCAGGGTTGGTTCATCACCTGGCATGCCCCCTGGCCTCCAGTGTCTCTCTCCACTACTATTTCCCTGCTTGGTGCCTTAGAAAAAGGGCCGTATTGTAGCACCCGATCCAAAGCACCAAGGGTGGAGGGGCTCTTTCCCCTTACAGGGGTTCCTATGGGTAGAGCAGCTGGGGGAGTTAGGTTTGTGGATGCACCTTTGGCAGCTTCTGAAGTCTGGGGATTTGGGAAAGAGCTAAGAAATTTAGTGGAAGACCCCGTTGGAATATCTAGCCAGTTGGACCAGTTTCTAGGGCTGAGTATTTGTACCTGGGGAGACCTGAGCTATTCTAAGCATTCTGTTCTTTCTGAGAAAGGTCCAGATGATCTGAGCAGCAGGGGTGAAGATATGGGAAAGAGAGGGTGGATTGGGGCCCCCAGGGAACCAGGGGATGCCCTTGGTGGACCCCAACTGGAGTCCCAGCCAACAAGAAGGTAGGCAAAACATGAGAGACTATAGGTCCCTCATGATAAGAGGGATCAAAGAGTATCCCTAGGGGAAGAAACACGAAATTGGGCTTTGATGGTACTCAGGAGAAGGATGAGACCCCGGCAATTTGGCTTAACCAACTAAAACGAAATTTCCAGTTATATTCAAATATAGACCCAGATAGCCCAGAGGGTCAAGTCCTCTTAAAGGTCTAGTTTGCCACCAAATCCTGACCCGATATTAGACAAAAACCAGAAAAGATAGAGGACTGGCAAGCAAAGAACATCAATGAGTTGCTCAAAGAAGCCCTAAGAATGTATTTAAGTGGGAAAGTAATCACAGCAGCAGCAGCTATCCTGATAAAAGAAGCCCAAAAATTGATCCTGCAAGGGAAAATTAAAGTACAAACATATACTAGTGATCGTAGATCACCTCACTCACTGGGTGGAGGCTTTCCCAACCAAAAAGGAAACTGCAGGAAGTTGCAAGAATAATCTTAGAAAACATCATACCACGATATGGGCTAGTCAATAACATTGACTTGGACCAAGGTCCACATTTTGTCGCTCAAACTTTACATCAAGTAACAAAAGCCCTGGGGATAAGGTGGAGGTTGCATACCCCATGGCATCCTCAAAGCTCTAGAAGGGTGGAAAGGATGAATAGAACTCTTAAAAATGTGTTAACTAAATTAATTGAAGAAACAAAGATGAATTGGCTCAGGTGTTTACCTCTCTCTCTCTTGCGCATCAGAACCAGACCTTGGTCTGACACAGGGGTCTCTCCCTATGAAATAATGTTTGGACTCCTTTTTTTTTTTTTTTTTTTTTTTTTTTTAATCACCTGTTTCAGTACAGCAGATTATCTGGAAGGGGAGGCAGCAACTCAGAAATATTTAGAGGTCATAGGAAAATCCCTAGAAGGCCTCCGAAAGAAGGGGTATCTCTCCCAAACTTCCCCTCTGGACACCAATGCCCACATCAGACTTGGGAATTGGGTGTTGATAAAGTCCTGGTACACTACCACTCCATTAACTCCCAAATTCGAAGGACCTTTCCAGGTACTACTCACCACACACACTGCGGTATGGACCTAAGAAAAAGGCTGGACCCATGTCACCAGAGTTAAAGGACCAGTGCCACCCCCAGACGCCAGACCAGACCCAACAGTGTCACCCGCCTCCTCTTGTGCATGGACAGTAATTAAGAAACCAGAGGACTTAAAATTAACTTTAAAGAAGACTTGCTAGAGGCTGATATACAGTAAGGTGTTAATAACTGTTTCTGAGTTAAAGTACCATAGAAAAGGTTTAAGTACTTGGTAATTGTTTAATAAGACTATGTGTCCTTTAGCCAAAGGAGTTACCTAAAAAAAAAAAAAAAACACTTGGTTTCTAAAGAACACTAGAATTACCCTCAGGCCTGAGTAAAAGCATACAAATGCCAAAAGAAGTTAGCCCTCAAAAGCCAAAGACTGTAAGTTGATGCGGGCTTAAGCCCGATCAAAGAAGTAGAGGAGGGATTTGTTATGAACAGTTTCCAGGTGTTCCCCAGAGACACGGGCAGGGCTTTCCTAGTTCCCATAGCAACACTAAAAGAAAACAACTAACTCTAGCTAAGTACCGATATTGAAATGCTAATTAGCTAATTGCTCTGTTTGTTTTCTCTAAACTACCTGGGGACAACCGGCCTCCCAGGCCTCCCACCCCTCCACGCTGCCACTCTGAGACTAACATGCAAATAGAAACCCCTTAGGATCATGGGAGTATTTTTAGGAGGAAAAAAAGAATATAAATCAAAAACTGAACACAATAGAGGAGTCTAGATAAATGCCCTAGCTGAGGAAGAGGGAAACACATCCCCTGACTGGCTTTTAACCGTCGCCATCACCTAAGAGAGAACAGACTATATTAGGCTCTGAGAAGCAGGGAGATAGAGACAGAGAGCCCTGGTGCTGCCACCATGGAAGGAGCGGGGACAGCTGTTGTTCTGGACTTCAGCAACAGACTCTGCACACCACGCCTCCTCATCCTCGGGCCACTGGTGTGCCACAAGGAAAGGAGAAAGGACAGCTGCTGCTCGGGACTCCAGTGACGGACTCTGCACGCCGCCTTCCTTTCGGCTGCCTGGGAAAGCTACGACCGCGGGGCGAGCTCTGCGTCGAGCCCCCTGCCCAGCTGATCTTTTTAATAAAGAGCTGAACATTAATAAAGGCATTAGCCCTGTTCATTTCAAGTACCGCCAGGCCTCCGGGAAGTGCCCTGAATTTGGTTGCCTCTGCTGCCAGTTCACTTGTGAGGCTGTCTGCGTGTGACTCACACTTTGTAGTCACAGCTTCCCCCTCATGCCCGGGGGAACAAGGCCTGTTTTTCGGGTTTTGCCTCAGCCCCCACCCACAGGGGAAATGGCTTGTTGGTGCGGGACCCACCCTCACACACACAACAAGACAACAAGGTACCTTTTACTTTCAATTCACCTATTACACTTTTAGGTGTTACTGGCCAGTCCCGGTGCTCTTGGATATCCCTCAATCCAGCTGTGTTGTCCAACACCAGATGCTCTTGGGCATTTTTATCCCTCAATCCAACTGTGTTGTCTAACCCTGGATGCTCTTGGAATCTTAATCCCTCAGCCCAGCTGGTTTGAATCCTGGATGCTCTTGGGCACTCTTATCCCTCAGTCCAGCATAATTTTTAGGGGCCCCTTCCACACAGTTTCTTTTTTTTGTTTTTTTTTTTTTTTTTTTTTTTTAATGTTCTTTTCCAGTGGATAATGCCAGGAAAACCCTTGTCTTCTTCTTTCCACAGGGTTCTACTTCTTCCCTAAGACCCAGTCCCAGTTTCCCCGGGGGGGATTCTCTCACTCTTTTTTTCACTCGCTTCATCTCTTTACTGGCCGCTTTTCTCATAAAAAAGACAGAAATGCAGCATGGGAGACTACCGCACTCACTTGGCAGGTCTGGGATAATCAGCCCGCCTCTCATTCACACACATTCATCCCCCCCCTTATCCACCCTCTCCAAACAAATACTTACCTATTCTTTGTCCTTGGGTCTTTGTTCTTTGTGTACACTTTAGTTTTAGGGGCTAATTACCGTGGTTTTATGGAATCCCTTCCATTTTCTTTGGTTTATTGTCTCCATTTGTCCCTGGATCATAACCTGCATCTGTCGGTCAGTCTAGGGGAAGAGAGTGAGGCTGCCTAATCAGGGCAGGACGCATCTTCCTCACCCTGACTCTCCTAAGGCACCAGCAGAGAGGTGTTAGAAAGCATCCTCTGCTACCATAATTGTGAAAAACACCAATCTCTTATTTTTTAAAATCTTAAAAGTTTATTAGTAAAAAATAGTTATAAAAAGATAGTAATAAAATTAGAGTAATAAAAATTTGGACAATGAGGATTAGGACACTACGAGACAAGAAAAAGCAAAGAATTTTTTTCTTTGCTTGCATCCGGATGTTTTTGGGCACTAAGCTGCCAAAAACATGCCTTGTGAACAAATAGCCTGTTGCATATTCATATATCTCATACGTTATGCATAAATTCCTTGCAAATTAAGAATTTTTCTGGGTTTTGTCAACTTTTTCCCCTTAATCCTTTCTAAGTAGTGTGTTAAATATATTTTTAGGTTAAAACATAATGTTAAAATAGAAACTATGCGATGTAAGATATTTTTCTAACTAGGTAGAGAAAGGGATGAGATGATCAAGAAATTCTTTGCACAGAGATAACAGGAACAGGACACCTAACAGTTAGTGTCTACTTATCGGAAAGGACAAACATCCTTCCACTTCCTCTCCGTCTTTAAGAAGCCACCATGAAATAGAGATTTTTGGAGTTCACTTGAGTAAACAAAATGAATTAAGCATTTAAATTTTAGCTTGTGGAATTATGTGTTGAATTTTAATCTTTTACTTAAGAAACCTCTGCCATGGTACAAAGGGCATAGGAAAATGCAAATTTCTGAAGCTTCTTGCATAAAGAACAATACAGGAGGATACCAAAAGATGCAAAGAACCCAGATAAAGGGGCTCCTCTGTATCCAAACTTATCAAGACTGACAGACGTACTCAGATAAGCACCAAAAGACCAAAAGCGCACGCGCAAAGGGGAAAAGTTCAAAAGTTCAATCATGAGGAAGACCACAATCTTCCGCCTGAGAGACCACCGAGAGACCCCCGCGTGACCACCACAGCAAACCACGCATGCCCAGAAGGGCGTGGACCTATTTAGCATGAGAGGCAAGGACAGGTGGGGCCAGGGGTTGAATATGCATGGAAAGGTTGTGTAATGTATTGCATATGGAACACATTTGGGAATAAAGATGTGGGTTAGACCGAGGCTCAGGGCACAAGTTTTTGGAGAGATATCTCGCTTGTGCCAGGCGCTGACATACATACCCACTTCATAACTACATCAGGTTGTGGAGTCTATTTATTTATTCCGCCTATCGCTTCAACCAGGATTAAGGGGAAGAAGTTGACTATAACCAGAGAACACCCTTTGTTTGAAAAGAGTTTATGCATCATGTATGAGATATATGAATATGCAACAGGCTACTGCGTATAAGCACTAATCCTTTTTAGCGTCTGTGCTTTCTGGGCTTAATTGCCCTAGGAAGGAACCCAAACAGTCTGTATTTCTTTGTTTTTTATTGTCCTTTATTGTCCTAACTCTGATTGTCCAAATTATTATTACTCTATTTTTGTAACCATTTTATTACTATTAAACTTTTAAAAGTGATTGGCATTTTTCACAATTTTGGTGCCAAAACCCGTGAATAACACCTCGCTGCCGGGGCCCCATGGGATTCTGAGTGAGGGAGGCGTGGCCTGCCCATTTGGCAGCCCCGCTCTGCTTCTTCTGTGTGACCGACAGACGCAGGTTGCAACCAGTAGACAAAAAGAGACAATAAAACAAAGGAAAGGGAAAAGATTCCCTATAACAGCAGTAATTGGCCCCTAAGCCTAGAGTGTACACGAAGACAAAGACCTGAGGATAAAGGATAGGTAAGTATTTGTTTGGACAGGGCGGATAAGGAGGGGGAGGAATGTGTGTGAATGAGAGGCAGGCTGGTTATCCCAGACCTGCCAAGTAAGTGCGGTAGTCTCCCATGCTGAGTCTCCATCTTTTTCGCGAGAAAAGCAGCCAGTAAAGAGACAAAGCGAGTGACAAAAAGAGTGAGAGAATCCCTCCCGGGGAAACTGGGACTGTGTCTCAGGGAGAAGGTGGGACCCCTTCGAGAGAGGGAGCCAAGGGTTTTCCTGGCATAATCCACTGGGAAAGCGGAATAAAATAAAGCAGAAAGTGTAGAAGGGACCCCAAAAATTTCTGCTGGGTTGAGGGATGAGAATGCCCCAAGAGCATCCAGGATTAAACCTGCTGGGTTGAGGAACTGATATTCCCAAGAACATCCAGGGTTGAGCAAAATTCTGCCGGATTGAGGATAATGCCCAAGAGAATCTGGGGTGGGACAAAACAGCTAGATTGAGGGATAATGCCCAAGAGAATCTGGGGTTGGACAAGACCGCTGGATTTAGGGATATCCAAGAGTACCAGGGCTGGCCAGTAACACCTGAAATTGTAACAGGCGATTTGAAAGTAAAAGGTACCTTACTGTTGTCTTGCTGTGTGTGAGAGTGAGTCGCACACAAAATCAGCCCCAGCTTCCTGGGCGGGTGGGGGCTGTGGAAAAAGGTGTAGGTGACCTCCAAACAAACCGTTGTTCCCCCGGGCATGTGGAGGGGGCCGTGGTTAGAGAGGTTGAGTGACACACAGACAGCCTCACAGGTGAACAGACACCAGAGGCAACCAAATTCAGGGTACTTCCTGGAGGCCGGGCGGTACTGAAGCCCAGAGAGGCTGACCCCAAAGCAAGGGGGCTACAGTATCGTAGGACCTTTTAGCACTGTGGCAGCGAGGGGTAGTCATGTGACCCATTCCTCAAGGTGGGGCGGGGGGGGGGGTAGGGAGTCCAGATCAGGCAAGGTGCGGAGGTCTGAACCCCTGACTCAAACTTGTGAATTATATGCTCTAAAAAGAGGACTTGTCACTGTTGAGGCAGTCGCAACACAAAGCAGAGACATCAAGCAGTCTCAGATGGCAACTCTTTATTATTGAAAATGGCTGACCTTTTATACACTTTCTAATTGTTTATACTTCTTCTACCCTAACTGTTGCAGCGCTTTTTGGGGGAACCCCCCGGGGTGTCCCTGGGGGGCCCCCCTAAGCTGTGAGTTCGCTGGTAGCAGCAGGCAGGCAAGGAGACTCCACACAGCTTCTGAGTGTGTTAATTAGATGAGGGTTTATTGGGGGTCCTACCCCCAGGAGGCAGCATGGTTTCTGAGGGGGGGGGGGAAGGGGGAGTGAGGGGGGAAAGGGGAGGGGGAGAGAGGGGCCAAGAGAGCACTGGCCAGGAAAGCCGGCTAAGAGAGAGGGAGAGCCCCGTCCCCCCGGCACACTTAAGAGGGAGATTCAAAGTGGGCGTGGAACAAGATTTGGGCTAATGGGATTACAGACTCATGATACTTCAGGGGAGGATCACAGGCTTGGAATAAACCATACATTTTTGAGGGGTGAGACAGAGCATACCATTTGACTAAAATATAACACCACACCTAACTATTGGCCACAATAATTGAACATAACACCATTGGTGAAAAGTAACAGTGACTTCAGCTAACTTTCTAAAAATACTTTGTCCAGCTGCAAAGTTCCTTCCTTCCTTATCTTTCTTCAATTCCTCTCTTCTCTTGGTCTCCTTGGTAACAGCCTTGGAGAAATCTCCTTATCAGCTTCTTCTTGCTTCTCAGCTTCTTCTCGCTCCTTTAGCTAACAGGCCCGTTGTTAGCCCCTTCCACAATTCCCCCTTTTTGTTTTTGAACTGTAAACATAGCTGCTATGGATTTTTGCAGGGCCCTTTGCAAAAATCCAAGCAGACAGGGGAAACACAAACAACAATCACAGCCATCAACAAAAATTAACATTCCCATTCTTAACACAATCATTCCCATCCTTCATCCATCTATAAGTGCTTTTAAATTTAACTACTCTATCCTATTGTTATGAACAGTTTCCAGGTGTTCCCCAGAGACGGGGGCAGGGCTTCCCTAGTTCCCATGGCAACACTAAAAGAAAACTACTAACTCTAGCTAAGTACCGATATTGAAATGCTAATTAGCTAATTACTCTGTTTGTTTTCTCTAAACTACCTGGGGACAACCGGCCTCCCACCCCTCCACACTGCCACTCTGAGACTAACATGCAAATAGAAACCCCTTAGGATCATGGGAGTATTTTTAGGAGGAAAAAAAGAATATAAATCAAAAACTGAACACAGTAGAGGAGTCTAGACAAATGCCCTGGCTGAGGAAGAGGGAAACACATCCCCTGATTGACTTTTAACCGTCGCCATCACCTAAGAAAGAATAGACTATATTAGGCTCTGAGAAGCAGGGAGACAGAGAGTCAGAGAGAGCCCTGGTGCTGCCACCATGGAAGGAGCGGGGACAGCTGTTGTTCTGGACTTCAGCAACAGACTCTGCACGCCACGCCTCCTCATCCTCGGGCCACTGGTGTGCCACAAGGAAAGGAGAAAGGACAGCTGCTGCTCGGGACTCCAGTGACAGACTCTGCACGCCTCCTTCCTTTCGGCTGCCTGGGAAAGCTACGACCGCAGGGGCGAGCTCTGCGTCGAGCCCCCTACCCAGCTGATCTTTTTAATAAAGAGCTGAACATTAATAAAGGCATTAGCCCTGTTCATTTCACTATCAAGTTATATATCTAATAAACTATAACCACCCAAAGTGCTCAAAAGAAGATCCTGATAAGTGCAAACCAAACCCCACATCCTTTAATTACTTTGAAAACACATTAAGACTAATGAGATACATGACATGATATATGGCCTTAGCCAGTGTCATCCGCATGTTCTGCTTCAGCTGTGGAACCATCCATTCTATTCCTTTCTGCACGCTCCAGATAAGGTTTAATACAGCAAGCAGGAACCCATTGAGGACCATTATCAGTCAAAACACAAGCATAACCTCTCCCCCAGGTTATTAGTTCCACTGGAGCAGTGTCGCCCTGATTTTTTAAGATTTTCTAAAGCCTTCTGAGTTTACATTCTTGTAGAAAACTTTCTCACACAACTTTCTGTAAATAACCTGTTGTTTTGCATTCCTTCATAGAGGTGGAGAAATTTGATGTACTGGTAGTTTGTCCAGTGTCGTTGGAGAGGTGGCACGTTCACTCTCCAATCCACTGGCATCTTTTGAGAACTATAAATGATTGGAGTCAGAAAAAATAAATTAGTCTCTTCATCGTGACCAAGGCTGTGGTGCGTCGTTTTTCCTTGTGTCCTCTGGTGACATCTGGTGGCCGCCGGTGTGTACTACAGCTTAGGTTGGGTGAGAGTGTGCTTATCCCCCCCTCCTCTTAGCGTATTGCCTGCTGTTTTAGTGATGGAAACCTCTATGGGTTTCAGGATGGAATCTCTGATTTTGGATCTCTGGAGGGATGTCCTGGAGCGGAAACGTGTTTCCGTCTCCTGGAGTGATTTTGAAAGGCTGTTTTTGTGGGTGAGGAAACAGGGGTTCTTTTCCGACCCTAGGGAGGCGATGTCCCGAGAAGTGTGGATGTTGGGCCATTGCTGGTGCAATGGAAAATGTTAGACGCGGCTTGGCCGGGATCTGAATTTTGTAGCTCTCGGAGTTCTTTGGGGGGACCGTCCGTCTCGGACGTGGACGACGGGGAATTTGAGTTCGTGCAGGATGTAGGCGTTTCGCCTTCTTCCCGAGACGGTGAGCTGGAAGAAGGCTCCTCCTCTGAGGTGGATCGGGCTCCCAGCCCGCTGGCCTTGAGCTACCGGTTGGTGGAGCCAGCTCGGCCACCTCGCCCCGCCCCGCGCCACAGACGCAGTGAGCCGGGGGAAAAACCGCCCTTCTTTGTGCCTTCCCGGCGCTCAATGGCGAAGCGGGGCCCATGGATCAGCCCCCACCTCTGATTGCATCTGACTCGGTGACGACGCTTTGTCCGAACTGCGGTGTTTCTACGACATATCCCCTGGGGGCGGCGGGAGCGGGCTCACCCGCTTCGATCTCGGATTCGTCTTCTGGGGCGAGGTCGTCTCCTATTTCTGAGTGTGCGCAGCCTGCTGGGCATGCGCCGGCAGTGGAAGCTGCCGAAGGCGGGGCGTTGGTCAGTGTTCCGTCAGGCCCCGCCCCAGCAGGCGGGCAATCCGCCCCGCCCCCCTCGGTGGGGGCGGTGCCCGCTGTGCGGCTGCGCAGCTGCGCGGCACGGGTCCGACGCTCTTTGGGGGAGTGTCGGTCTCCCTTGTGTCGTCCCGCGGTGACGTGACTCCGCACGCCGCGTCTCTCTCTGCGCCCCACCCCTCCCCCGCGCCGGGGAAGGGGGGCGCCGCGCCGGGTTTGCGGTCCACGCTGGCGCCTGTGTCTGCCGCGGTGCCTTCTGCCAGCGCCGCGGCGGACGGCACTGCCGAGCTGCCGGCTGTTTCGGCTCCGCCTCCCCCGCCTGCCACGGGGGCTGAGGCTGCAGCGCAGTGGGGTGCTGAGGTGTTTAGCGCGAATGCTGACGCGGCCAGCGGGAGACCGGTAGGTCCCTGTGGCCGTAGATCCTCCACATTGGCTTTGTGGACCCTCCCCGCCTGCCAGGTGACCGTGCGTCCGAGGGACCACGGGGCGGTTTTGGCAGGAGGTCCTAGATAAGGCTGAGGAGATGTGCAACTCTGCTTTCTCGCAGCGTTTGCAGGATCGCGGAGGAGGCTCCTCTGGCTCTTCTGATGCTGCGGGGGGCGTGGTGTCAAGTAATGTTGCACTGCCCTGCAGTCAAGAGGACAAGTGGGCTCGTTTGGTGGCCAGCGCAGTGCAAAGAAATGCTACGCGGGGGCTTCAGGATCCCAGGAGTGTGGTTGGAACTGACACGTTGATGGGCACAGGCAATTATGTTGATCCTCAGGGGCAAGCCGGATATGGTCTCCTTGTGCTTGACCACTTTTGGGTTTATGCTGTCCTCAGTAGGTTCTGAGGGTGACTGATAACCTAAAATGGTGTCTGGGAAAGTATTTTGCATTTTTTTGTGGTGAATGCTCCCTGAGTGTAGGAAGTAGCTGAAGCCAAATTTCTTTTTTTCTTTTTGTTTTTCTTTTAACGACCTAAAACCGGGGGTCTTTGTCACGATCCGCTTGTTGTGGGGTGTCGTGATGGTTCTTTTCACCGATCCCAAAAGTGCAAAAAGGCAACCAACAAGGGACTATCAGTTAATCACAACAAATGCACCTTTATTAGGGGCCAAAACAGTAAATGTGATAGTGGGGGATCAGAAAGGAGATAAAAGGATAGAGAGAGAGCAGGGGGATGGGAATAGCTACCAACACAGGCGAGATCCTCAGTGGTCCGGACGATGGGGATCCGTCTGTCGTGTTGGGGGAGTCTCTGAAGTTCTGGTCAACTCAGGGGTCCAGTTATAGTCCACAGAGGAAAGAGGGGGGAACATGCAGGACAATGAGAATCTAATGTGATTGCTGCGGGGAACAGGTGAGTCCACTGAAACCACCAAGGCAGGACGAACACAATGAAGAATAAGTCCATTGGAATCACTGAAGAAGAACAGGTCATGTCATTAGTGGTTTCCCCACTCCCTGTGGTAGGGGTCTCAGTCTCAGTCCTTAGGAGGAGGGTTTTCAATCTCCGTCCGTCAGTCACAGTGGTAACGAGGCAGATGAGGGGTCTTCAGTGAGAGACCACTAGAGTCACCCCAAAAGTTCATTCGGCTTAAATGGTGGAGAGTGGGTGAATATACAGTAGGCCGTTCCTTGCTGGGTCCATGCCAGGTCCTTGCCAACTCCTTGCCAAGTTCTTGCCAGGCCTTGTTCAGAACAGCTAATGTAATGGTACAGCAGTTGTACCTGCACTGCCGCTCCCTCCAAGCCGGAACTGTAGTGGGGGGAAGAGGTTTCTCCTCGTGGCAATCAGTAGGCAAATGTGGGGGCTTCAGACGGCCTCTTACAGTCTTTTAGGTTAAACCGGTTGGAAGGTGAAAGCAGTGGTAAAGCTCAGATCCAAGCCTGAGAATCTGAGGCCACAAACCTGCCTGGAGGCCAGGGGGCTCCAGGTGATTCCCTGTCCCTGAGAGGGGGAGCAGAAGTCGGCACCATAGCCTAAAACTGGGGGCTGTGGTGGTCCGAAAAGCCAGTTGGAAAAGGTAAGACACCATTGGGTCAGTCACGCTGAAAAGGCCAATCCCAAAACTCTCATATGAGCTTAGTGCCAAAGACTGAAGCCCTTTAAGCACTCGCCCATGCTTTAAATTTGTTTAAAAATCTGCAATATGGACCCACATAAGCTGTTTATTACAATTAAATACTCATTTTATCTTTGTACTTTGTTAATACCCTTTCAGAACTGAACAATACCTACCACCAAAGGCAAACAGCAAGTCAAATGGACTGTTTATAGTGTATTGAATTCATCCTCACTGCAATCGTACTTATTTTAGGCTGTGAAACTGTGTAATTACTGCTTCATTTATAAATTATTAATGGTCATAATTGTCTTCATCTTTTTTCCTAACAAAAAAGCGTGAATTGTGGTGTTATATTTTAGTTAAATGGTATGCTCTGTCTCACCCCTGTGGTAGATAGGGACAGGCGAACGGAAGATCTCGGGATGTGACGGAAAGCTAGACCCTTCCCCCCTTCTTCCTGCTATAGTTAATCAATTACCCCTAAAGCATGCAGCCCCTCCTAAACCCAGTAGTTTTCCACTCCTTACTAACCCCAACCAGACCCACCATCCCCTTCTGACGTAGTGAAGCCCCCTTGACTATTTAACCCCATGAGATAAGATAATAAACGCCATTTGACCATCCACCACATTGGTGTCTGTGCATGTCTGTGGCCCGAGTGACCTGGGGGAGGCCGGGTTGCCGTGCTGTGTCTTGAACCAGGTCGCCAGCCTTCTCATCAGAAGGCGACATATGGTGCCGAAACCCTCGGGTAGCGGGAATCTCCTGGACAAGAGACAGCGGCCAGAACGGCCAAGCCGATTCTAGGCGGGGGAGACGTCCCCGGACCAGCGAACCACATGGAGGCCATCGCGAAGGTCGTAAGTTCGATTTATAAGCTGTGGGGAATTAAGTGTAAGCTCAAGGATTTTTACCTCGCTATTGCGAGACTCCTTGAACTCGGGACGATTGAACGTCCCGTGGATATACTACACCCGGAGGTGTAGGGGAGATGTACAGCCGCGTTAGCCGAGGATACAAAGACCTCAGGCAGCGGAAAAAGCCTCAAGGCTTGGGGAAAAGTCGAGCGGGCTCTGCGCGAAGCGTTAGAGGAACAAGAAACATGGAGCGCGGCGAGCGCATGTTTATTAGCTACACCCAAACTGGGGGTAGGAGCGGCAACGCAAACCGCCCCCGACAGCGAGGTACCCGGGAGCGGGGACCCGGGGGGATCGGGCGCGTCCCCCCCCTCCCTGAGCCCGAGCCCAACCCCCCCCGCGGGACCTCCCGAAAAACCCGCGGACCCCCCGTACGTCCCTTCACCGCGGATCGGCGACTCGGCGCCGGGGGCGCGGCAGCGCACGCAGTCCGTTTGGGAGGAACTGGCTAGGGAAGCCAGAGACGCTGAGGGACGAGCGGCGCCGCCGCCGCCGCCGCCGCCGCCCTACCCCGCCGAACACGGCGCCAGCGACCCAGAGGCTGGGCGGGGCGCGCATGCTCCCTGCGGGAAGACCCCGAATACCCGGATTCTCGCTAGTGCGCAGCCGCGAGGAAAGGAGGAGGAGGGGGGCGGCAGAGAGCGCATGCCCAATCAGGAGCCATGCTCAAAGCTGCTACCATCTAAGGGAGAGACCTCCCCCTGTGGGCGGCAGGGCAAGCCCAGGGGGCGGGAACGGCACCACCCCCGAAGGGAGGGGGAGGGACGGGGCCGGAGCCGCACGAAAAGGCACCGGGACCCGGAAACGCGCTGGCACTCGACTTCCGGCTCTGAGTCGAGCTCCATCAGCTCCGACAGCTCGGGAGAGCTGACGGACGCTAATGGGGACTCAGAAACGGAAAAAGCGGAGCTAACGCGGTTTGAAACAAAACCAAATAAAGCCTTGAGCCACATCGAAAGGCAATCACAATGCGAACCAGCCCAGTTTACCGACTGGGCTAGAATAAAGATAGCTTGTGCAAAATGGGCTCCTTCCGGGGCAGTAAAAGCCTTCCCGGTGAGGATCACCGGACCCGAGGGAAACCAATAACGAGTATATAATCCGGTAAACCCCAAAGACGTACAGGCAATTGTCAAAGCAATCTCAGAGAAAGGGATCAACTCGGCTATGGTCTCCACCCTCGTGGACGGCCTTTTTGGTAATGACGACTTGCTCCCCTTTGATATCAAACAGATAAGTCGCATGATACTCGGTGGTGCGGGAATGATCGTGTTTAAACAGGAATGGGAAGACAATTGTACGAGGGCTCTAACCCAGGCTTCTGGGGTGGGGCAGCCACTGCATGGTTCGAGCCTATCCAGGCTGCTGGGGAAGCATGACGAGATGGTTACACCTCAGCAGCAAGCCGCACTGATGCGGGCTGAGGAAGTCAGGGCCACCACTCGAGCTGCTAGGGAGGCTATTCGGGCTGCCTCTCTGGTCGTGGCCAAGCCGTCACCGTGGTCCACTATAAGACAGGCAGAGAGCGAAAGCTTCACGCAGTTCGTAGACCGCCTGCAGGCAGCAGTAGACTCCTCTACCCTGCCTGCAGAGGCAAAGGGTCCCGTGGTGGCAGATTGCTTGCGCCAGCAATGTAACTCCGTCACCAAAGACATTCTGCGCTCCCTGCCAGCCGGGGCCAGCCTAGCCGATATGATCAGGCACGTCGTAAGAGAAGAACACCTAACACCCATCCAGGCAGCCGTTCACACCCTAACCAGTGCCATGGCGTGCTTCAAGTGCGGTCAGGCAGGCCACATCGCCGTGAGCTGTCCCCAGCCGGCACCGCAGTCCGCGGCTGTGCCCCCATCTCAGGCACGCCCGAGAGGGCCCTGCTGGAGCTGTGGGAAGAAGGGGCACTTCGCTAAGGACTGCAGGTCCCGGCCTCAGGGAAACGGGAAAGGGAGGGGGCACACTGGCCGCACTCAGCCTCCTCCCGCTGCGAATGCGAAGCGGCTCATTTATGTCAACCCCCAGTGGGGAGGGGGGCCCTCATACCCCATGCCCCCACAGGAGGCAGCCAGCCTTGCACCCCCACCAGCGACACAATCGCAGAGCTTTGCAGCGCCGCCAGTGGCACCGTCGTGTCCACCGCTGCCACAAGCCACGCTTGTGCCACAGGGCCAGCAGGGGACGCCCCAGAGCGGGACCCCTGGGTGGCCTTGGCCATGAAAATAGGGAAGGAACCCCTGAAGATGTGGGGGACATGCCGCCTTTACGGCAGTCAGGATCCCCACATCATAGGGCTTCAGTTCTGGGCGGACACGGGATCCGACTGCATGGTTTTCCCCCAAGCGCTTTGGCCTCAGCATTGGCAATGCAAAGAGGTCCCCCCAGTGAACGGAGTGGGAGGGCCATCCCGGGCGTGGAAAAGCACCCAGCTGGTGGCCATAACACTCCACACGAAAAAGGGGCCGGAACGGACAGTGGCAATCTACCCCTACATTCTACAAAGCTCTCCACCCCTGATAGGAAGGGATGTCCTCGCCATGTTAGGAGCCAGAATTACAAATTTATCCTGAGGGCCACTGCCGTACACCCACCACTGCCAATCAGACTGACCTGGAAATCGTCAGACCCCATATGGGTCGAGCAGTGGCCCCTGTCAAAGCCTCGAATGGCAGCCTTGCTGGAACTGGTCAGCCGCAAGCTGCAGAAGGGTCACATAGAACCCTCCACCAGCCCGTGGAACACCCCCGTATTTGTAATCCCCAAAAGGTCCAGAGAGGGTCATCGCCTCATCCACGACCTGAGGGAGGTGAACAGGGCAATCCAACCCATGGGTCCAGTCCAGACACTGCTGCCCACGAACTCAGCCATCCCCAAAGGGCAGCCATGCGCAGTGCTGGACATCAAGGACTGCTTCTTTTCAATACCCCTGCACGCTGAGGACAAGGAACGGTTCGCCTTTTCCATCGTGTTCCCGAACGGCGAGCGACCTAACCTCCGCTTCCAATGGAAGGTGTTACCGCAAGGTCTCGTGGACAGCCCGACCATATGCCAAATCACCGTGGACAGAGCACTGGCGCCAGTCCGACAGTCCTACCCCGCTGCGACCATCGTTCAATACATGGACGACATCCTCGTTGCTGCACCGTCGACGAGCCAGGTGGATCACCTGGTGACCGCGATCACGGAAACTCTCCAGGCCAATGGCTTTGAGATCGCGAACACGAAGATCAAGAGAGGACCCTGCGTGACCTTCCTGGGAGTGGGGATCATGGACTCCTACGTGACGCCTCCCAAGGTGAAGGTCCGCCGAGACATCAAGACGCTCCATGATGTGCAGCGCCTTGTGGGTTCTCTGCAGTGGCTCCGCAACCTCATCCTGGTTCCACCCGAGGTCATGGAACCCCTATATGACCTCCTGAAAGGAAAGCACCCCTGGGACCCCAAGGAGCTGACGCCGCAAGCAGCAAGCTCCCTCGACTTCATCGAGCACCAGATGTCTACTGGCACGCTTGCCAGGTGGGACCCAGATGCGCCACTCGATCTGTACGTCCACTTCACACAAAAGGGAGGAGTGGGAGCACTAGCCCAAGGACCTTCCGAAAAGTCCCGGCCGATCCAATGGGTGGTTCTCGGAAGACCAACTCGTGCGTTTTCCCCGGGAGTTGAATGCATCGCCAACCTCATCATGAAAGGTAGGAGACTCGCTCTGAGACACCTGGGAACCGAGCCGACAAGAATCCACCTCCCCTTTCGCAAGCGGCCAACCACGGAGTCGACCTCAATATCGGAGCACCTGGCCCTTGCTCTCACCGGCTTCGGAGGAGAAATCTCCTACGCCACCAGGCCACCTTGGACTCAGCTGCTGACCATTGTCGATATAGACATGCCGCCAAAGGTCATGGACCGACCGCAGCCGGGACCGACGGTCTTCACAGACGCTTCCTCCACGACTTCTACTGCAGCGGCAGTGTGGCAGGAAGGAGAGCAATGGCATTGCGTCAAAACAAGTGACCCCACACTGTCAGTGCAACAACTGGAAGCAGCAGCAGTGGTCTTGGCATGCGGACTCTTCCAAGACGAACACCTCAACATCGTAACAGACTCTATATTCGTGGCAAAGCTTTGCCTGGCCATGTCAGGACCAGGCGTGTCAACGTCAGCAGCGGCCTCAATGCTGGAGGAGGCGCTCTCCTCGCGACGGGGCACCGTGTCTGTCATCCATGTCAACAGCCACAACCCAGTCAAGGGCTTCTTCCAGACCGGCAACGACAAGGCGGACGCCGCAGCAAAGGGAGTGTGGACGCTGCAGGAAGCTCGGCAGCTGCACGAGTCGCTCCACATCGGAGCCAAAGCACTGGCGAAGAGATGCGGGATCTCGACCGTGGACGCAAAACATGTAGTGGCCACTTGCCCTCACTGCCAGAAGTCACCCCTGTGGACCAGTGGGGTCAACCCAAGAGGTCTCAAGGCCTTGGAAATCTGGCAGTCGGACTTCACCTTATGTCAACTGCTAAAGCCCCGAGCATGGATTGCAGTGACAGTGGACACTTACAGCGGAGCGATCGTAGCCACACAGCACCCCAAAGCTAACTCTAAGGCCACGATGCAGCACTGGCTGACAGCTATGGCATGGCTTGGTATCCCCAAGCAGATCAAAACTGACAACGGTTCCAATTTCATTTCCAAACCAGTGCAAGAATTCGCCTCGAAATGGGGCATCACCTTAGTACAAGGTATCCCATATAACAGTACCGGGCAAGCCATAGTTGAGCGAGCAAACCAGACCCTGAAAGCTAAGCTAGAAGTATTGGCAAAGGCAGAGGGCTTTACCAATTCCGTTCCCCCAGGAGACCAAGCGCGTATACTGGCAACAGCTTTGCTAGCACTGAATCAGTTCCCTAGAGGAGATGAGGCAGACAGTCCGGTTCGAAAGCACTGGGCCACTCGAGCCCTAGAGGAGGGCCCACAGGTTGTAATCAAAAACGAACTGGGCGAATGGGAACGGGGCTGGAGACTGGTACTCACGGGACGGGGGTATGCGGCGGTTAAAAAAGAGGGCAAGATCAAGTGGTGCCCACTTAAGTCAATCAAGCCAGACCTTCAGAATGAGACTAATGAGAATTGCGAGTTTCTCTTTACAGGACATGCTCGTGGGTCGTCCCCGTAACGCGTACATCCCGGCTCCAGAGAAAAGCGACGAACCACCAAAACGCCAGACAGCACCCAAGAATCCTACACCGTTCTAATTGTTCCTAGGGTCCTGTACCACTCAGACGAGGAGGTGTACCACATCTTCGAGGAGCTCAAAGAAAGAGAGACAGGGAAACCCAACAGAGCTGGTTCGAGTCCTGGTTCAATCAATCACCATGGCTCACCACTCTAATTTCCACCCTAGTAGGTCCGCTAGCGATACTGCTTTTAACCTTCACATTCGGACCTTGCCTGCTAAACAGGCTGGTCTCATTTGTTCAAGCTCGCCTAGAACGGGCCAACATCCTGTTCATAGGCCGGCAACAAATGCTGTGAACCAAAAACCGAGGACACTGCCAGTCGCAGAGGTTCTCCAAACTTCCCTTGCGAAGATTACTCAGGTTTACCAAAAAACCCTTTTCCCTTATCACCTTACAACTTTATACCTCACCTTAGTGCCTATGTTTATAACTACCTCATTCATTAGTAAAAAAGGGGGGGGGAGATGTGGTAGATAGGGACAGGCGAACGGAAGATCTCGGGATGTGACGGAAAGCTAGACCCTTCCCCCCTTCTTCCTGCTATAGTTAATCAATTACCCCTAAAGCATGCAGCCCCTCCTAAACCCAGTAGTTTTCCACTCCTTACTAACCCCAACCAGACCCACCATCCCCTTCTGACGTAGTGAAGCCCCCTTGACTATTTAACCCCATGAGATAAGATAATAAACGCCATTTGACCATCCACCACATTGGTGTCTGTGCATGTCTGTGGCCCGAGTGACCTGGGGGAGGCCGGGTTGCCGTGCTGTGTCCTGAACCAGGTCGCCAGCCTTCTCATCAGAAGGCGACACACCCCTCAAAAATGTATGGTTTATTCCAAGCCTGTAATCCTCCCCTGAAGTATCATGTTTCTGTAATCTCATTGGCCCAATCTTATTCCGCGCCCACTTTGAATCTCCCTGTTAAGTGTGCCAGGGGGACAGGGCTCGATCTCTTAGCCAGCTCTCGTGGCCGGTGCTCTCTCTGCCTCCCCTTTCCCCCCTCACTCCCCATTCCCCCCCGCCTCAGAAACCATGCTTCCTCCTGGGGGTAGGACCCCCAATAAACCCTCATCTAATTAGCACCCTCAGAAGCCGTGTGGAGTCTCCTTGCCTGCCTGCTGCTACCAGCGAACTCACAGATTAGGGGGCCCCCCAGTGACACCCCGGGGGATCCCCCCAAAGGCGCAGCTACAAATGGTGCCCAGCGTGGGGCTGAGGACATCACCAGACCCCACAGAGGAGACGGCCGGACGTGCTGTTGGATTTATTCTGCAGCGACGTTTGGACTCCGTCTCATGGCCGGCAAGCTACCCCAGGAGTAGGAGACCCCTTTTTGATGGGTAGCGCTCCTGGGGAAGGAACTGGTAGCCACTGGGGCACCACGTGGTCAGTTCCAAGAGGAGGGTACTACTCAGGACTTTTCTTTTCCTGCTGCCAGCATTGGAGTGGTGAGTATCTTCTCCACTTCCTTTGTTCTCCCTCCCAGTGGGCCAGTGTCGCCCTGGTTATCAAGAGTTTTCTAAAGCCTTCTGAGTTTACATTCTTGTAGAGAACTTTCTCACACAGCTTTCTGTAAACAACCTATTGTTTTGCATTCTTTCATAGAGGCGGAGAAATTTGATGTACTGGTAGTTTGTCCAATGTCGTTGGAGAGGTGGCACGTTCACCCTCCAATCCACTGGCATCTTTTGAGAATTATAAAAGATTGGAGTCAGAAAAAATAAATTAGTCTCTTCATCGTGACCAAGGCTGTGGTGCGTTGTTTTTGCTTGTGTCATCTGGTGACATCTGGTGACCCCGACGTGTACTACAGCTTAGGTCGGGTGAGAGTGTGTTTAACCCCCCCCTCCTCTTTGGCGTTTTGCCTGCTGTGTTAGTGATGGAAACCTCTATCGGTTTCAGGATGGAATCTCTGATGTTGGATCTCTGGAGGGATGTCCTGCAGAGGAACAATGTTCCCATCTCCTGGAGTGATTTTGAAAGGCTGTTTTTGTGGGCGAGGCAGCGGGGGTTCTTTTCTGACCTTAGGGAGGTGATGCCCCGAGAGGTGTGGTCTCAAGTGGGGGGCAGTCTCATGGAAGCCCTATTTGATGACTGCTCTGTGGACGTTGGGCCATTGCTGGTGCAATGGAAATTGCTAGACGTGGCTTGGCCGGGATCTGAGTTTGGTAGCTCTCGGGGCTCTTTAGGGGAACTGTCCGTCTCGGACGTGGATGACGGGGAATCTGAGTTTCTGCAGGATGCAGGCGCTTCCCCCTCTCCCCGAGACGGTGAGCCGGAAGACAGTTCCCCCTCTGAGGTGGATCGGGCTCCCAGCCTGCTGGCTTTGAGCGAGCGGTCAGTGGAGTCAGCTCGGACGCCTCGCCCTGCCCCGCGCCGCAGACGCAGTAAGCCGGTGGAGCCGGCTTGGCCGCCTTGCCCTGCTCTGCGCCGTAGGCGCAGTGAACCGGGGGCAGAACCGCCGTCTCTTTGCGCTTTCCCAGCGCTTGGGGACAAGGTAGGGTCCGGGGATCAGCCCCTGACTCTGATTGCGTCTAATTCGGTGATGACGCTTTGTCCAAACTGTGGCGTTTCTACGACATACCCCCTGGGGGCGGCAAGAGCGGGCTCACCGGCTTCGATCTCAGGTTCGTCTTCTGGGGGGAGGTCGTCTCCCATTTCTGAGCCCACGCAGCCTGCTGGGCCGCCGAAGGCAGGGCGTTGGTCAGTGTTTCGTCAGGCCCCGCCCCAGCAGGCGGGCAGCCCACCCCGCTCCGCCCGGCGGGGGCGGTGCCCGCTGCGCGGCTGCGCGGCACGGGCCCGATGCTCCTTGGGGCCGTGCGCCGGACTCCCTTGTGTCGTCCCGCGGTGACTTGACTCCGCGCGCCGCATCTCTCTCTGCGCACCATCCGTCCCCCACGCCAGGGGAGGGAGGCGCTGCACCGGGTTTGCGGTCTGGGCTGGCGCCTGTGTCCGCCGCGGTGCCCTCTGCCAGTGCTGCGGTGGACAGCACTGCCGAGCTGCCGGCTGGTTCGGCTCTGCCTTCGCCGCCTGCCGCGGGGGCTGACGCTGCGGAGCAGCCGGGCGCTGAGGTGTTTACCTTTAGCGCGAATGCTGACGCGGTCAGCGGGAGACCAGTAGGTTCCCGTGGCCGCGGATCCTCCCCATCGGCTTTGTGGACCCTCCCCGCCTGCCAGGTGACCGTGCGTCTGAGGGACCAGGGGCGGTTTTGGCAGGAGGTCCTAGATAAGGCTGAGGAGATGTGCGACTCTGCTTCCTCGCAGCGTTTGCGAGATCGCGGAGGAAGTTCCTCTGGCTCTGCTGATGCTGCGGGGGGCGGGATGTCAAGTAAGGTTGCACTGTCCCGCAGTCAGGCGGCTGCTGCTGTCTCTGTGGAACCTACGGGACGGGACACGGCAGATGATGCAACCTTACTAAGGGGTCCCCAGGCTTTCTTTGTGCTTAGGGGTGTTACACATAACACCCATCAGCCTTTATCGTTTAAGGTACTGAAAGAAATCCGTGATACCGTTGCCCAGCATGGTGTTGGGTCTGCTGAGGTCATGCAGACGCTCCGAATGCTTGTGGCTGATATGCTGACACCGTATGACATCCGTTCTCTGGCACATGCTCTTTTTGACCCTGTGCAGATTGACGTTTTTGAGGACAAGTGGGCCCGGTTGGTGGCCAGCGCAGTGGAAAAGAATGCTACGCGGGGGCCACAGGATCCCAGGAGTGCAGTTGGCGCTGACATGTTGCTGGGCACAGGCAATTACGCTGATCCTCAGGGGCAAGCCGGATATGGTCTCCTTGTGCTTGACCAGTGCCAGACGTTGGGTTTGGCAGCACTGATTCAGACTCTGGAAATGGCTGCTCCGTTGCAGCCGTTTGCGACCATTGTTCAAGGGGTCGATGAGCCCTTCATGAAATTTGCAGGGAGGCTGACTGCCTCTGTGGAGAGGCAATTGGCAGATCCTGAGTCAAGGAGACTTGTGCTTGCGAACCTGGCCAGGAGCAACTGTAACGCAGAATGTAAGAGGGTCATACGGGCTCTTCCTAGTACGGCTACTGTCTCGCAGATGGCAGAGGCCTGTGCAGACCTCAGCCCCTCGGTTCAAAAGATGTCTGCTTGGGCTACTGCTGCGCAGCCAGTCTGGGCAGTGCCGCAGGGCTGGCAGCAGCAGCGGGGGAATGCTCAGGCCAGCACCAAACAGGGGAAGAAGGCGCAGAAGGGAAAATTTCCCATGTTCTTGTGTGGCCGGTGTGGAAGGCCCAACCATATGTCATATGCCTGCAACGCAACTGTTCATGTTAATGGCCAGGCACTGCCAGGCCCGGGAAACGGGAAGCGGAGCGCGAAGTGGAAGTGTGCCCAGACACAAGTTCCTCTCCAGACCCCGGAGCCTATGGAGGTTTGCCCAGCCGGCTTGCAGCCAGCACCCGCAGCTCAGCAGGTGTGGATGTCTGCACAGCAGCAACAGTTGTTTTAGAATCGTCTAAGATACACAAGGTTCCTCTGGATGCCTTTGGTCCCTTGGGTGAAGGCATGAGTGCTCTCCTTATGGGGAGGTCTCGTGCCACTCTTCAGGGCATCATTGTGCACCTGGGTCTCATTGATGCAGACTTCACAGGGCAGATTTGTGCAATGGTTTCCACAACCACCCCCCTCCCGTCACGATCCCGAAGGGGACACGGCTTACTCAACTTGTACCTTTTAAGTCTTCTGTTCGCAGGACGGCTGACCAGCCGTGTGGGGCTGGCGGTTTTGGGTCCACTGGGCTGCCTCAAGTTCACTGGACCGCTGTCCTGACCAAAGACCGTCCCGAGATGCTGTGTACTCTGTCCATCCCTGGTGCAACGCCATCAGAGATTCGCCTCCGCGGGCTTCTCGACAGCGGCGCTGACGTCACGGTTCTCTCCCTTGCCACCTGGCCTCCGGACCGGCCCCTGAGTCCAGTGAAGACGTCTGTCGCAGGACTGGGGGGAACGGCGCAATGTTACATGAGCCAGTGGTCCGTGCTGGTCACGAACCCAGAGGGACAGACGGCCTGGGTTAGGCCGCATGTTACTTCTACTCCTGCTAACCTCTGGGGGAGGGATGTTCTGTCTGTGTGGGAGGTGCGCATCGGGACGGGTTTTTGATGGGGGCCACTGCGACGAAGGGTGCAGAGTGTCCTATGCCTCCTATATGGTAGCTGGTGGACACACCTGTTTGGGAGAACCAGTGGCCCCTTCCTCAAGATAAATTGATCGTCCTTCGAGATCTACTGCGGGAGCAGTTGGACTAGGGTCATCTGAAGGCCTCTACCAGTCCCTGGAACACTCCTGTCTTCTGCATCAAGAAGAAATCTGGGAAATGGAGGTTGTTACAAGACCTCCGAAAGGTCAATGGTGTGATGGAAAGCATGGGAACATTGCAGGCGGGCATGCCATCACCTACCATCCTTCCTGCAGATTGGTCGATCCTCATCGTGGATTTGAAGGATTGTTTCTTTACAATTCTTTTGGATCCTGATGACAGACTAAAATTTGCCTTCTTGGTGCCAGCAATTGACAATGCTGAACCTGCACAGCGATATCAATGGAGAGTTTTGCCCCAGGGGATGCGCAATTCCCCGGCCATATGCCAATGGTATGTGGCTTGTGGCTCGTGCCTTGTCTGGAGTTCTCAAGCAGTTTCCTGGTGCACGTCTGTATCATTATATGGGCGATATTTTGGTGGCTGCTTCCACCCAGGATGAACTTCTGAGGATTCAGCCTCTGTTGCTTGATGCTTTGTATGCACATGGACTGCAGGTGGCTCCAGAAAAGGTTCAACAACAACCTCCTTGGAAGTTTTTGGGGGTCAAAATTCTGGAACAGACAATCCGACACCAGGAGGTGCAATTTGTGCATTCGGTGAAGACACTGAATGATGCCCAGAAATTGATGGGTGTCACCACTTGGTTACGTCCATACCTGGGACTAACAGATGCACAGCTGTCTCCTCTGTATGATTTGTTGAAAGGAGACTCTGATCTAAAATCGCCTCGCGCATTGACCCCTGAGGCGCATCAGGTGCTGGAGGAGGTTCAGCGGGCTGTTTCTGCCCGCCAAGTTTATCGCATTGATCTCTCCGTTGATGTCACTGTATTCGTTACCACTCCAGATTCGCATCCCACAGGTATCATTGGCCAATGGAGTGACAAATGGTCCGATCCCTTGCACATCTTGGAATGGGTTTTCCTGCCCCATCAGCCGCAGAAGACGGCAACTGAATTGGCTGAGTTGCTTGCTCGCTTGATAATCAAATGCTGGCAACGGTGTTTGCAACTGATGGGTGCGGATCCCGCAAAGATCATACTCCCGGTATCCTGGGAGGACTGACTGGAGCTTTGCACACAGCGTGTCCCTGCAATGTGCTCTGGAAAACTTTTCAGGGCAGATCACTTATTATATGCCCAGCCACAATCTACTACAGGTGGCAAAATCCACACAAATTTCTTTGCAGCCCAAAAATAGTCAGGAACCCGTGCAAGGGCCCACCATCTTTACTGATGGTTCAGGGAAGACAGGAAAGGCCATTGCTACTTGGAAGGATGGATCTGAGTGGCAGGTTCTGGAAGGTCATCAGGATGGGTCAGCCCAATTTGTTGAATTGAGGGCTGCTGTCATGGCATTTGAGAGATTTTCCCAGGAACCTTTCAATTTGGTCACAGATTCCGCCTATGTGGCCGACACTGCACAGCAATTGGGTCATTCAGTCTTGAAGGAGGTCAGTAATCCTGCCTTGTTTCATTTACTGAAGACCTTGTGGTGTGCCATTCAGGCCTGGGTTCATCCATTTTACGTTCTGCATGTGAGGAGTCACACCAATTTGCCAGGGTTTGTGGCAGAAGGTAACGCAAAGGCTGAAAAGTGGGCTAACCCAGCATGGGTAGCACCTCAGCCTGATACACTCGCGCAGGCCAAGGCATCGCATGGGTTTTTCCATCAGAATGCGCATACTCTGCAGAAACAGTTTCAGCTGACGCCAACTGAGGCTTGTGACATTGTTGAGTCGTGTGACGACTGCCATGCGCTTGCTCCACCTTTACCAGCAGGGGTAAACCCCAGAGGCCTTAGGGCCTTGGAGCTTTGGCAGACCGATGTCACCCAGATTGCTGAGTTTGGCCGGTTCAAGTATGTGCATGTCACGGTGGACACGTTCTCCTCAGTGATGTGGGCTTCTGCTCACACTGGAGAGAAGGCCCGCGATGTCATTGCCCACTGGAGGCAGGCCTTTGCCGTTCTTGGGTGTACCTTCTGCTGTGAAAATTGACAATGGTCCTGCTTATGCATTGCAAAAGTTGCAGCAGTCCCTGTAGTCGTGGGGTGTGTCACACAAGTTTGGTATCCCTCATTCTCCAACTGGTCAAGCTATTGTAGAACGTGCTCATGGTACTCTGAAGCGGGTTCTTCAAAAACAAAAACAGGGAATGCAGGGTGAAACCCCGCACAGTTGGTTGGAAAATGCTTTGTACACCATCAATCATCTTACGGTGCAGCAGAACTCAAATAACCCTGTCATTTTGAATCATCATTTCTCATTGCAGGCTGCAGACAAGGTACATCAGCTTCGAGCGAAGGTTCGAGTGCGGAATTTAGTCACCAAAAAGTGGGAAGGTCCCTATGACCTTATCGCTTCGGGGCACGGGTATGCTTGTGTCCACAGATACTGGGGCACGCTGGGTACCTTCAAAGTGTGTTCGCCCTGACCTGCAACCGTAGAGACAGAATCCGGCCAACGGGCAACATGGAAACCGTGACCAACCTGAAAGGCATCAAGTGGGTGAATCATTGAGTGATGACTCGGATGTAGACGACGTGAGTGATCACTCTGATGATTCCTCCTTGAATGGACTCTGAACATTGTTCATTTTTCTTTTCCTTTTTCTTTTTTTAAACTGAGAAGGGTGAGATGTCACCCTAATTTTTTAAGATTTTCTAAAGCCTTCTGAGTTTACATTCTTGTAGAAAACTTTCTCACACAACTTTCTGTAAATAACCTGTTGTTTTGCATTCCTTCATAGAGGAGGAGAAATTTGATGTACTGGTAATTTGTCCAGTGTTGTTGGAGAGGTGGCATGTTCACCCTCCAATCCACTGGCACCTTTTGAGAACTATAAATGATTGGAGTCAGAGGAAATAAATTAGTCTCTTCATCGTGACCATAGCTGTGGTGCGTCATTTTTCCTTGTGTCCTCTGGTGACAGACCAGACCACATAGCAGTAATTAAAACCTTAACCCATACCTTAACATTTCTACGAAAATCTGCTTGCTTAGAATTCAAAGAGGAAAAATGGTAAAAAATTGGAGGTAACTGTGAGTCAGGTAGAGGACGCAAAAAATTTAACACATAAACAGCTTTATTGAATCTCACTTGAGGTGACTCCTGTTTCATTCCCCCCTTTTTTTTTTTGAACCTGACGTTTAAGAAGACCATGAGCCCTTTCGATGATTGCTTGGCCTGTGGGAACATGTGGAATGCTTGTTGAATGCTCAATGTCCCAAGCACGAAAGAATGCTTGCATTTTCTGCGAAGCGTATGCTGGGCCGTTATCTGTTTTTATGTGACATGGAACACCTAGGATAGAAAAGGCATGATAAAAATGACGAATAGCATCACGAGTTTTTTCTCCTGTGAATGCTGAAGCAACCATTGCATAAGAAAAAGTATCCACTGTAATATGAACATACTTAAAGCGACCAAATTCTGGCATTTTTGTAAACATCAGTTTGCCATTCCTCTAAAGCAGATAGACCGCTAGGGTTGGTACCATAATACTGAGAAACATTAGTCATGTGACAGTCAGGACAAGAAGAAAGAATTGATTTTGCTTCACCAGGAGACAATTTAAATTGCTGCTGTAAAGCTTGAGCACTCTGATGAAACAATTGATGAGACAAAACTGCCTGCTGCAACACATTAGGTACAGTTTTGATTGCAGCAGCAGCTACTAGGGAATCTACATAAGCATTGCCTTCAACAAAAAAATCCAGGTAATGATGTGTGGCTACGAATATGCATGATGAAATAAGGTTTTTTTTGAGCACAAATAGCTGTCCATAACTTCACTAACATGGTAAATAAGGGTTTCTCTTGAATATTATACAACACTGCTTGATCTAAATGTTTAACTAGATTAGCAACATAAATGGATTCAGTAACTATATTTACAGAATCAGAAAATAAAGAAAAAGCCAAAAGAACAGCACAAAGTTCAACCAATTGAGGAGATCCTTGCTGAATCATTGTCTCATACTCCCAATGATCATCCTTTTTCCAGGCCACAGTGGCCTTTCCGGTTTTCCCTGATCCATCTGTAAAAACTGTTATACCTTCCACTGGAACAGGAGAACAAATTTGCTTCCCTTCAAAAGGGATCTCCTTGGTCAGTTTTAGAACAGGATGAGAAGGCAAATGGTATTTTATTTGGCCTGTAAAACCAGATAAGGCAGATTGCAACTCATTATTATTTTGAAAGCACCATTCAAAATACTACTGTTGTACAGGTATCACAATGGTCACAGGGTTGTATCCCAGAATCTCATGACAACGCCTGTGACCTTTGATGATAATATCTGCAAAAAGCTCATAAAGTCCTGGAGCTGTTTTCTGAGATCTGAAAGATAAAAATATCCATTCCAAAATATGCAGTTGGTCTTCCCAATTATCACTCCATTGACACAGTATTCCACATGGTATTTCATGGTCCTTCAAAATAAGCAATTGGACACCAACAGAGGTATCTATTCTGTTAACAAATTTGTGTGCTAAGGCTAATTCAATTTCTTCTGAAGTCCTCTTTGCTGCCGGAGTCAATTGTCTCTCATCAGTAGAGGAAGTAATCCCCGATAGCAAATCAAACAATGGTTGCATTTGATAATTGCTTATGCCTAAATATGATCTAATCCAACCTATTGAACCAACCAATTTCTGTACATCAGTAACAGTTTTAACACCAATGTCTAATTTTACAGGTTGAGGCATAACTTGAGTATTAGTCACCAACATATCTAGATATTTCCAAGGCATGTGTTCCTGCACTTTCTCTGGGGCAATAATCAGACCAAAGGCTTTCAAATTTGTCACAGCACATTCTTTAAGAGCTGATAACTGTTGTTTGTTGTCAGATGCCAACAAGATATCATCCATGTAATGATAACAATAACAGTTATTAAATTGCTCCTGCACTTTTGACAAGGCCTGTGCCACGAACCATTGACAAATAGTTGGCGAATTTTTCATACCTTGGGGGAGTACTCTCCATTTATATCTTTTATTGGGTTCAACATGATTCATGGACGGCACAGTAAAAACAAATTTTTCTTTGTCTTGCTTAGCCAATGGAATAGTAAAGAAACAATCTTTCAAATCAATGACAACTATTTGCCATTCCTGTGGAATCATTGTGGGTGTAGGAAGGCCTGGTTGTAAAGCTCCCATTGTTGCCATTACAGCACTTATCTGCCATAAATCATGTAAAAGTCTCAATTTTCCTGATTTCTTTTTTATTACAAAAACAGGGGTATTCCAGGGACTGAAAGATTCTTCAATATGTCCCGCTTGCAATTGTTCCGTAACTAATTCTTGCAGGGCAGTAAGCTTTTCGGTAGTAAGGGACCACTGATCAACCCAGACAGGTCTATCCGTCAATCATGTCAAGGCTACAAGTGGACGTTCACCATCCTGCATCACAGTGGCCCCTATTAAAAATCCGTTGTAATTTTGACACTCCATTGAGATAAGCAATCTCGTCCCCACAAACTTTGAGAAGCCTCAGCAACATAGGGTCTGATGTTAGCTTGTTGGCCATCAGGATGTTTCACATTAATTACAATGGCTGACAAGACACCTGTTGTAGCACCACCCAACCCCATAAGTCCAAAACTTGCATGAGTGAGAGGCCACGACTGAGGCCAACAAAGTCACGAGAGTATTGTAACATCTGCTCCAGTGTCAATCAAACCTGTTACCGATATGGTTCCTGGATGATATCCACTGGCTGTGAGGATGCATGTCTTTTCTGGATGGTTTTCCATTACTTTCTCAGTCCAGAACACTTGAGGTACTCCTGTTGATACAAAACTTCCTGTGCCACGACTTCGGTCCACTGTATTGGGAACAGAACTCACAAAAGGTACGAGTTGAGCAGTGCAAGTTTCTTCCTGAATAGTGACAGGGGGGTCATCAATTGATACCATAGCATGAATCTGTCCTAAATAATCAGCATCAATAAGTCCTAAATGCACATGAATACCTTTAAGTGTAGTACTTGATCTCCCTATCAAAAATGCACTTAATCCCCGTCCTATTGGGCCATAGGCATCAAGGGACACTTTGCATATTTCTTTGGTCAAAATAGTTACTGTGTCGGCGGCGGGTATATCAATCCCTGCGGACCCACTTGTTGCCCCTGTGTATTGTTCGCAAATGGGTAGCTTTGCAGTACCAGGAAGGCCCGTAATTGTTGTTGTGGATGTGGGGGTATTTGTGTCCCCACGCGCCCCTTCGCGCTCTTCTTCCCGTTTCCCTGCAACAGCTGACCATTTGCATGATATTTACTCCTACATTGTTTAGCATAGTGCCCAATTTTTGCACAACGATTGCATGTAACATTGCTGCTTGCATTTGACTTAGATGTTATTTTCTGGGTATTGCACTGTGCCCTTACGTGCCCTTGCTGTCCACAATTATAACATTTTGATGGAGGCCTTAGAACTGCAACAAGAGCTGCCATTTTATGCTCTACTGAACCAACTTTTGAGCAAGCAGTAACCATTTCAGGCAATGTGGGTTCCCCAGGTAAGGTATCAATAATCTTTCTACAGTCTGGGTTTGCATTTTCTTTTGCCAATTGTATGCACAATCTATGTCGCAAAGGTTCATCATCTACCTGTTTTTCAATAGCTGCAGCAAGCTTTTCCACAAATTGCAAAAATGGTTCTCTCATTCCTTGTTGTATAGTAACGTATCTCTGTTTTGGATCTGCCATTTCCATTGTTTTAATTAAAGCACTCATGCCTATTTGCTGAGCTTGTGTCAAAACTGAAGGATCCCACCTTGCCTATAAATCTGGGTTGGCAAAAGGCCCAGTGCCCAATAAGGCATCAACACCCACAGCATGACGAGGGTCATGTTAAGGCAGCTGCATATTTGTTAAAGCTGTGCGCTCAGCCCCTCATCTCCAAGTTTCTTGAAACACACCATACCGTACTGGTTGGAATAAAATTGTAGCAAGATGCATGATGTCATAAGGTGCAAGCACATTCACATTAATTACACGTATCCATTGCATTACCTCTGAGGAATTAATACCAAACTGAGCTGTTGTAGATGTCGGCGAACCCAATGGGAAGAATGATGATGTCTGACTTAGTTCAGAAGGCTGAATGATTTCTTTATTATAATTATGCTATAATACATTAATATACTATATAAAAGAGGATACTAAAAACTACATGCTACTTTCTCTAACTGTCATATCTAACTAATTCACAACTCGTGACACTCTCTCGAGAGTCCAGACACAGGTGGATCTGATTGGCCATCAGGCCCAATCCACCATGATCCAACCAAGCATTCGCTCTAGGTAAACAATTCTCCAAACACATTCCACAAGAGAAAAACAAGGAGCATAAACAGAAATTGTTTTCTCTTTCATTTCTCTCTGTGCACCTCAATGAAAAATCCTGAGAGAGAGAGAAATGTGCTTGCCACACTGAGCCACTTTCGATTGGAGATCTTGCACAACCTTCCAGGCAAAGATGTGATGACTATCATTCTGCCCTGTTGCAGGAACTGCTTTAAAAACTGGAAAAGCCATAGGGTTATCACAAGCAACATTTGCACTAGCACTCTGCTCCTGAGGTACTTTCGGGGCACCTAATTTTTCTATTGTGTCCCAATTCTTTTCTTCAGCCGCTTTCTTCTTAACAAATTCCCAAAACTGCTGAGGCTGTCGAGGAAGCACAGTTACTTGACATGGAGGCAAAGTCCATGGGGCAGTATAGCTAGGTATGTCAGAAGATGAACTGTCAACAGTTCTTTGCCCCAGCTCAGGTGTTATTGCGGGTGACTCTTCACTTGATTCACTATCACTGTCAGGCAACAGAGGATACAACCTTGCAGGTTGTTCATGCAGTTCAGAGGGAAGTGGGGGGGCAGATGGCTGGGCTAGAGGAGATGGAAACGGAGGGGCAGACGGCTGGGTTTCTCTCTTTGATAAAGACATTTCAGCTAACTGGCATAGCGGTGTATGTGTACACAGGCACCATAGCAAGCTGCTGTGCAGGTGTGAGATAAAGAGGTTTAGGAGTCTGATAAGGAGATACTTTGGCAATCGGCCCGGAAGCTTTGGCAGCTTTCCCGGAAGCTTTGGTAGCCTGCCTGTCAACTTCCATGGCACCTGCACCTTCTTCAAAGATGGATTCAACAAGTTCCCCATCAGAGGCCCCATCTAAATCATCCTCCCCATCAGTCTCTGCTATCAAGCCCGATTCTTCGTCCGCACCACACTCTGCTTGTTCTCGCTTTGTTTTCCATTCCTTTAATGCCTCAAAAAGCGATCCCCAAGTAACAGCTAAATTGACAACAGTTTTGTCTCCCGCTCGGGTGACTTCCCACAGTCCATGCTTTAATGCTAAATGCCATGTCAGGATCAGTGAAAAAATCTTGTGATTTAGCCCACAGCAACATACTACGAAGGGCATAGTCTTGAATACTAATTCCCTTATTTCTTAACAAAACTTTCCATGTAACCAAAACAGTCTCTTCCTCTTTAGATAAGTTATTTCCCATTATTATTAGTTGGTGGGTCACCTGCTTCCAGGTGTCTTGATAGGATAAATTCAGGTCCGGCCCTCCCTGTGGCTTCCACACGCCACTCTCAGCTGCACCAACACCGCCTCCCCCAGTACTCCCCAGTGGGTCACAGTTGCCAGTTGCTAGGACCCCGTGTGGGTCCAGACTGAGTATGTTGTTCAGGCTGTTTGTCCACTCAGTGATCCCCAGATGTCACTGTTGAGGTGGTCGCGACACAAAGCAGAGACATCAAGCAGTCTCAGATGGCAACTCTTTATTATGGAAATGGCTGACCTTTTATACACTTTCTAATTGTTTATACTTCTTCTACCCTAACTATTGGCCACAATAATTCAACATAACACCATTGGTGAAAAGTAACAGTGACTTCAGCTAACTTTCTAAAAATACTTTGTCCAGCTGCAAAGTTCCTTCCTTATCTTTCTTCAATTCCTCTCTTCTCTTGGTCTCCCTGGTAACAGCCTTGGAGAAAGCTCCTTATCAGCTTCTTCTTGCTTCTCAGCTTCTTCTCGCTCCTTTAGCTAACAGGCCCGCTGTTAGCCCCTTCCACAAGCACTGGAATATGCAACACACAAGAAAGGAGCTATGGATGCATTGGGATTTTTTTGGAGTAGCAAGGCAAGTGACTGAAAGATGTATAACTTGCCAAAGGATAAATAAAAAGGTGATGAGAAAAACAACATCAGGAGGTCGCGAGTTAGCTCTCCGACCATTTCAAAGCATCCAAGTAGAAGTTTAGATTTGTTAATCTCCAAAATTTATTTATAAATTCAAAAGAACCGTTCAATCCAGAAGAAAGAATATGCCATATGCTGGACGGGAGATTTTGGGAGAATAAAAGTCTTTAAAGTATCAGAAACCACCGAGACAACGCAAGAAAGGAAAAAAGGGGGGAAAGAAGAGGGCTAGGAACAGGAGGAAGGGAGAAAGAAAAAGATTGGGATCCTTTTGCAAGTGTTATCTCCTCCGTTCCCACTTGCCCCCCACCACCTGCGGCTGCCCCACCGGTCCCGGTTCCCGTCCCGTCCCCGGTCTCGCCGCTCGGAGCTGCACCACCGGTCCTCGCTCCCATCCCGGCTCCGGCCCCGCCGGTGAATTTGTCTGCCCCGGTCCTGGCCACCTGGCCCGCGGCCGCTCCGCCGGGCGTGCGAGGGATCCGTCCTGCCACGTGGTCTGAGGTTGTGATAATTTAGAAAATACTCTTTGTTCATCAAGACAAAAAGGGGAAGCCTTGTGTGGATAACAGGACTTAAGCTGATTGTGTAACTAGAACTTAGGCACATATAACATATAACCTTATATGGAAAAGATCATTACAGGGCCATGGACTTTCACCGAGGAAGAAGAGAGGAGCCTTCCTCAAACGACCACCAGAGAGTAAAAGAAGACCCCCTAGCAACAGAGGGCGCAAGCACAGAGTACACCCAGAGATACCGCGGACACGGAAGAAAGAGAGTATAAAAAGACTGTGGGAAGGGGGAAATGGTGTGAGCCGTTGGCAGAGCGCTGACTCCCCGGCTGCACCCGGCGCTGTTTGCTTGCCATTGCTTGCTGTAAGCAATAAATTTCTGATTGACTCTTGAAAGGCTGAACAAATTATTCGCCTCAATTTATAACAATCCAATTTTGTATGCTTGAATGGCCAACAAAGGAAATAAGATCGGACCCCATTTATTGGCCTAGATATGGTTCTTTTGAAAGATGGATTTGTCAGGCTCTAAATGTATTTGTAAACTCAAAGGAACCCTTTAATCCAGAAGAAAGAGAATATGCCACATGTTGGACAGGGGATTTTAGGAAAATAAAATCTTTAAGGTATCAGAAATCCCCGAAACAAAACAAGAAAAGAAAAAAAGGAAAGAGAAGGGAGGGGAGCAAGAGGAAAAAAGCGGAAAAGAAAACAAATGGGATCCTTTACAAGTTTTACCCCCTCCCTTCTCATTCGCGCCTGCACCACCTGCGGCCCCAGTGCCAGTTTAGGTCCCAGCGAGCTGCTCCCTTCAGCTCCGCCGGCCCCGGTCCCAGCGCCTACCCCGGGTCCTGGCTTGCCGCGTGTTCCTGCCCCGTTTCCGTCCCAGGCGCGAGTTCGCTGCCCCCGGCGGCGGCTCTGCAGGTTCCCACCCCGCTGCCCGCAGCAGCCCCCCCGCTCTCTCTTTCGCCGCCCGCTGCTTCGGTACCGGCTCCCGCCTCGCTGCTCGCGGCTGTCCGACCAGCCCCCGCCCCCATCCTGCCCGACTGGTCCGCGGCTGGTCCGCTAGCCGCGTCCGGCGGACTCCCATCGGTCCCGGCCGTCCCGTCTTTGGCCGCTTCTCCTGCAGCGGTTTTCTTGGCCCCATCCCCAGCGGCTTTGCCCATTCCGGCTACGCTGAGTGCTGCCGACACTGCCTTGCCTCTTCCGGGAGCGGCTGGCTCTGCCGCCATTAGCCACGTGGAGGCTGACCACGCTACCGCCCGGCACCCCCCGGAAATGCTCCCCCCTTCAGCAGTTCCAGCAGCAAGCCCCGCCCATGCCCCGCCTCTAGAGGACCAAGTCTCAATAGTATGCCCTCCTCACACCCCCCTCCCTGCCCGGAGTTCCCTTCCCTTAGAAACCGCAGCTCCGGCTCAAAGGAACTCCCTGTCCCTAGAAGATGCTCCTTATAAAAATACTAGAAGTACAGTTAAGAGACAACTTCCTCCTGATTCTTCCTTACCACACGAAAATAAGGCTACAGAAAAAGACAGGGGTAAAGAAATTGGTCTATTTCCACTGAGAGAGGTCCCGATGGGAGGGGGTGGGACTGAATTTGTGAATACTCCCCTGACTTCTTCTGAGGTCAGGAATTTTAAAAAGGAAATCAAAGGGATTTTGGAGGACCCCATAGGCACAGCTGAACAACTTGACCAATTTTTAGGTCCAAACATTTATACCTGGGAAGAAATGCAGTCTATACTAAAGATAATATTTTCTCGGGAGGAAAGGGAATTTATCTGAATTGCAGGCATAAAAGCCTAGAATAAAGAAAATCCACAGGGGCCTTCTGGAGAGGAGAAAATGCCCACGGCACCTCCTGAGTGGGGTCAAAACAATGAGGAGGGGAGAAAACATATGAATGAGTATCGTAATTTGATAATCAAAAGAATAAAAGGGGCAGCACCTCGAGGGCAAAATGCTAAAAAGGCTTTTGAGACACAGCAGGGGAAAGAAGAGACCCCAACTGAATGGTTACACAGACGCAGGAGAAATATAAAACAATATTCCAGAATAGATCCTGAAGCTGATGTGGGAAAAGCTTTGTTAAGAATTAACTTTGTTACAAATGCTTGGCCAGATATTAGAAGGAAATTAGGAAAAATTGAGGATTGGCATGATAAACCATTAGAGGACTTATTGAAGGAAGCTCAGAAAGTTTATGTCCGAAGGGATGAAGAAAAAGCTAAACTGAAGGCAAAAATTATGGCAGTCACCATGAGAGAAAACAATTACAAGAAAAATCAAAAGCACACAGGCACTACTCCTAAATATGACGGTCATAGAGACAGGGGAACAGAAAAGAATAAAATCCCAATACAAACCAAACCTCAGGAGCATTCCAGGAATGTCTGTTTTTACTGTAAGGGCGAAGGACATTATAAGAGGGACTGCCCTAAACGGGCAAAAGATCTGAAAATCTTCAAAGAGATGAACACAGAGGAAGAATAGGGGGGTCAAAGGCTCTATTTTCTAGGGGACAAATACCATCTGGAGCCTGTGATAACTTTAAAAATAGGTCCCCAATAAGAAGAATTAGAATTTGTGGTAGATACAGGAGCAGAAAGAATCTGTTTGTTAAATATTCCAAAAGGTTATAGTGTAAGTAAAGATACTGTAAAAGTAACAGGAGCAAAAGGAGAGAGTTTCACTGTTCCTGTCATCAAAGATGTGGAAACTGAGGGAGAAACTAAATTTTAAATAAGGGATGTCTTATTAGTCCCAGGGGAGGGTAGCAACTTATTAGGACGAGATTTACAAGTAAAATTAAGAATAGGGGTTATCCCAAAAGATAGGAAGATGACAGTCAGAGTTTTAAAATTAAGCCAAGAAGATAAAGAAAAATTAACAAGGAAGTTTGGGCTGGAGAAGGAAATAGGGGAGGATGCTTCATACGGAGCAGATGTCTTCATGGAGCTGTTGATTCAGCTAATTCTTTTCCCTTTGCTGTGTACAAGTAGTTTAAACTATTTATTCCAATTTGCATTGTGATTTTTCATCTTCAAAGACGTAACTTGCTGTACTCTAAGATTGAAAAACTAGCTTACAGCTGTGACATAGCAAAACCTAGTCTTTATTTTAAGTCGAGGCCAGGTTATTCAATCAAGTGGTTTTCAGTGTGTAAAGTTAAACTAAAAGTAACACCAGCTGATTAGTAGGTCAATGAGAAACATTTTTCCTTCCAGCCATCCTTTTTCAGGTACCCAAAGGTGTTTTTGCTTTTTTAGTTTTTGTTTTGTTTGTTTGTTAGTTTTTCTAGAAGTACTGATTACTTGCAGTGCACCTGGAACAGTGGCTAGAGTTGTGCATGCATAGCCCTTCTGAAAAATAAGGCTCATTTTTTTACCCAGAATTGGAGGTGGCTACATATATAAAAGGGAACCTACAAAGCTAGACGAAGAAAAGGTTTCAGTATCTTCTAATGTAAGCTGTTAATTTGTTACTTTCAGCATTACTGTGGGTGTGTGACACACACATAAAAAAAGATAGTGGGGGGAGATCTCTGCTTGCTGTAGTTTTATTTCTTGAGTGAGTTGGAGAGCTGTGAGGAAGTTGTGGGTTCCTTGTGTGGTTTATCCAGGCCTGCAGGGAGGGCTTGGCCATAATTCCCTCTGTGCTGCAGGTAGCCCTGCAGTGTGGCAGCAGTCGCTTGCCTCTGGTGAGTTTGCAGGCAAGGTGCTTCACCACTGCAGTGCTCAGGTGCTGTTTCCTATTATGAAATTCAAGAGTGCCTCTTCCCATCCAGTTATTGTTTGTACCACAGGAGCCTCTTTGGACAGTGTTTTCTAGCAGTCAAAGGGAGGGTACTGCAGAGACAAATTCCTTACTTGCTGTCTCCCCACTGTACTCATATTTTGTCCATTCCCTCTTCAAAATATGGATTTGTAAAACTCATGCTCTGTGTCCTCAGATGCCTTTCCCAAATCAAACCTTAGCTTTATTATTCCACTCCATGCCTTATGGAGGGATGTTTTCAATCCATTGAATTTGGTGCCACAGTACCTTTTTACCTCAGAGGACCTAGGATGTTGATGCAAGGGTGTCATCAGAACTAGTGTTTCTGCCCAGGGGTGAGTTCATAGTGTCCTGAGCAATTGGTGATAGAAGAGGTGCTTGTTCTGATGTTTAACCATTTCTTTTGCCTTTTAGTGATGGAGTTCCTTGAATTCCTCTGTTTCAGTAAAACGGAGGTAGTGAGGTATTTCTTGAGAGCTGTGGCTAGAAATCTGTGAATGGAAAAACTCTGGTTGCAAATTGCATTGCACTAACTAGCACTGCCTCAAATTTTTTAGTGCAGGCAAGGTCACTTTGGAACTAAGTTGTAGTTTACCTTGTTCCTGCTGCCTTTTCAAGCTTGTGAATAAAAAAAAAATGGTGATAGCAAAGCAAGTCTTTAGTTTTGGCACTGTGTCAGCTGTGAGTGGCTAGTAGCCTTGGTGGAGGGTGCTGTGAATTGCATGCTTGCAGAAGAAGTTGAAAAAGGGGGGAGGGGTGATTGGCAGACTCACCTCTCCGGGCTGTTGGAATGTAGAGTGATGTTAGAATGTAGATGTTGGAATGTAGATGTTGGAATGTGGAGTGATGATGTCTTAGTGCTAGAAGAGGACAAGTGTTTGAATGCAGTCTCTGCATAAAGGGCAGAGAACTGTCTTAACACATGGTTGTTAGAAAGTTGTTCAATGATATGTAGACTAAGGAAATAGAATGCCAAAAACACCTGGGGATGCCAGGTTTAGAGTTGTCGAAGTTGAAAAGTGTTTGGCTGCTCTCAGGGGCTGCGGCAGGAGCAGATTCATGGAGATTACCCAGTGCAGCAACTCCCAGTGTTTCGCCCACCCGGTAGAAGTGGCACAGCACGAGGTGCCACTGGGGTTTGGGGCTGGCTGGGTTGTGCCAGGATCCCAGAGAGTGAGGACTTGCCAGAGGCGCTCGCTGGCCCAGTAGCGGGGCTGGGCGTGGCTTGTGCGGGTTTGCCGCCCAGGAGTGGACTGGCTCAGTGGCGGAGCTGCCAGGGGCAGCTCCCAGCCTGCCAGGGTCCCGAGTCCAGGATAGCAGCCTCTGCCCAGGCCCGTAAGTCAAGAAAGAGAGAGAAAGAGAGAGAAAGGGAGAGAAAGAGAGAGAGCGAAAGAGATAGTGAAATAAGCCCCCAAAGTCACCATGCCCGTGGCTGTCTTTAAGTTCTCCCCCGCTAGATAGAGTGACAACAAGGTAGGGGGAGAGGCCAAGAACAGAGTTAAACGCAAAGCTGTGAAAAAGAAGAGATAAAGATTAAAGCAAAAATAGTTGGCACTCCAAAACCTCACAATGTAGGCTTTTTTGACAAGATTTTTTCTTCCTGGTTTTTTTTGTTGTTGTTGTTAAGAAGAGGAGGCTTTTGTTCTAAAGAATGAGTCTGTAAGGCTAGAACAGTTAAATGTCACCCAAAAAGTAAAAAGCAAGAGATATGATACATCTCGTGTTAGAATTGGCCTAGTGTTTAATTGGCCTCTGCAGCTATTAACACAGCTAGATACAAGAAGCAGCTGTAGAAAAACAGTTTTAGTTAAACCCAAGAAGTTTTGAAGAAAACTAATGGTAAAAGTTAATGCAGTACTGTCTTTCTTTTAACACTGTGTTATTAAGAAGTCCTTTCCAGGTACTACTAAAGCAGGAATCTGAATCACAGAAAGAGGGTGAATTCATGCCAGCAAAATCAAAAGACTTGTGAAGAGTTCTTATATTCTGGCCTTAGCCTGGGACTTGTACAGGGAAGAAAGGAAATTAGCGTTAGTACTATACTGTATACTTAATTTGATTCGTCCCAATACTGGACACGCTAGCTGGGTTATAAGTAAATGTTCAAATTATGGGAATAATTGGTATTGGAGCTCACAAAATCTATGTTCCCGTTGCAAGAGGTATTGAGTTCTGAATCTATCCCCTATACAGATAGAACTCAAAGCAACTGAAGTAATAACTTTGTTTTGTGGATGGAAATTATCAGTGCCTGTTGACTGAGAGATACCTGAGGAACGGTGGGAAACCACAGTTAAGGAGTGTCAAAAAAGGACTTGTCTAAAAAAAAACAAATAGTCAAAAGGAGTGACAAGGGAAACAGAGGGCAAGCCTGGATTGACCACTGTACTCGCCACCGAGATCACACATACCTGCTATGGGAAGCAACTCCATAGGCAGGGGAGGTGGGGGTATAAGCCATACCAGACCTCTGTTATTCCTGTTTATGTCTCTCATTTGTTGTCTTTTACCTTTCGAGATACCAGCAAGATCGTGTCACAAATGCTACAGAAAGTATTACATGGAAAGAAACCAACGTTCCTTTTTTGTTACACACACCCATGTCAACAGCCACTGTTATGACCCATCCAAATTAAGTACCTGCAGGCAAAATGGGGAAAAATACAAGATTACAAGGAACTTAGGAAAAAGCAGTAATAGATGGGGCATTGAATGTCCAAAAGGAGAGAGATGGATTTGTTTTACATTTGATCTCAGAGATATAGTCCAAGATTCGGTAAAAAGGCAATTAGTAAAAAAAAAAAAAGGTGATACCAGCACAACAATCTAGCTCTATATTGACCCCAAATTATATACTGAATCATATTATGGGACTCCAAGTAGTTATAAAGATGATAACAAACAAAGCCGCTCAGGCATTAGAATTAATATCGAGTCAGCAAAGCCTAAAAAACCCTGTAGTGTATCAGAATAGGTTGGCTTTAGACTATTTACTGGCTGTCGAAGAGGGTGTTTGTAGAAAGTTTAATATATCAGATTGTTGAAAATAAATGACAATATGGAGGTCATCCTGGGAAAAACAAAGAATATAATAAAAAAATTATAACCCAGGTATCAGTCCAAAAATAGGAAAACAAGGTCAAAAACTAACCGGTGGGGTAATGTATTGAGAATGGGATGGTGGATTAAGATTCTTCCTTTTATGTGTTACAACTGTTTTGATGTTTCTTCCTTGTTTAATCTCATGTTTTATTTAATTACCAACAGAGTCCAAAGAATGCAAGTGGATAAGAAATATTGCTCAAGCCAAATGATTTATAAAGAATAAGAGGCGGGATTATGAAAAATGCATATTTTATGATTGGCTTTTCACAATAGTTGCAATGAATATTATATGTGTAATGTTGGAAAGTTATGCTGTATTAATTCTCTCAAGTAGTGTGTTGAATGTATTTTTAGGTTATAACACAATTTTAAATAGAAACTATACTATGTAAGATACTTTTTAACTAGCTCAAGAAAGAGATGAGATAATCAAGGAATTCTTCGCACAAAGATAACAATTACAGAAACCCCTAAATTTTCCAGAGGAGAGGAATTTATGGCTTTCCTTATCAACAGAAACGAACTTCTTCAAGCCTGACTTAGACTCGAAGGTGCCTGGGAATTAACAGAAACTTTTTGACAAGTACCAGATGAATTTCTTGTTATAAATTAAATATATGCATAATCATGAAGTGTTTTGTATATGCAACAGGCTATTGCTTTTAAGGTTATTCCTTTGTTCACAAGGGATGCTTGTCATGGCTTAAGTGCCCGAGACCATCTGGACGTCCATAATTCTTTGCTTTTTATTGTCTTTTTAATTGTCCTAACTCTAAATTTTTATTACTCTAATTGTATTACTATTTTTATAACCATTTTATTATTATTAAAATTTTAAAATTTTAAAAACCAAGTGATTGGCGTTTTTCACACCAAGCTAAAGAGATAAGAGATAAGAAAGACTCCTCAGACCTTGAAACAGACAGTGCAGAGTGACCCAGGCATTCTCTCTGTACTTTCTGACAAAAACTGAGTACAAGTGTAGCTAGCTGTAAGCGTAATGCGAAATCAGAAGAATGAATATGCATGAACCTATTGTGAAATTCTATGAATATGTAAATTAGCTAGAGTAATAAAAAAGAATTGGGAGTTTTCAGGGGCGCGTATGCCCTTTGAAGGGAAATCCTGGTGTGTGCTTGGCGCTGTAATAGAAAAACATATCGTACCCTACAAATCTATTGGAATTGTAGGGTCTTGATTTTTCACCACAATTCCTTTGGCGAGCCAGGCAGGAGTCTCTCTGTCCTCGCAGGGACAGAGGGGAGAACGGACCTCCTTGATGCGCCCTGGGGAATTTCCCTGGAGGGGGCTGCGCTCTGCCTCGGCTTGCCACCTGTGGAGACAGACAACGACCTGCTGGTGTGCGGATAAACGGTATGTATCAAAAGGTCCCTGGGGGGAGAGAGAGACAGGACTGTTGATCAGTCACTCAAAGATGTTTGAGTGCCCAGCCTCGTTCCTGTGCCTGCAGGCAGTCCAGCCGATAGGGCAGCTGGAGTGGAGACAGGTTCACTCTTCTGATTGAGCGACCGCTAGCGACTTCTGAGGGCAAAGTCGAGTGAACCCGAAGTTTGTGTGCTTGTGGTGTCTGGGCATTGTGTGGTTAATGTGTTTGTAATCATGTGAGTGCGTGGTGTATAAAGGGAGTGAACGAGGAAACGAGTGAGTGTACCCGCGGCGAGGGGAGAAGATCTACTCGCGCCTGAAGCGGCTGAGTGAGGCCCGGGGCGCCGGCTGCGATAAGATGTGGGGGCAGGGAGTGCCCTGCAGGGAAGTGGACCAAGTGGAGAAACATGGGTGAGGACGTTTACTGTGTTTAAAGGTGGTGATTTGTGTAGACTCTGCACATTTTAACCATGGCTAGACGAACTGGGGGGGGGGGGGGGGGTTCCTCTGCCCCAGTGGTACGGACTTGATTCCTGGAATTTTAATGTGTGATGTTATTCTGATTGTGTCCAGAGTGAAATGAACAGGGCTAATGCCTTTATTAATGTTCAGCTCTCTATTAAAAAGATCACCTGGGCAGGGGGCTCGATGCAGAGCTCGCCCCCGTGGTTGTAGCTTTCCCAGGTGGCCGAAAGGAAGGAAGCGTGCAGAGTCTGTCACTGAAGTCCAGAGCAGCAGCTGTCCCTTCTTCTTTCCTTGTGGCACACCGGTGGCCAGAGGGTGAGGAGGCGTGGCATGCAGAGTCTGTTGCTGAAGTCCAGAACAACAGCTGTCCCCGCTCCTTCCGTGGTGGCAGCGCCAGGGCTCTCTCTGACTCTCTGTCTCCCTGCTTCTCAGAGCCTAATATAGTCTATTCTTTCTTAGGTGATGGCGACGGTTAAAAGTAAATCAGGGGATGTGTTTCCCTCTTCCTCAGCTAGGGCATTTGTCTAGACTCCTCTACTGTGTTCAGTTTTTGATTTATAGTCCTTTTTATCTCCTAAAAATACTCCCATGATCCTAAGGGGTTTTTATTTGCATGTTAGTCCCAGAATGGCAGCGTGGAGGGGTGGGAGGCCAGTTATCTCCAGGTAGTTTAGAGAAAACAGACAGAGCAATTAGCTAATTAGCATTTCAATATCGGTACTGAGCTAGAGTTAGTAGTTTTTTTTAGTGTTGCCATGGGATCTAAGAAGGCCCTGCCCGCGTCTCTGGGGAACACCTGGAAACTGTTCATTACAAATCCCTCCTTTATTTCTTTGATCGGGCTTAAGCCCGCATCAACTTACAGTCTTTGGCTTTTGAGGGCTAACTCCTTTTGGCATTTGTATGCTTTTACTCATGTCTGATGGTAATTCTAGTGTTCTTTAGAAACCAAGTAAGACTTAATAATTAAAATTTTTTTTCAGTTAACTCCTTTGGCTAAAGGACACTTAGTTTTATTAAACAATTACCAAGTACTTAAACCTTTACTATGGTACTTTAACTCAGAAACAGTTATTAACACCTTACTGTATATCAGTCTCTAGCAAGTCTTCCTTAAAGTTAATTTTAAGTCCTCTGGTTTCTTAATTACTGTCCATGCACAAGAGGAGGCAGGTGACACTGTTGGGTCTGATCTAGCGTCCGGGGGTGGCAGTGGTCCTTTGACTCTGGTGACATGGGTCCAGCCTTTTTCTTGAGTCCGCACCGCAGTGTGTGTGGTGAGTAGTACCTGGAAAGGTCCTTCGAATTTGGGGGTTAATGGAGTGGTATTGTTCCAGGACGTTATCAACACCCAATCCCCAGGACTGATGTTGTGCGCATTGGTGTCTAGAGGGGAAGTTTGGGGGAGATACCCCTTCTTTCGGAGGCCTTCTAGGGATTTTCCTATGACCTCTAAATATTTCTGAGTTGCTGCCTCCCCTTCTGCCAGCGGACATGCCCAGAAGGCATCTTTCAAATCTATTACTGTGAACCAGGCATGCTCCCTTGGAATTTGGCTTAAAAGGGTATAGGGGTTGGATACCACAGGGTGTCTGGTAATAGTCCTCTTGTTTACTTCCCTTAAGTCTTGAACTAGCCTGTATTTCCCTTCTGCTTTTCTTACAGCTAGTATGGGAGTGTTATGGGGGGACATGCAGGATTCTAGAATACCTTGCTCTAATAGTCGTTCAATCACTGGGGCTAATCCTCTCCTGCCCTCGGGGGATATTGGGTATTGCTTGACTCGGATAGGGGGTGTATCTTTTTGCATTTCTATTTTTATTGGCGTGATGTTCAAGTATCCACACTTACTTTCTTCTGCCCATACTCTGGGGTCTGTTTCCTCTATGTCGCTCTGGGTCAGCCTCATGACCTGGACTACCATCCTCCCATCTCTTGGGATGATCCCTACCCCCAGTTGAACTTGCAAGTCTCTTCCCAAGAGGTTACTTCCTAAATTGGGCAGATAGATAAAGTCTGCCAAGCATTGTATTGAATTCCCCTTGATTTCTATATTCTCAACTATAGATGCTTTAAATGGTCTTCCCTCTGCCCCTAAAACCTCACAGACCTTCTTCCCAATGGTGATTCCTACTGGTAACTTGTTTATACTGGACTTATCTGCCTCTGTGTCAACTAAGAACTCAAATTCTTCATAGTGGGGACTCACCTCAAAGTTTACCAAGGGCTCTTCTTGATGGTTCATTGGGTCCCTTAACTTATAGAACCCCTGACACCCCTAGTCATCTCCCCTTGAAATCTCTTCTAAGACTTCTTCTTCTTTATGCATTACCTCATCAAACTGAAACTTCTACAATTCCTTTTAAGGTGTCCTATCTCGCCACAGTAATAGCACCTCCTGTTGCTTTGTGAGGCCTCAGGTTTCCTGATCTCATTAAAGTTCTTATTTGCTCCATATGATGGTGTTGGTTGAACTCTAAATTTTGGTAATGGCCCTGATCTATTCTCACTTGACTTAGACGGCAGTGCTGGTGATCTGTCTGCTCTTATACTTTCTCAAGCAACCACAACCATAATTCTAGCCTTAGTTTTGGCTTTTTCTTCTTCCCTCCTTAAATAAACTCTTAGGGCTTCTTTGAGCAGCTCATTCATATTCTTTTCTTGCCAGTCCTCCATCTTTTCTAGCTTCCGTCTAATATCGGGCCAGGATTTGGTGACAAACTGGACCTTCAAGAGGACTTGGCCCTCTGGGCTATCTGGGTCTATATTTGAATATAACTGGAAATTTCGTTTTAGTCGGTTAAGCCAAATTGCCGGGGTCTCATCCTTCTCCTGAGTACCATCAAAGGCCAGTTTTGTGTTGCTTCCCCTAGGGATAGACTCTTTGATCCTTCTTATCATGAGTGACCTATAGTCCCTCATGTTTTGCCTTCCTTCTTCCTGGTTGGGATTCCAGTTGGGGTCTACTAAGGGTATCTTTTGGTCCCCTGGGGGCCCCAATCTATTTTCTCTTTCCCATATCTTCACCCCTGCTGTTCGGATCATCCGGACCTCTTCTGGAGAGAACAGAATGCTTAGAATAGAGTTAAGGTCTCCCCAGGTATAAATATTTGGCCCTAGAAATTGGTCCAACTGGCTAGACATTCCAACGGGGTCTTCCACTAAATTTCTTAGCTCTTTCCCAAATCCCCGGACTTAGGAAGCTGCCAAAGGTGCATCCACAAACTTAACTCCCCCAGCTGCTCTACCCATAGGAACCCCTGTAAGGGGAAAGAGCCCCTCCACCCTTGGTGCTTTGGATTGGGTGCCACAATATGGCCCTTTTCCTAAGACACCAGGCAGGGAAATAGTAGTGGAGAGAGACACTGGAGGCCAGGGGGCATGCCAGGTGGTGAACCAACACTGGGCAAGGGTGGCCTCAGCTCCCAAGTGGGAGGAGGCAAGGAAACTCCAGCTGGAGAAGGAGAAGAGGGAGTTGGGGAGATGGTTGAGGAAACTAGGGGAAGGGACGATGGAACAGAGGTGGGAAAACGGGGGAAAGGAATCAGGGACTCAATAGGAGGGGCTGAAGGATCAACTGCGGAAACTGTTGGAAAAGTAACAGGAGCAGAAGGGGGCAGGCAATCGAGGGGGTCCCATTCCTTTATTTTTCTAGTCTCCCCCTCTCTATTCTCTTTGTCTTCCTCTCTATTTCTTTGTAACTTGCATATTCTCAGTCTCATCATTTATAGAATTCTCCAGCCAGCAAGCTGCATAAGATAGTTGTTCTATATCAAGGTCCTGTCGTTTTTTTTTTTCGTGTTGGTTTAACTGATTACACATCCACTGATCTCGGGTTCCATACCATGGCCGCTTTCCCTGTAATTCCAACTACAGCCGTACTTCTATACTGTAATGTATCATCTTACTCTTGTCTAGACCCTTCGTGGTCTCCCGAGAATCCCATTAGTCTAACAGTTGCCCCAAGGGGCTGTTAGGGGGAATTCTCTTTGCTTTGGAAGGATTTGCTCCTTTACTATAACCGCTTCCCATTTTCAGGCCTCAAAAAGAAAAAAAAAAAAAATACCTTAAATGGTGCTTCTATCTAAAATGGAATATACTGATAGACAGCTAAAGCTCATCTGGCCCCTCCCAACTTCATATTTTGAATCACTTGACTAAACTTAATCTCTTTTAACTAAATTCCCACTCTTGGTCCTACCCTCTTGGCACTTCACATTGTCTCTTGGCCAGGACAATCACTAGTTACACTCTCATCTATTGTCTTCTGTTCTTTTGCTCTTTGGCCTAAGTTTTGAACTTCTTGATGGACTGTCTAGGCTTGTACCCCTGCTAAGTCCCACCCAAACTCTTACTTGGCCTTTTGCCTAACATTCTTACTAGGCTTAGGAAGCTTGGTCTCCCTGCCGAAGTAAGGTTGAACGTCCTGCCGAGCCTTACACTCGAACTCTGGCCAAGCCCCCTTGCCTGACTATCCTGCTAGGCTTAGTTTGCTTGCCTTCCTGCCTTTCTGCTTACTCGGTTTCATGCCTGTTCTGACAGGGGCATCCTGCCCTGCCTGCCCTGTTATCCTGTCCCGCCTTGCGGGGACATGCCCTCTGCCCGGCGGGGACATGCCCTCTGCCTGCCAGGGACATGCCCTCTGCCCGGAGGGGACATGCCACTCCTGCCTGCAAGGACATCCCGCCCTACTTGCCAGGGACATCCCACCTGCCGTCCTATCTCATCCTGCCTGCCGGGGACATGCTCCTCTAGGACCTCCACATCCCACCTGCCCTGCTGGGGACATTCCCCTTGCCCTGATTGCCAGGGACTTACTTTGCCCCTAGGGCACCTCCACATGCTCAGAGGAGGGCCTGCTTTACTTCTAAGGAGACGCCTCAGTCACTCCTCTATTCCATTCACTTCCCCCCGTTCCCGGCCGGCCCCTTCGCAGGAGTCCAGAAACGCGGTACTAGCGGGTCCCTCTCACTACAGGGGTCTGAGCTGCCGGCCCCCGCCTCACTCATTCACTCATTCGCTCGTCTCCTGGTTTTCCTTACCCATCCGATGCTCCTCTGCGTTGCTTGTCTCACGCGGATCCTAGGGTCCGAAGGTAGCCGGCGACTCCCGAGGGTCGCTCGAAGCAGGTGGTCAAGCTGTCCAGCTGTCCGGGGGTCCTCTTCGGGCGTGGCTATCCCGGACGAGCCCCCAATTGAAATGAACAGGGCTAATGCCTTTATTAATGTTCAGCTCTCTATTAAAAAGATCACCTGGGCAGGGGGCTCGACGCAGAGCTCGCCCCCGTGGTTGTAGCTTTCCCAGGTGGCCGAAAGGAAGGAAGCGTGCAGAGTCTGTCACTGAAGTCCAGAGCAGCAGCTGTCCCTTCTTCTTTCCTTGTGGCACACCGGTGGCCAGAGGGTGAGGAGGCGTGGCATGCAGAGTCTGTTGCTGAAGTCCAGAACAACAGCTGTCCCCGCTCCTTCCGTGGTGGCAGCACCAGGGCTCTCTCTGACTCTCTGTCTCCCTGCTTCTCAGAGCCTAATATAGTCTATTCTTTCTTAGGTGATGGCGACGGTTAAAAGTCAATCAGGGGATGTGTTCCCCTCTTCCTCAGCCAGGGCATTTGTCTAGACTCCCCTACTGTGTTCAGTTTTTGATTTATAGTCCTTTTTATCTCCTAAAAATACTCCCATGATCCTAAGGGGTTTTTATTTGCATGTTAGTCCCAGAATGGCAGCGTGGAGGGGTGGGAGGCCAGTTATCTCCATGTAGTTTAGAGAAAACAGACAGAGCAATTAGCTAATTAGCATTTCAATATCGGTACTTAGCTAGAGTTAGTAGTTTTTTTTAGTGTTGCCATGGGAACTAAGAAGGCCCTGCCCGTGTCTCTGGGGAACACGTGGAAACTGTTCATTACACTTGAGTGTGTGGGGATCAGAGGAAGCTGATGTGGATAGGTGCTGAAGTGTTGTATGCTGTGTTGTGTTGAGAAAAGTGGGCACTTTAAGAGATACCACCTTTCCCAGTTAGTTAGTGTAGTTCTTCATTGTGGTAATTTGATTCTCAGGATTGTATTGTTGTGTTTGGGGAGATTTTAAGATTCTGTTTGTAACAAGTGTAGCATTTTATGCAGAAGAGCTACAGTATGGTGATTTATGTTTAACTGTGGGAAAACAAATTAGAGGAATTCCAGGAATTCCTCCCTTCCCCCCACAGCAACTTAAGCCCCAACTCTCGTAAATTTGAGATAAGGAGTGTGGATATTCTCAGTTCAGTCAGACAGAAAGAGAAAGGTTTTCTAACCAGGCGAGAGCCTGGGAAACAGTTGAGAAAGAATGTAAATAATTCTCTAATCTATCTTGTTATTCATATTGTTTATAGATATGTCCTGCCACTGTGCGTCATTCACTGCCCACCAATGGTGTGAGATGTTTTTATTCTAAGACCAATGAAATCAGTCTTCTCGATGTTCTCTATATATAGAGCAGTACATTTGGAATAAAGGAAAGAGTTCATTTTCTTAGCCTTCTGATCTGGAGTTCTTTGTTCCTGCCCTGCTCAACAGCGTCAAAGGAGGGCGGGGGGGGCTCTGTGTTTGTGAGCATATCAGGGTTTCTGCTGTAACGGGCACAGTCTTTTGCAGGGTAACAAAGTAAGTGTCAGTAGAAACAATGCTTTAATTAGATTGTGCAGGAAGAGAATTGGAAAAAACTGAGATTTTATGAAAGGGAGCTGTTGGTGCATTGAGAGGGTGGCACCTTGTGTGAGTACGATTTCAATACTGTTCTGGTTTGAAAGCAAAACCAGTGAGAGACTCCAAGTCAGAAATACAATTTATTGGGAAAAGGGAAAACAAAAGACAAAAATACACACAATGATACAAAAGGAAGACCACTGGCAAAGTCAGAATACAACCTGACACCCACTTTGGCCAGCGTGCTGGTAGCAGTCCAAATTGGAGTGGCTGCAGTCCTCTTGGAGTGGCAGATGTGGTTGCTGTGTCTTCTTGGAAACCTGTGGAAAGGCTGCCTTTCTGTCTAGAAATTCCTGGATTTATCCAGGTGGGAATGCCTAGCTTCTCCCCCTGGGCGGAGCATCTCACAATGGGCTGATGTTATTTTGAGTTACAAGGTGTGTCCTTAATCACCTGTTAAACAGAACTGGCTCTTGGAGAGTGTTATCTCTGAGTCATGAGGCGAGACATTGATGGGCCTATTAACAGGAGATAAGGAAAACTGTCCAGATGCAACTGCTTCTCAGATGGTAATAGGAAACATCTTGGTGCTCAGTCTTGGACAAATACAGAGTTTGTGAGAGGGGCTGGTATTGCTGTTCTATGCCCCAAGTGTAAATTGAAGGTTCCTGATCAAGCCGATTCAGAACCTGAGATCTTAAAGCTTATGTGTGGAGGATCACATCTGATACCTGCCACTTGGAGGTCTGTGTGTGAGAAAAACTGAGAAAAGACTGTGAGGCTTGGGTGGAAACAAAATAGTATAAGGAATGAAAACTAACCAGAACAAAGAGGTTCCCAAACTAGTCCCTCGGGGGGGGGGGGGGGGGGGGCCTCACTGGGAGAAAGCCACCAGTAGGGGCAGCTCAGAAAATAAAAAGATTGATAATACCTTATTGCAGTCAATGCTGTTTTAAGACGGGAAAGCAAATTAGATGAGGTCTTGTATGCTGATATGTTTTTCACCTTAAAGAATCACCCAGAATGGCAGAGTAACTAACTGTGGGTTCAGAGTTCCCTCTGACCCACTGGTGTTAGCTCTTGAAAAATAAAACAGAGCAAAGAGAAGGCAAATCAAATGTGTTGTTCAGCATGCAGTATAAGGCAGCAATGTACGAAATCAGACAAAGCTTATCATCCTGAAACACAAAAACATAAATGATTTGTAAAAGGCTCTTCCTAAGGTAACGGAGGATGAGGAGGACCTCCCCAAAAGGGAAGAGGACTCAGGCTCCAAAGGTATACCCACTCAAACCCATCCCCCTCCTGGCAGTCCAATCTCATCCAGAACTAGGAAGTAATAGACCCCTCTGCGAGAGGCAGTGGAACCAGGAGAAAGGAAAGGTTGATACAGAGGCCATATATTCAGTTTTAAATAAAGCTTTAGTACCTGTGGAGAATGATTATGTTGTAGTGTGGGGAACAGCTGGCCAGTCTGAGAAGGCATATTTTTGCAAACCTTTAAAGTAACAATGGGGTATTTACAAGTTTTTGTATATACCCAACTCGCTAAACATTCTAAAATGAGGAGGTTACTCTGGAGGTAAATGATCAAAGGTACATAGAGGTATTAAGTTTAACATTAACAGCCATTGAAAATAAGGAGGAAATTAGAGAAGAGATATTAGGACAAGTATTTTCAGGGGTATGGGCCTCTGATGTACCAGGGAGGGCAAAGAATTCCCCCCCCCCCCCCCCCCCATAGTAATCAAGCTTAAGGAAGGGACACAACCAGTGAGAATTAAGCAGTACCCCCTAAAAAGGATAGGGAAGAAATCAACTCAATAATCAATAGTGCAGGACTGAGGGCTGTCAATAAGATAACAAAGGATTTATATCCTGTAGTAGCAAATCCATATACCTCACTAACTTGTTTAACACATAAACTAACCTGGCTTATTGTTTTAGATCTGAAAGATGTTTTCTTTTGCCTCCCTATCCACGAAGCCAGCCAGAAAATTTTTGCATTTGAATAGAAAAGCCCTAAAAGCGGGCACAAAACCTAGCTCACATGGTCCATGTGCCTCAAGGCTTCAAAATCCCCCACTCTGGAGAACAACTTGCAAAGAACCAGAGTTCTGGGAAACTCCACAGGAAGAAGGAAGAAGCCTTTCAAATTTCCTAGAACTCCAAGGATACAGAGTATTAAAGAAAAAGACATAGGCATGGCAGGGTGGTGCCAGCTGTGGGTTTATAATTACAGACTGTTTGTTAGATAGAGATCTCCAGTGGACAAAGGAAGCCACATGTGACTTTCACCAGCTAAAGAGTACCCTCATGTCAGCTCCAGCTTTAGGACTTCCAGATCCTTTCTATTCTCCCATGTGGCTCAGGACTTGAATTCATACTGGAGGGCAGTTGCTTACTTTTCCAAGCAACTAGATGCAATGCCAAAGGATGGCCAGGTTGCCTCAGAGCTGTAGCAGCAGTCGTGCTGAATATACAAGAAGCATGCAAATTTACCCTGGGACAGAAACTGACTGTACTAGTGTCCCACACAGTGTTCGCAGTACTGGAAGTAAAGGGCAGCCACTGGCTCTCACCACAGAGGTTCCTGAAGTACCAGGCCATCATGGTACAAGATGATATAGAAAGAGTGGTAACTAACATTGTCAATCCAGTTTCTTTTCTCAGTGGAAATCAAAGAGAAACAGTACACCACGATTTCCTGGAGACTACTGAAGCTACTTACTCCAGCCATCCAGACTTAAAGGACACTCCTTTGGACGATGCAGAGACCTGGTTCACTGACAGGAGTAGCTACGTTGCCAGTGGAAAGTGACATGCTGTCACTACCAGAGAGGTAATAGAATCTGCACCCTTACCAACAGGCACCTCTGCACAGAAGGCCAAGATTATTGCACTGCCCCATGCCTTGGAGATGGCAAAAGGAAAGAGAATAAACATTTATACAGACTCTAGATATGCATTTGGAGTTGTGCACGCACATGGAGATGCCTAGAGAGAGAGAGGGGACTGCTGACCTCACAAGGAAAGAACATCAAACATGCACAAGACATAATCCAGCTGCTGGAAGTATGCATATTAAAGCACACCAGAGAGTCAGCTCAGAATTGGGAAAAAAGAAATGAGCTGGTGGATAGAAAGGCAAAGAAAGCAGCAAAAGGTGAGGTAATTATGGACCGATTTCCCTTAAAGGTAAGCCAGAATATAATAATAATACTAATCAAAAGGGACATATAACCAAGAGCGGTGGGCTACCATTGAAGGAGAGCTAGTAATCCCTCCCCATTTGTGTGGTCACTAGTGAGGGAGGAGCACCAGAAAACACACTGGGGCCTAACTACTTAAAAGCTTTTATAAAGTGTAGCTCCTTTCCCAGAATGACCAAGGCTACCAGTGTTACAGAGTGCATCGAAATGAAGTATTGACTTTTAAGTGGTAGTTTTCACAGGCTTTTTATAATTTATATGCCACTATCACTCAGGTGAACTGACAGTGTGATCCTTGACTCCAGACTAACCCCAAGAATACCCCCAGATAAAACTCGATCAGATTGGGAGGGGCCATGGATCTGGACAGCAGTGGTAAATTGGCTTTTCAAAACCCCCATGGAAAGGGGGGTGTCAGTATTTATGAGTATTGGCAAATGCATTTTCAGGGTGGCCAGAAGCATTCCCCACCAGAACTGTCAAGGTGACCAGAGTAAATAATATTGCTTTTGGAGTGTCGTGGTTTGACATAGAAGTGAATTTTTTCCAGAAAGTTGGGTCAAACCAATCAGTGGTCAGGTTTAGATATTGGCACCTGGAGTGACCACTGAAAGTATGGACACGCCTCTGAGAACACAGGGGGTTAAAAGCAAGAACTCCCAGAAGAACTCTCTCTTTAGTTCCAGTCGTCAGAGAGTGCAGACTCTCCCCTGCGCAGCCTCAGGCTGGGCGGGGGAGGGGAAGCCATGCGGCCTTGTCCAGGTAGGCCGAGGAGGCTGAAGGTCTAGAACCGAGCCAGCTCCTGCAGACAGAAGAGTAAAAAGAAACAGAGATGCCTTTGTCCCCCCCACCAGAGGGAAAGAGACAGAGAGCCTGACGGCACCTAGAAATTTGCCATCAAACCATAACATGGAGTTCCAGTCACAATATTCCCAGACAAAGGATCACATTTTATTTCCAGAATAGTGCAAGAGACCTATATGGTGGCTTTAAGTAGACAGGTCAAATAAAATGAAAAGACATGTGGCTGGAACTCAGAGCAGGGAGCTAAGTGAACCAGTACATAACATACAGCCTGGGAATTAAGTATACGTTAAGTGTCTTACAGAAAAGACTTTGGAACCACAGTGGGAAGGACCATTCCAGATGCTTCTCACCACCTACACCGCAATCAGGGTTAAGAAGCAGAATGCCTGGATCCACCACACTTGAATGAAACAGGCCCCAGAAGCCACTTGGAAATTGACACCAAGACACAATGAACTGAGACTAAATCCTATTTGGGCAAAATGAGTGTATTGCGGGGGGTAGTTTGTAATTTTATTTATAGAATTGTTTTGTGTAGTCTTAGTCCCAGATTCTAATCAGTACACTAGATCTATGAGAGAGCTGGCCACTGCAGTAGGTGGACTGGCAAACTTAAAACAACTCCTAGAGTTATCCCTAAAAGGCTGGGGTGCAAGACCACAAGTTAATAGTAGAAGTGCTTAGTATGGTTCAAAATAACATGTCTTTAGCTTTCAGTTTTATACAAGCACAGTTTTGGATGCGGGCAACAGCAGCTTTGATCATACAGGAGGAGGTGAAAGTAATTTTCCAACTGAAATTTGAAGGATTGTCTGGGATAATGCGATTGATTCTGAGAGAAAGTTCCAATACTGGTGGACTATGGTAAATTTGCTGATTATATAAAGAAATCTCAGAAGCATCTGTGACCTATGATCCTGTTTCTAATGTGGCCACTGCCTTTGTACTTAGTGCATGCAATGCCACTGTTTAAATAATGAAAAATGGTGCTCTACCCCTCAGAACATAAGGTATGGGCACGAAAGGTGAACAAAAAGTGGCAAACAGTAAACTTAGAATCTTGTGCTACTAGGGAACAAATAGGATAAAGCAATGCTATTAATGCTCAAGATGTGTCTCTTGACACTGAACAAAGTATCTGCCACTTTGAGATTCATCCAGTCACTGATCAGAAAACTGTGCTTGTATATACTAGTAAAGGTTGTGTATGCTTGAGAACTCCTTGTGCTATTGTAATTGTGCCTAGTAAGTCAAACGTACATAGTAAAGCATTAAGGGACACTTATTAATGTAAAGATTTGCATTAAGTAAAAGAATTTACTTATCATCTTAGGGAAAAGGGGGAATGAGACAGAGTGAAAATTTAACAGGGTAGAAATCCATTTGGATTTAGGTGAAATGTGCCGCTTTTAACTCTCTGACATAAGTAAAATATGCTGTTTAGTCTGGTAACTGCAGCACTAGCAAAACTGCCCCAGCTAAGGCGAAAGAATGCAAATTTCCAAGCTAAAGAGATAAGAGATAAGAAAGACTCCTCGGACCTTGAAACAGCGCAGAGTGACCCAGGAGTTCTCTCTGTACTTTCTGACAAAAACTGAGTACAAGTGTAACTAGCTGTAAGTGTAACACGAAATCAGAGGAATGAATATGCATGAACCTATTGTGAAATTCTATGAATATGTAAATTAGCTAGAGTAATAAAAAAGGGAAAAAAACATACCGTGCCCTACAAATCTATTGGAATTGTAGGGTCTTGATTTTTCACTGCAATTCATTATAATAGCATCTCTAACCTCAACTTCAGCTTCCCCAGATAATAAAAGATAGTTCCCCTCGGGCTTCTTTACTGGGAGAGTAGGGGTATTATGAGGAGACATACAGTGTTCTAGTGTCTCATCTTTTATTAGTCCTTCTATTACTGGCTTCAAACTTTCCCGTCCTTCTAAGGATATAGGACACATATGGGACAATCTTCTCTCTCAACTGTGACCCTTATAGGGTCTATATCTAATCCTCCCCCTATTTCCTTCCCCAGCCCAGATTTCCTTGTTATTTTTTTTTTTCATCTTCCTGGCCAAGTTTTAAAACTTTAGCTGTCATTTTCCCTTATTTTGGTATAACCCCTATTCCTAGTTTTACTTGTAAGTTTCTCCTTAATAAGTTGCTACCTACCTCAGGGACCAATAAGACATCCTCCAACTGAATTTTAGTTTTCTCCCTCAATTACCACATCTTTAATGACCGTAATTGTGAAACTCTCTCCTTTTGCCCCTATTACCTTTACAGTATCTTTGTTCACACCATAACCTTTTGGAATATTTAACAGGCAAGTTCTTTCTGCCCCTATGTCTACCACAAATTCTAATTCTTATTCTTGGGGACCCACTTTTAAAGTTATCACAGGCTCCAGGTGGTATTTGTCCCCTAAAATATAGAGCTTATGAATTCTCTATTCCTCTTCTGTGCCCATCTCTTGGAAGATTTTCAGATCTTTTACCTGATTAGTACAATTTCTCTTATAATGTCCAATGTCTGTCTTACTATTCAGTTGGAGTTTCTTCTTTCTCTCTTAAAAGCTGCCCCTAAAAAGCCTTTTTTTTTTTTTTTTGCATTTCGCCCTCGGAATGCCGTCTCTTTTATTCCCTTGAATATCGAATTACGATAATTCACAGAATCACAGAATCACAGAATAATGAGGTTGGAAGAGACCTCTAAGATCATCGAGTCAAACCTATGCCAACACCTCAACTAGACTATAGCACCAAGTGCCATGTCCAGTCTTTTTTTAAACACATCCAGAGATGGTGACTCCACCACGTCCCTGGGAAGACAATTCCAGTGCTTTATTATTCTTTCAGTGAAAATTTTTTCCTAATATCTAACCTGTATCATCCCTGACATGGCTTGAGACTGTGTCCCATTGTTCTGTCAGTTGCTGCCCGGTGGAAGAGACCGACCCCCACCTGTCTACAGACTCCCTTCAGGAAGTTGTAGAGAGCAATAAGGTCACCTCTAAGCCTCCTCTTCTCCAGGCTAAACAACCCCAGCTCCTTCAAACGTTCCTCATAGGGCTTGTGTTCCAAGCCCCTCACCAGCCTCGTTGCCCTCCTCTGGACACGCTCAAGCATCTCAATATCCTTCCTAAACTGAGGGGCCCAGAACTGGACACAGTACTCAAGATGTGGTCTCACCAGCGCCAAGTACAGGGGAAGAATGACCTCCCTACTCCTGCTGGTCACACAATTCCTAATGCAGGCCAGGATGCCATTGGCCATCTTGGCCACCAAGGCACATTGCTGGCTCATATCCAACCAGCTGTCCACCAGCACCCCCAGGTCCCTTTCCGCCTGAACACTGTCCAGCCACACTGTCCCCAGCCTGTAACGCTGTAGGGGATTTTTGTGGCCAAAATGTAGAACTCGACACTTAGACTTATTAAACTTCATGCTGTTGGACTCTGCCCATCCATCCAACCGATCTAAGTCTCTCTGCAGAGCCCTCCTCCCTTCCAATAGATCAACACAAGCTCCCAGCTTAGTGTCGTCTGCAAATTTACTAATGAAGGACTCAATGCCCTCATCCATGTCATCTATAAAAACATTAAATAGAACTGGTCCCAGTACAGATCCCTGAGGGACACCACTGATTACTGGTCGCCAGCTGGATGCTGCACCATTCACCATCACTCTCTGGGCCCGGCCATCCAGCCAGTTCCTAACCCAGCAAAGAGTGCTCCTGTCCAAGCCGTGGGCTGCCAGCTTATCTAGGAGTATGCTATGTGAGACAGTATCAAAGGCCTTGCTGAAGTCTAAATAGACAACATCCACAGCCTTTCCTGCATCTACCGGACGAGTTACCTGGTCATAGAAGGAGACCAGGTTGGTCAGACATGACCTACCCTTTGTAAACCCATGTTGACTGGGTCTGATACCCTGGCCATCTTGTAAGTGCTGTGTGATAGCACTCAGTATGAACTGCTCCATTATCTTACCTGGTACTGAGGTCAGGCTAACTGGCCTGTAATTACCAGGATCCTCCTTCCTACCCTTTTTGTAACGGGTGTCACATTGGCCAGTTTCCAATCATCTGGAACCTCACCAGTGAGCCACGACTCCTGATAAATGATGGAGAGTGGCTTCGCAAGCTCATCTGCCAGCTCCCTCATCACCCTAGGGTGGATCCCATCTGGTCCCATTGATTTATAAATATCCAAGTGTCCCAGCAGTTCTCTGACTGCCTCCTCTTGGATAACAAGAGGACCATTCTGATCCCTGGCACCACCTATCAACCCCTGAGGGCAGTTGTCTTGAGGATAAGCTGTCCTACCAATAAAGACTGAGGCAAAGAAGGCATTAAGCATTTCTGCTTTTTCCTCATCTTTAGTTACTAAGTTGCCTGCCTCATCCAATAAGGAACTGAGGTTGGTTATACCCTTCCTTTTATCATTGATATAGTTATAAAAACTTTTTTTTATTGTTTTTAACAGAAGTTGCCAAGTTAAGTTCAAACTGAGCTTTGCCCTCCCTGATTTTTTTTCTACATGCCCTAGCAGCTCCCTTAAATACTTCCTGAGAAATCAGTCCCTCCTTAAAAAGATGATACATCTTTTTTTTATTCCTAAGTTCCTTCAAAACCTCACTGCTCATCCAGACTGGACGTTTGCCTCGTCGACTCATCTTTCGGCACACAGGGACAGTCTGTTCTTGTGCCCTCAAGATCTCTGTTTTGAAGCACACCCATCTCTCCTGGACTCCTTTGTTTTCAAGGACAACGGCTACCAATGGGAACTCAACAGGGGCGGACACGGGCTCTGGGGCGAATGGGGTTGGGGGAACGGGGTGATGGGCACAGAACTCTCCAGAGTGGACAGGGGGGTGGTTACAGGACTGGCATGGTGAGCTCCAATGCTAAGTAACCCAGAGCGGACTACCGTGGGGAGGGGAAACACGGGGGGTGCACGAGGGTACAAAGAACCGTCTAGCTAACACATATCAGAACCCCTAATCTGAACGCAGCCCGGGATGCAACATCTGTAATGACTTGGAAGGACCCTAAGACCCAAAAATGGGAATCTGACATCCAAATAGTGGAGCAAACTCTACAGATTGCAGAATTAGCAGCTGTTGCCAGAGCCTTTGAGAAATTCAAAGATGAACCCTTTAATCTGGTCACAGATTCGGCGTATGTCGCAGGTATAGCTATGAAAGCAGAACACGCTCTTCTCAAAGAGGTTTCCAATCCAAAGTTACACCAATTGATTTTGGCACTAACATGCTCAATATCTCACAGAAAGCAACCTTACCATATAATGCATGAGAGGTCACACACCAGCCTCCCAGGTATCATTACAGAAGGGAACAGGAAAGCGGACGCATTGGCCATGGCAATAGAAACTGCTAACGTACCTGACATCTTTGCCCAGGCAAAGTTGTCACACACATTCTACCATCAAAATGTACCTGCCCTTATTAGAATGTTCAAGCTCTCAAAAGATAAAGCAAAAGCTATTGTCGCCACATGCCCAAACTGCCAAAATTACCAGATACCATCTATGGGGACAGGAGTAAATCCCTGAGGCCTGAACAGCTGCCAGCTGTGGCAGACAGATGTAACTCACTTCCCACCTTTTGGAAGGTCAAAATACATGCACGTGTGGGTCGATATGTTTTCTGGAACAATATTTGCATCAGCTCATCCAGGAGAAACTACACAGCACACCATAAAGCATTTCCTCCTTGCATTCACTACCCTGGCAGTACCAAAACAAATCAAAACAGATAATGGACCTGCCTATACCTCTTGAAAGTTAAAAGAGTTCTTCAGTGAATGGGGAATAGAGCACAAGAAAGGCATACCTGCAAATCCCACAGGACAATCAATCGTAGAGAGGACACATCAAACCCTCAAAAGAGTCCTCAATCAGCAGCAAAGGGAAACAAAAATCATATCTCCAGTTGAAAGACTTTGCAAGGATCTCTACGTCATCAACTTCCTAAATTGTACAACATCAGAGCCTGACCCCCCCAATACTTCGCCACTTCGCAAATATCATCCAAGCAAAGCTCACTGAGAAACCACCAGTGCTAGTGAAGGACCCCGAAACACATCAAATTTCTGGGCCTTTCCAGTTGATTACTTGGGGTAGAGGGTATGCGTGTGTTCTACTACTATTTGGTCCAAGAAAAAACATAAAACCATACTTAGGCACTGCAAACACTACTCCCACAAACAATTACAAGAATTCCCCAGAGTGAAATACAAGACCTCTTCAAAACCAGACAAGTTCTGCCTGGAGATGAAGATGTCGCCGAATGTCCACATACCGAAGAAAAGACCATCCCATCACGCGACAGCAGACAAAACAGAAAGTGGAACAACATTCTGCTGTAGCCGTTAAGCCATAAGCCAGACACAGCCTGAACACAAATTGTTCTCTGAATTACATGTTATTACCCCTTTTTACTCTAAAAAATCCTATTGTTCCCCCTTCTCAACTCTTACCAAAAACCCCTAACCTTATACCCACTCCCCCATTCTTAGCTTATAGGAAAAAAAAAAAAGGGGGGGGGGGAAGGAAAGGAGGAAAGGAACAAGGGAGAAAACCCTCCCCTCCCACCATGAAGATAACAAATTTTGCTTATATTCCCTATCAGAAGCCCCATCTTTGTCCAAAGATGAAAATTATCTCCGTTGGTGCTGTCCTCACTGCTGCCTGGATGCTCCTCACCATACTGTATGCCTTCAGCTGGATTAGCCCACAGCCTAGCCACTTGGGATGAGTGGACAAAAATGTTGCCCAATGCTCTAGAGGACCCCCAAGAATTGGACCTGCTGGGGTCCTCCAAAACAACATACTGTGTCAAATTTTACTTTAGACGTCCAAAGAATAATTGGCCAGAAATTGACCAGACAAAAAACACATGCAGAAAAGACATATCACCCATTAACAAAGCCTATAATTATCCGGATTGGTGTAATTACACCGCTCGGGTGATCTCTGTATCCTCTCTCCACCCCAAAGTATTACCCAGAGGAACATTTCTCATCTGTGGTGACCGAGTATGGGCTGGGATCCCCTTGCGTCTCCAGGGAGGTCCCTGTAGCCTTGGAAAACTTTCTACCCTCACTCCAAATATCACCTTGTTACATAATTGGAAAAAAGAAAGCTAATTAAAATGCCACAAAAGATCCTACACAGAATTTATGAAAATTGCAATCCCAAATTATACGACCGGAACAAACAAAAAAAGATTGCTGTCTCCCTATTCCTACCATGGGTAGCTGCAGCTAAAGCCCTTGGTGAAATAAATCACGTAGGGTGATGGCTCAGTAAGCAAGTCAACGCTTCATCTGCCTCCCTGAGCGATCTTTTAAAGGAAGAAGAAACCACAAGACATGCATCACTTCAAAATCGAGCAGTGATTGACTTCTTACTGCTAGCCCACGGACATGGCTGCCAAGACTTTGAAGGGATGTGTTGCTTCAATCTCTCCTCATGCTCAGAATCCATCCACGCAAACATCCAGAAAGTGAAGGAACTTGTGAAGGACTTAAAAGTAGAAAACAACCCAGACTGAGTCAATGACCTTTTCAGTCAATGGGGATTAACAGGATGGGTTGCCTGTTTGGTTGAGGGAATTCTGTGGATTTTCATTGTAATTGTCATTGTATTAGCTATGTTCTCATGCCTTGTCCATTGTTTTAAAAGAACTATTGGGGATGCCTTTTTACTAAATACAGAAAGTGGAGTTGTACCAGCCAGAACCTCATACAGCCTTCTCCTCTCTCTCCCTGTGTCAGCCTGGGGCAACTTAGCAAGCAAAGAGCTGAAATCACTGAAGAGCTGAATTCACCAAAGAGCTGATCTCACTTAAGAGCTGAGCTGCTTGCTAAGATTGCCTGTGGCTGGGAGCTTGCCTGAGGGACCTGGACAGGTTGTGCTTATCAGCCCAGTGCTATATGGGACACCTACGGCAGCCGGGGTCAGATGGACCCCGTGAACCCTAGGCCGTAATACGTTATCATCTATTTTCAGCAATCTGATATATTAAACTTTCCACAAACACCCCCTTCTGTAGCCAATAAATAGTCTAAAGCCAACTTATTCTGATACACTACAGTTTTTGTTTGGCTTTACTGACTTGATATTAATTTGTGAGGACCCTGGGGGGCATCCCCTAAGTTAAGGAGACACAAGAAGCTTCCCTCAAAGCTGTTAAAACACCATTGGCTCCTTCCCCTGTTCCTATGTCTGTTCCTATGTCCCTGAGCCACTCCCTCCCTATTCCCTGATTGGCCCTCATCTTTGTACTGCCCTGAGACCACGTTCAGGCCGTTGAGCAGGACGGGAACAGAGAACTCCAGATCAGAAGGCTAAGAAAATGAACTCTCCTTTATTTCAAATGTACCCCTCTATATATAGAGAACATCGAGAAGACTAATTTCATTGGTCTTAGAGTAAAAACATGTCACACCATTGGTGTGCAGTGAATGACGCACACTGGCAGAACATATCTATAAACAATGTGAACAACAGGATAGATTAGAGAATTATTTACATTATTTCCCAACTGCTTCCCAGGCTCTCGCCTGGTTAGAAAACCTTTCTCTTTCTCTCTGACTGAGCTGAGAATACCCACAGATGGGTTATAACAGTGACTGCTGACATGGGTATGTGTAATAAAAGAAGAACTTTGGTTTCTTTCCATGTAATGCTTTTGGTAGCATTTGTGACACAATCTTGCCTGTATCCCAAAAGGGAAAATGTTGCTTCTTTTCTCTCCGACTTCCTTGTTTTCGCCCGGCTCCTTTTTCCCGGGGCGCTGGCCAGGCGCTTCCGGGAGCAGCCGGAGAGAAACAACAAGCACCTTTGTGGGTTCGTTTGATACGGACAGAGCTATTTAGAGAGCGCGATCTTGACCGGGATAAAGAGACTCAAGAGATTGGACACTTGTTGTGCAGTCCAAAGCAGGTTGTATTTGCTCGAACGCCGCACGTACAAGTGACAATGTTCTGGGGTTGAGTTACAGGTTTTATAGGGGAAAATAAGAGATAAGGTGAAACCAATAGAACTATGCCCAGTATGAATACATTATAGGTAAAATCCAATGGGAATAGCTTCAGGGGGAAGGATGAATACATGTAAAAATACAGAATAGAAACTCCAGCTTTAGGTTTAGGAAACAGAAACTCCCATTTCAAATTCACAATGCTTTTTGCTCCGTTTGCGTAGCTGTACACTACAACAGGAAAAGGCAACAAATGAATGACAGAAACAGGAATAACAGAGGCCTGGTATGGCTTATATCCCCACCTCCCCTGCCTATAAAGTTGCTTCCCATAGCAGGTATATGTGATCTCCTCGGTGGCAAGTACAGTGGTCAACTCAGGCTTGCCCTCTTTTTCCCTTGTCACTTCTTTTTTACTAATTTCCAGGCAAATTGCGTTTTTTTTGGCACTCCTTAACCATAGTTTCCCACCATTCCTCAGGTATCTCCCATTGAACTGGCACTAATAATTTCCATCCACAAAAGAAAATTATTATTTCAATTGTTCTTAGTTGTATCTAGATGGGGGACAGATTTCATACTTGACACTTCCTGCAACAAGAGTGTCGATTTTGTGAACTACAATACCAATTTTTCCCGCAATTTAAACATTTAGATAAAACCCAGCTAGCGTGTCTGGTATTGGGATGAATAAAACAGAATATACAGTATGGCACTGATGGAAATTGTAATTCCTCCTCTCCTTTATATAAGTCACAAGCTGAAACCAGGATATGAGAATTCTCTGATGGAAACAGTCCTGATCCTCCTGTTTGAAGTGGAAGTATTCCTTCCCAAGGAGGTGTTGGAGGCTCTCCGGACTTATCCAGGTGGTACTTGAAACCACTGATGTAAGCTTGACCTTATTTCCCAATTAGGTGTGATTCTTTGTACATTCCTTGGATCATTTGGGTCCTCCCAGTTCATTACCACCCAGTCCCCGTTTGAAAGTCAATTTGGTATCACGCAGTTTAGATGTGATAGTCCATTCCTCTGGTTCTACGGCGGCGCGTCACTTTTCCTGCCCCGACTGGCTCCCGAGAACACGGCTTGGCGCCTCGGTTTCTCGTCAGGGTCGATGCCACCGCTACTTCCGGGCGCTTCTGCGGCTGCGCCCCGGGGTGGGCTGGCTGCGCTTTGTCGTCGGCGCGAGGGAAGGAAACGAAGAGGCAGGGAATTGTCCAAATCTGTCCGTGCCGCGACTGGACGCTTTATTGGTTGCGGGAGCCACGATGGAGAAGCCGCGGCCGCTCCCAGCCTCGCTTGGACGAATCTGGCCCCGAGGCTGGGGTGCCGTGGAGGGATATAGAAGTGGGACAGGGGAGGACAGGAGCTCTCCGCCCAATGAACACAGACGGCCACAACAGCCAATGGGGACACGACGGGGGTGGACATGGGGGTTCAGGGCCAGTGGGACTGCGAGAATGAGGTGACAAGCACGGAACTGCCGGGGACCGGATGGGGGAGTGGTCACAGGAGTGGCAGGGGAGAAAACCCAATGGCCGGCAGCCTGGGGCTAACTTTCGTGGGGGGGGGGGGGGGAAACACGGAGGACACACGAGGATATATGGAACCGGCAAGCTAACAAAGACCAGAACCCCAAATCTGAACCTAAAATCCAGGATGCAACAAGGTTCCTTCACAGGTCATTTGATTCTGCTGGCATTAATCCACCCTCTTTCCCTGGTTCGGATTGCTGCCTCAGTAGTACCTGAAAGGACTTCTTAATAGCCCAGGGACAGTGACAAAAGGAAGACAATACTACATCAGCATTTGCCATCAGCATTCCCCAAAACCTTTAGTAAAAAGGTTTTTTCTACTGCGCCTCTTCTTCTTATATCCAGCTGTGCTAACAGTTGCAGAGGCAAATTCTTCTTTTTCTGAGCCACAATTAGTTAAAGAAGAAAGGCCAGGCCAATTTTGACACAAGAGGAATCACATCTATTGCTTTTTACCCTCTGGGCAATATTTAACTGTTTTAGCATCACAGACCCATTCCTCAGAACACAAGACCCCCTCCTAGCAGCAAGAAAAAAGAAAAGAAAGAAACAGAAAGAAAAAATAAATCTTGGTTTAAAAATAAACAATTTTGCGAGGTTTGGAGAGCCAGTGAGAGATTAAGACTATCTCTGCCTTGATCTTATATCTCGCCCTGGCCCCTCTTCCTCTTTTCACAGCAGTGCTTTCAACCTTGTCCCTCATCCTCCCCCCCCTGCCGCCACAGCACCGCAGTGGCCCCGGTCAGGGCGGACCCTGACCTTGTTGGAGTGCTGACTCGTAGACAGCCACGTGCGCGGGGACCCTGGGGTGTGGCTCGACTCCCTCTTGTCCTCTCTCTCTGTCCCTTGACCAACCTACTGGGGCCAAGGCTGCCGCTCCGGACTCAGGGCCCCGGCAGGCCAGGAGCTGCCCCTGGCAGCTCCATCACTAAGCCAGCCCACTTCTCAGCGGCAAACCAGTGCGAAACGTGCCCGCCGCTGCCAGGCCGGTGACAGCATCCAGCAATCCCTCACCCTCTGGGACCCTGGCAGAACCAGGCCAGATCCCATCCCCCAGCAGCACCCCATGCAAACCGTGCCCTGCACCGCCTCCACCAGGTGGGCGAACACTGGAACTTGCCGCGCGGGGTCACCCCCAATAATCCAGCCCCTGCCACAGCCCTCGAGGCACTGCTGCTCGCTCGAGAGCGGCCAAACACCTCCTAAACTTGACAACCTTTAATCTGGTGTCCCCTGGTGCTCTTTTCATTCCTTTTTCTTTTGTAGGCATCTGGAAAAACCATCACCATATTTTCTTTTCCCTTCAAGGAGGGCTTGTTCTGCTAAACCTTCCTGAACCCCAGTTTGGCATTGAACAACCTCCAAACAACCATGTGTTAAGGCACTTCCCTGCCCTTCCTACAGAAATTGTATTCAAACTCTTGTCCTCCTCCAGTACCAAGATATCATTATTCCACATTCCAACATCTTAGAGTCTGTTAACCACCCTTCTTCTTTTTCAACCTCTCTTTTTCTCTTTTTCTTTTTTCTTTTTCATTTTTTTTCCTCTTTTTTTTTTTTTTCCTCAGATTTAACACACTTTGGACCGCACAAGGTATACACACAACTAGTTTATCTTTAAAAATAAGTCCACAGCCCATTTTTCTTCTAGTACAACCCCTATTTCCAGTTGCATCTGCAAGTCTTTCCCCAACAAGCTGATGCCTGCCCCAGGAACCAAGAAGACATCTCCTATCCAGTCTCTCTCCTAATTACTCAGTCTTCAATGACCGGGATTTTAAACCTTTCTCCTTCTGCCCCTGCCACCTCCACCGTGTCACCACCCATATCACATCTCCCTGGAATCTACACCACACAAGTTCACCCTAGAATCAACCACAAATCCCAGTACTTCCTCTTCGAGGCCTGCTTCCCAAGTTATCAAAGGCTCCAGATGGCATTTATCCCCCAGAAAACAGAGCCCATGATCTTACCACTCCTTCATGTTACTCTGTTCTTTTGAGAGCTTTAAAGTTTTTTTAAAAGTTTTCTATACTTTTTAATGTTTACATATTTCTACTAAATTTTTTCACACTGTTCATATAAACAATGATTGTTTTACATTCTTCTTTGTGGGTGGAGAGGATTGATATACTGTTAGTTTGACTAGTGTAGTTGGAGAGGTGGTAATTTCACCCTCCAATCCACTGTCACTTTTACTATTCTATATATAGTGGAGTCAGAAAATAAAGTTTGCTCTTTGAGTTCTTTTCTTTCCCCTTTTACATCTAGCATCCATGTGTAAGTTATTTCGCGTTGTAGTGTAACACCTTCACAGGGCACTTCCCCCAAAGCACTTCCAAGTCTCCCTCTAAGTGTGGGTGCCCTCCCCTGCTGCAGCAGAAACAGGCATTCCTAGCCCCTTCCTGGGACCCTGACCACACTAAGGCTCTGCCTCCCTCTTGAACCTTTCCCACAGATACAGAGGAAGTTGGAATCACCGAGGGAGCAGAAACAAGAGCGGGAGTCGGCAGTGAGGCTGGAACCAATAAAGGGACAGAGTTAGGAGCGGAAGTCATCAGGAAAGCTGGAATCAACAAGGAAGCAGAGGTAGGAGCAGGAGGAGGCGGCTCCAGAGTCACGGTGGGGACGGGAGTGGGCAGGGAGGGCTGGAGCTCCTGACACAGGCAGAGAAGCCGATATGGGTAGGGAGACTGGAGCTCCTGGCATGAGCAGAGAAACTGGAGACAGGGAGAGGCAACATTTCCAGGGGGTCACAACTCCTTTCTCTGGTTCCCTGTCTCATTTCCCCAGGGCCTTGCCCGCACGTCTCTGGCTTCTGTCTCCCTGCTCCAATCCATTCCCCTGACAGCTCAAACACCTCCTACTCTTCACAGAACAGAAAAACCCTTTCCAACAGTATAATACAATCCATCTTTCTCCAGAAAATAAGGTTAAACTTTAAATAAACAATCCATATCACATATACTTTCATTCATTCATACTCACTTTTATTTCTTTAATATCTCACTCATTCTCACTCACAAGAAGACAACAAGGTACCTTTTACTTTCGAGCCACTTGTTAATATCCACCCATGGGTATTGTAAAATCTCAAATGTTATTGGCCAACCCCGGATTTTCTTGGGCATCCCTCAATCCAGCAGTGTTGTCCAACCCTGGATGCTCTTGGGCATATCCTCAATCTGGCAACTTTGTGGGCCACCCACTTTTGTCCTGTTTTCCCAGTGGATTATGCTAGGAAAACCCTCACTCACTTCGCAGGTCTGGAATAACCAGCCCGTGTCCCATTCGCACACACATTTATCCCCCGTATCTGGTCCCCCAAAAGAATTCTTTATGAATCCTCTTTTCTTCTTCGGGTCTTTCATCCACAAGAATTTTGGGGCTACCACGGTTCTTAGGGAGCTTTTTTTCCCTTTTCCTTTGCTTCATGTGTCTCCTTTTGCCCACTGGGTGTTCTACCTGCAACCACCAATCATGCCAGGAGACAGAGTGAGGCTGCCTAAACCTGGCAGGGTGCATCTTCCCCCACTTGGGATCTCCTGGTGGTCTCAGGAGCAAGGTGTTACATCCCAGATGAGCGCCCATTTGTGAAAAACACATTCACTCTCCTGTGAAAATTTAAAAAGTTTAATAAAGGACAATAGGAGACAAGGACCATAGAGCAAAGGTTATTACGGCCGGGTGCATCTTGGCACTCAGCCAAGACCACACCATTACCTTTGGGGATATGCCTTAAATACCTTTTCCCTTACATCAGTCTGTTGCATATTCATAGACCCTTATGCATAGTAAACTTTTTCCCAAACTAGTTTACATGTTCCAATAACTGTCTAGCATGGCTCCTCCTTGGGTCCACCTTTTTAGAGCATGCATATGCCTTGGCTGTGATTTTAGTCCTTTTTTATCATCCCCTTCAGTTTTGGGCCCCGGCCCACATTGTCTTCAGACGGTGGGTGCTGATAGTTGGCATATCTGTAGCAAGTTTCCTCTTCATATGTTCATTGGATGTTATCCCATCCAAGCAGGCATTTTAACACAAGTATACTTATATCAGCTATTTCACTGCTATGTCTAAACTTAATTAACAGCAGAAATAAAAACTATATCTGATGCTAGCCCCTGGAGTCTTTAGCTAGATCTTTTAGAACACCAGTAGCCACGCTAAGGTGCATGGAACAACTCCAGGATGAATTCACCAGGAATTGGACTTCAGAGCTGTGGCTCTACAGTGGGATTAACTTTACCAGCATCAGGGAGAAAAGTAAGAGTCAAAGGACGCTCTCTGCCTGATCTTCCAATAGTTCTTTAATCCAGAGATTCGGAAATGAAAGAGAGCCAGACCAGCCCTCCAGGGGTTTAGAAACAGGCCAAAACTGGTGGGTAGGTACAAACAGCCAGCCAATGGGATAACTTTAGGGGAGGAGTAAGGGGAATGGTTTACATCAGGGATGGATACAACTTAGGGAGAAACCAACTTGGAACACAGGGAGGGATTTGGAAGTAACCATTATCAGAGAACCTGGATTATGAAACTGAAAGCTGAGATAACACAAACACTAACTGCAACATACATCTTTATAGCAAAGTTATTTTAATGCCACACATATAAAATCCATTTTAATATTTGCGAAAAGCCAATATTATAATATGTATCTATAACAACAGGATCAGATTCATAGTCTATACTTAACCATAAAAGAAGACTGCATCTCTAAGACGTGTATCAGATTTTCTTCAAAACTAAATAATAATAAATTCAGATTAGATCCTTTAGGCCATTTTGAACTTTACCTATTTCTGTACCCATAACTAGAAGGAAAATAAATGGAGCGATAAAGCTCAAATCATGTACCAGAGAGAGAAAGGCAGAAAAGCTTTAGTGAAATGTTCAGAAGACATTTTTAAATAGGAGAAAAAAAATCTCCATCTCTGTTCCTAATAAGATTCCAGAAGGATAGCCAAGAATTTCCCAAATGAAAACATACACTGGAAAGCAAAATTTAAATTTTGGATTAAATAGTACAGCTTCTCTATTTGTCCAATGTTCAATGCATCTTAAAATTATCAGAGACGAAAATGGCAAGCTAGCAATCAGAAAAATAAAACTTTGACCTTTGCTTTATGAAAGGAGATCTTCAAAATATGGCGAGCCGAAGAAAGCACCAAATAACATGCAATGTCATAATTACAATATCTTAATCTTACTAAATCTCATCATAAGCCAAAAAAAGTACAGGCTCAAATATGCAACATGAGAAGACAGAACATGAAACCACTCAAGCTCCAACAGCATGCTTGGCCTATTGCAGTTTGTAAAGGCTGCTAAAAGTCCTCTTTCACAAAGATGAGGGCAGGAGACCCTTTCCCCACCTCCCCTCCAAAGAGGTGTCATTTTGGTTTATCTCAAAAGGTGTTGCATACTTGTTTAGATGAAATAAACCTACCATCCCTCAAATCCTGACACAGGAAATGGCACCAGCAGGGCATATATGATGCAGTGTTCTGGTGTAAACATGCTACAGAAGTAGGCAATGAGAGGGAAGATGTGTGCTAATGTCTTTACAAACAATTTGATGTATGTTAATGTCTTTGAAATCAGTCTTATTGTTTCTCCTGACTTTGAGCAGCAGGTTCATTATGGGCCCAGACAGTCTGGCTCCTGAAATAGACATGGGTCTGCACAAGCCTGAACCTCTGGACTTTGGGGGGAAAAGACAGGTTCAAGGGGGAATATGTGGTAGGTGGTTCAGGAAGGCTCTACCTTCCCAGTACCTCAGCCAATGGGGAAAGGAAGAGGGCAACATGCAGTCGGGAGTTTAGGATAAAAGAGAGGCTGCGCCCTCCGAAACCTTGAGAGAAAACGCTGTGGGCATTGAAATGAACAGGGCTAATGCCTTTATTAATGTTCAGCTCTTTATTAAAAAGATCAGCTGGGCAGGGGGCTCGACGCAGAGCTCGCCCCCGCGGTCGTAGCTTTTCCCAGGCAGCCGAAAGGAAGGAGGCGTGCAGAGTCTGTCACTGGAGTCCCAAGCAGCAGCTGTCCTTTCTCCTTTCCTTGTGGCACACCAGTGGCCCGAGGGTGAGGAGGCATGGCATGCAGTCTGTTGCTGAAGTCCAGAACAACAGCTGTCCCCGCTCCTTCCGTGGTGGCAGCGCCAGGGCTCTCTCTGACTCTCTGTCTCCCTGCTTCTCAGAGCCTAATATAGTCTATTATTTCTTAGGTGATGGCGACGGTTAAAAGTAAATCAGGGGATGTGTTTCCTTCTTCCTCAGCTAGGGCATTTGTCTAGACTCCTCTACTGTGTTCAGTTTTTGATTTATATTCCTTTTTAGCTCCTAAAAATACTCCCATGATCCTAAGGGGTTTTTATTTGCATGTTAGTCCCAGAATGGCAGCGTGGAGGGGTGGGAGGCCAGTTATCTCCAGGTAGTTTAGAGAAAACAGACAGAGCAATTAGCTAATTAGCATTTCAATATCGGTACTGAGCTAGAGTTAGTAGTTTTCTTTTAGTGTTGCCATGGGAACTAGGAAAGCCCTGCCCGCGTCTCTGGGGAACACCTGGAAACTGTTCATAACAAATCCCTCCTCTACTTCTTTGATCGGGCTTAAGCCCGCATCAACTTACAGTCTTTGGCTTTTGAGGGCTAACTTCTTTTGGCATTTGTATGCTTTTACTCAGGCCTGAGGGTAATTCTAGTGTTCTTTAGAAACCAAGTTGTTGTTTTTTTTTTTTTTTTTTTTTTTTTTTTTTTTTTTTAGGTAACTCCTTTGGCTAAAGGACACTTAGTCTTATTAAACAATTACCAAGTACTTAAACCTTTTCTATGGTACTTTAACTCAGAAACAGTTATTAACACCTTACTGTATATCAGCCTCTAGCAAGTCTTCTTTAAAGTTAATTTTAAGTCCTCTGTTTTCTTAATTACTGTCCATGCACAAGAGGAGGCGGGTGACACTGTTGGGTCTGGCCTGGCGTCTGGGGGTGGCACTGGTCCTTTAACTCTGGTGACGTGGGTCCAGCCTTTTTCTTGGGTCCGTACCGCAGTGTGTGTGGTGAGTAGTACCTGGAAAGGTCCTTCGAATTTGGGGGTTAATGGAGTGGTAGTGTACCAGGACTCTATCAACACCCAATTCCCAGGACTGATGTGGGCATTGGCGTCCAGAGGGGAAGTTTGGGAGAGATACCCCTTCTTTCGGAGGCCTTCTAGGGATTTTCCTATGACCTCTAAATATTTCTGAGTTGCTGCCTCCCCTTCCAGATAATCTGCTGTACTGAAAGGGGTGATTAAAAAAAAAAGGGAGTCCAAACATTATTTCATAGGGAGAGACCCCTGTGTCAGACCAAGGTCTGGTTCTGATGCGCAAGAGAGCGAGAAGTAAACACCTGAGCCAATTCATCTTTGTTTCTTCAATTAATTTAGTTAACACATTTTTAAGAGTTCTAGTCATCCTTTCCACCCTTCTAGAGCTTTGAGGATGCCATGGGGTGTGCAACCTCCACCTTATCCCCAGGGCTTTTGTTACTTGATGTAAAGTTTGAGCGACAAAATGTGGACCTTGGTCCAAGTTAATGTTATTGACCAGCCCATATCGTGGTATGATGTTTTCTAAGATTATTCTTGCAACTTCCTGCAGTTTCCTTTTTGGTTGGGAAAGCCTCCACCCAGTGAGTGAGGTGATCTACGATCACTAGTATATGTTTGTACTTTAATTTTCCCTTGCAGGATCAATTTTTGGCTTCTTTTATCAGGATAGCTGCTGCTGCTGTGATTACTTTCCCACTTAAATACATTCTTAGGGCTACTTTGAGCAACTCATTGATGTTCTTTGCTTGCCAGTCCTCTATCTTTTCTGGTTTTTGTCTAATATCGGGTCAGGATTTGGTGGCAAACTAGACCTTTAAGAGGACTTGACCCTCTGGGCTATCTGGGTCTATATTTGAATATAACTGGAAATTTCGTTTTAGTTGGTTAAGCCAAATTGCCGGGGTCTCATCCTTCTCCTGAGTACCATCAAAGGCCAATTTTGTGTTGCTTCCCCTAGGGATACTCTTTGATCCCTCTTATCATGAGGGACCTATAGTCTCTCATGTTTTGCCTACCTTCTTGTTGGCTGGGACTCCAGTTGGGGTCCACCAAGGGCATCCCCTGGTTCCCTGGGGGCCCCAATCCACCCTCTCTTTCCCATATCTTCACCCCTGCTGCTCAGATCATCTGGACCTTTCTCAGAAAGAACAGAATGCTTAGAATAGCTCAGGTCTCCCCAGGTACAAATACTCAGCCCTAGAAACTGGTCCAACTGGCTAGATATTCCAACGGGGTCTTCCACTAAATTTCTTAGCTCTTTCCCAAATCCCCAGACTTCAGAAGCTGCCAAAGGTGCATCCACAAACCTAACTCCCCCAGCTGCTCTACCCATAGGAACCCCTCTAAGGGGAAAGAGCCCCTCCACCCTTGGTGCTTTGGATCGGGTGCTACAATACGGCCCTTTTTCTAAGGCACCAAGCAGCGAAATAGTAGTGGAGAGAGACACTGGAGGCCAGGGGGCATGCCAGGTGATGAACCAACCCTGGGCAAAGGTGGCCTCAGCTCCTAAGTGGGAGGAGGCAAGGAAACTCCAGCTGGAGAAGGGGAAGAGGGAGTTGGGGAGATGGTTGAGGAAACTAAGGGAAGGGACGATGAAACAGAGGTGGGAAAACGGGGGAAAGGAATCAGGGACTTAATAGGAGGGGCGGAAGGACCAACTGGGGAAACTGTTGGGGAAGTAACAGGAGCAGAAGGGGACAGGCAATCGAGGGGGTCCCATTCCTTTATTTTTCTAGTCTCCCCCTCTCTATTCCCTTTGTCTTCCTCTCTATTTCTTTGTAACTTGCATATTCTCACAGTCTCATTATTTATAGAATTCTCCAGCCAGCAAGCTGCATGAGATAGTTGTTCTATATCAAGGCCCTCTCTTCTGATTACACATCCACTGATCTTGGGTTCCATACCACGGCCACTCTCCCCGTAATTCTAACTTCGGCCATACTTCCTATACTGTAATGTATCATCTTACTCTGGTCTAGATCCTTCATGATCTCCCGAGAATCCCATTAGTCTAACAGTTGCCCCAAGGGGCTGTTAGGGGGAATTCTCTTTGCTTTGGAAGGATTTGCTCTTTTACTATAACCTCTTCCCGTTTTCAGGCCTCAAAACCAAAAAACTTAAATAATATATACCTTAAATGGTGCTTCTATCTAAAATGGAATATACTGACAGGCAGCTAAAGCTCATCTGGCCCCTCCCAACTTCGTATTTTGAATCACTTGACTAAACTTAATCTCTTTCAACTAAATTCCCACTCTTGGTCCTACCCTCTTGGCATTTTACATTGTCTCTTGGCCAGGACAATAACTAGTCACAATCTCGTCTATTGTCTTCTGTTCTTTTTCTCTTTGGCCTAAGTTTTGAAATTCTTGATGGACTTTCTAGGCTTGTACCCCTGCTAAGTCCTGCCCAAACTCTTACTTGGCCTTTTGCCTAACCTTCTTGCTAGGCTTGGGAAGCTTGGTCTCCCTGCCGAGGTAAGGTCGAACGTCCTGCCGAGCCTTACACTCGAACTCCGGCCAAGCCCCCCTTGCCTGACTTTCCTACTAGGCTTGGGAAGCTTGGTCTCCCTGCCGAGGTAAGGTCGAACGTCCTGCCGAGCCTTACACTCGAACTCCGGCCAAGCCCCCTTGCCTGACCCTACTAGGCTTGGGAAGCTTGGTCTCCCTGCCGAGGTAAGGTCGAACGTCCTGCCGAGCCTTACACTCGAACTCCGGCCAAGCCCCCTTGCCTGACCCTACTAGGCTTGGGAAGCTTGGTCTCCCTGCCGAGGTAAGGTCGAACGTCCTGCCGAGCCTTACACTCGAACTCCGGCCAAGCCCCCTTGCCTGACCCTACTCGGCTTGGGAAACTTGGTCTCCCTGCCGAGGTAAGGTCGAACGTCCTGCCGAGCCTTACACTCGAACTCCGGCCAAGCCCCCTTGCCTGACCCTACTAGGCTTGGGAAACTTGGTCTCCCTGCCGAGGTAAGGTCGAACGTCCTGCCGAGCCTTACACTCGAACTCCGGCCAAGCCCCCTTGCCTGACTCTCCTACTAGGCTTGGGAAGCTTGGTCTCCCTGCCGAGGTAAGGTCGAACGTCCTGCTGAGCCTTACACTCGAACTCCGGCCAAGTCCCCATGCCTGACTCTCCTACTAGGCTTGGGAAGCTTGGTCTCCCTGCCGAGGTAAGGTCGAACGTCCTGCCGAGCCTTACACTCGAACTCCGGCCAAGCCCCCTTGCCTGACTCTCCTACTAGGCTTGGGAAGATTGGTCTCCCTGCCGAGGTAAGGTCGAACATCCTGCCGAGCCTTACACTCGAACTCCGGCCAAGCCCCCTTGCCTGACCCTACTAGGCTTGGGAAGCTTGGTCTCCCTGCTGAGGTAAGGTCGAACGTCCTGCCGAGCCTTACACTCGAACTCCGGCCAAGCCCCCTTGCCTGACCCTACTAGGCTTGGGAAGCTTGGTCTCCCTGCCGAGGTAAGGTCGAACGTCCTGCCGAGCCTTACACTCGAACTCCGGCCAAGCCCCCTTGCCTGACCCTACTAGGCTTGGGAAGCTTGGTCTCCCTGCCGAGGTAAGGTCGAACGTCCTGCCGAGCCTTACACTCGAACTCCGGCCAAGTCCCCTTGCCTGACCCTACTAGGCTCGGGAAGCTTGGTCTCCCTGCCGAGGTAAGGTCGAACGTCCTGCCGAGCCTTACACTCGAACTCCGGCCAAGCCCCCTTGCCTGACTCTCCTACTCGGCTTGGGAAGCTTGGTCTCCCTGCCGAGGTAAGGTCGAACGTCCTGCCGAGCCTTACACTCGAACTCCGGCCAAGCCCCCTTGCCTGACTCTCCTACTAGGCTTGGGAAGCTTGGTCTCCCTGCCGAGGTAAGGTCGAACGTCCTGCCGAGCCTTACACTCGAACTCCGGCCAAGCCCCCTTGCCTGACCCTACTAGGCTTGGGAAGCTTGGTCTCCCTGCTGAGGTAAGGTCGAACGTCCTGCCGAGCCTTACACTCGAATTCCGGCCAAGCCCCCTTGCCTGACCCTACTAGGCTTGGGAAGCTTGGTCTCCCTGCCGAGGTAAGGTCGAATGTCCTGCCGAGCCTTACACTTGAACTCCGGCCAAGTCCCCTTGCCTGACTCTCCTACTAGGCTTGGGAAGCTTGGTCTCCCTGCCGAGGTAAGGTCGAACGTCCTGCCGAGCCTTACACTTGAACTCCGGCCAAGTCCCCTTGCCTGACTCTCCTACTAGTCTTGGGAAGCTTGGTCTCCCTGCCGAGGTAAGGTCGAACGTCCTGCCGAGCCTTACACTCGAACTCCGGCCAAGCCCCCTTGCCTGACCCTACTAGGCTTAGCTTGCTTGCCTTCCTGCCTTTCTGCTTACTCGGGTTAATGCCTGCTCTGACGGGGACATCCTGCCCTGCCTTCCAGGGACATTCCCCTATCTGCTCTGACGGGGACCTCCATCCATGCCTGCCATGGACATCCTACCTGCCCTGTTATCCTGTCCTGCCTGCTGGGGACATGCCCTCTGCCTGGCGGGACTTGCTGCTCCTGCTTGCTAGGACATCCCACCCTACATGCCCTGTTATCCTGTCCTGCCTGGCGGGGACATGCCCTCTGCCCGGTGGGGACATGACGCTCCTGCCTGCTTGGACATCCCACCTGCCCTGTTGTCCTGTCCTGCCTGGCAGGGACATGCCTTTTGCCTGTCGGGGACATGCTTTCTGTCTGCCAGGTACATGCCCTCTACCTGCCAGATACATGTCACTCCTGCCTGCTAGGACACCCTGCCCTACCTGCCAGGGACATCCCACCTGCCGTCCTATCCCATCCTGCCGGCGCCGGGGACATGTCCTCTAGGACCTCCACATCCCACCTGCCCTGCTGGGGATATTCCCCTTGCCCTGATTGCCAGGGACTTACTTTGCCCATAGGGCACCTCCACACGCTTGGAGGAGGGCCTGCTTTACTTCTAAGGAGACGCCTCAGTCACTCCTCTATTCCACTCGCTTCCCCTCGTTCCCGGCCGGCCCCTTCGCAGGAGTCCGGAAACGCGGTACTAGCGGGTCCCTCTCACTTCAGGGGTCCGAGCTGCCGGCCCCCGTCTCACTCACTCACTCATTCGCTCGTCTCCTGGTTTTTCTTACCCATCCGATGCTCCTCTGCGTTGCTCGTCTCACGTGGATCCTCGGGTCCGAAGGTAGCCAGCAACTCCCGAGGGTCCCTCGAAGCAGATGGTCGAGCTGTCCAGCTGTCCGGGGGTCCTCTTCGGGCGTGGCTCTCCCCGACGAGCCCCCAAATTGAAATGAACAGGGCTAATGCCTTTATTAATGTTCAGCTCTTTATTAAAAAGATCAGCTGGGCAGGCCTCGCGGTCGTAGCTTTTCCCAGGCAGCCGAAAGGAAGGAGGCGTGCAGAGTCTGTCACTGGAGTCCCAAGCAGCAGCTGTCCTTTCTCCTTTCCTTGTGGCACACCAGTGGCCCGAGGGTGAGGAGGCGTGGCATGCAGTCTGTTGCTGAAGTCCAGAACAACAGCTGTCCCCGCTCCTTCCGTGGTGGCAGCACCAGGGCTCTCTGTCTCTATCTCCCTGCTTCTCAGAGCCTAATATAGTCTGTTTTTTCTTAGGTGATGGCGATGGTTAAAAGCCAGTCAGGGGATGTGTTTCCCTCTTCCTCAGCTAGGGCATTTATCTAGACTCCTCTATTGTGTTCAGTTTTTGATTTATATTCATTTTTATCTCCTAAAAATACTCCCATGATCCTAAGGGGTTTTTATTTGCATGTTAGTCCCAGAATGGCAGCGTGGAGGGGTGGGAGGCCAGGTAGTTTAGAGAAAACAAACAGAGCAATTAGCTAATTAGCATTTCAATATCGGTACTTAGCTAGAGTTAGTAGTTTTCTTTTAGTGTTGCCATGGGAACTAGGAAAGCCCTGCCCGCGTCTCTGGGGAACACCTGGAAACTGTTCATAACAGGCATGTGCTGCAGTGTACCCTCTCCCTTTATTCGAATAAAGTTGAAGGACTCCTCTGTCTCCTTCATGGACATAAACCTCTGGCGTTTGTGGATTTTCCTGACAATGGGGGCTTGGTCCGGGATCCTTCCACCTTCTGGGTCCAGCATGCAGCAAGAGGAGCTAGAGGAGCGCCTCACCCAGTTTTGGTGATCAGCTCCTTTCGGTGCTGGCTGGCACTGGGCGATTGATTGGGTACCCAAGACTGTCCAGGAGACAGATGAGATGTAGACCAGGGGAATCCATGAAGAGGTTTGAAACAGGACTTGGCCCTTGCCATTCACCGGTTCGCATGTCCTTGTGATAAACATAGAGTCCTGGAATCGCTTGCAGTCTTCCCTCCTTCACTGATTGGTGATGTGTCACAACTGCAGGTTCTTCTCTACCTTCTGATAAACATCAATAATTCAAGGTAAACAGTACTTTTGACAATCGATTAAAAACATCAGTTTCATCATTTTGCTTTTGTTTGGGTAGATATTCTTTCAGGGTACAATTGGCTCTTTCTACAATACCTTGACCTGTAGATGAGGGAGGTATCCCTGTGGTATGTTTCACCCCCCACTTCTGCATAAATGTAGCAATTTGTTGACCAACATAAGAAGGAGCATTGTCGGTCTTAATTTCTACAGGTAAAAATTAAAATAAAAACACCCTTTCAAGCAGAATCACTGCTGAACCAGGTTGGGACTCCCCCTTTTTCTTTTGCCATTGAAAGACAATGGCAAGAGGACAGGCATCAGCGTTGGAGAGGAACAGTGACAACAGCACATGTTCAATGTGATGAGCACTCCAACCCTGTTGTAATTTGTCTCTCTTTTTTTTTTCTTTTCCCTTTTTGAAACTCGAATCAGAGCTCTTTGTTTTTCAAGGGTCCAAACTCGAGGGCTGTTGGCATCAGATAGGGTTATTGACGTTGTTGCCTGACAAAGCAGCTGCAATGATGTGTCCTTGTTGTTGGATTGCGTCCTGGATGGCTGCTGTGAATGCTGCAGTTTGAGTGCTCTGTTCTGCTGGTGTGGCTCTGACAAGCATCTCGTCGACTGGACAGCCTTGAGGAAGGGTGGCCAGGATAGTTCTTGTGTGTGAATTAGCATTTTCAAACACAAGAGAGCGAAACAAGTGGTCCTGCACATCTGCTGGCACATCTGGAGCATCTTTCAACGCGGCTGACAACCTGTCAATGAATTGTCCATAGGGTTCTGTAGTTCCCTGTTCTATGGTTGTATAAGGTGCTGGTTTCTTTTTATCTGGTACTGAAATCAAAGCTTGATGAGCCAACTGTGGAGACAATTGATGTACTTCAATTGGGTAGGTGAGTTGCACTCTGGTTGTTGCATAAGGTCCATGCCCAGTCAGCATATCTGGCTGGACACCATAAAAAGGATCTCCCACCACTGCATGTTTGTTAGCTTCTTCAACTGCAAGACACTTCCATTCCCTTTCAAACATGAGAAACTGTGAAGGTGTCAGCAAGAAGGATGCAATGCTAGATGAATCAGAGGGACAAAGCACATCAGCTGTAAATATATACTGAATGATGTTCCTGGCTGCCTCTGGTCTGATCCCATAATCTGTGACTGTCTGTTTGGCTGATTGGAGAATTTTCCATTCATGAGGATCCCAGACTGCATTATTATTTCTTTTAATGACAGGGCAGGCAAAAGATTTGGCAGCTTCCCAGTCCCCATCTAAAATAGCATTCTTCACCACTGAAGCCCACCGGGACTGAACTGGATTTTTTAAAACAACTGGCATTGTCAATTGCTGCTCAGATTCTTCTAATTGAGCCTGTGGATTTGAAAGGTCAGCGAGTCTGGCTATCCTGTGCTGTAACGTATTTGTTTTCATTATCTTGTTCTGTGACCGCTTGCGCTCAATCTGTGAACCACGGAGACTTTCCCGTTTAACGTTAAAACAATCGAGTCGAAAACTGAGGAGTCTTCAGAGCTCCGGCATCCCAATCCCCGTCATCATAAAGCGTCGTGGGGTCCCAAAGAATGGAGATCCCTGCTGCGATAAGAACGATTTGGGATCGCAAGCCCCTCTTCGTGCCCTCCCTCACACAGACCAGGGGCCGCTGTCTGACGCCGTCACAGAGGCATTTTGACGGCTCATCGGAGTCTTCCAGTCCCTGTTCACAGGCACCACATGAATAAGGGACTCATAAATTCCGGGAGGCTGGACAGGACAAACACAGATCCAAACCAATGTGGTGAAACGTGTATTCTCCGTTTATTGTTTGCAAGATGGCAGTTTATATACACTTCAATATAGTTTACAATTGTGAGTACAATTTCATTGGCAAGCAAACATTGTTTGTCTTTGTCTTAAGGTGGTTAAAGTTTCACACTGCAGACCTATACTAATTCACACCCAGAAAGCTCAATTACACTGTGGTTACCTTAACATAATTTCTAACTGCGCCACAGACTGAATTTCCAACTGCATCAGAGGCTTCAAGGCCTCACCAAGGCCTGCATCTGAGGCCTAGGCTGGGGTAGCTCAACCTTCTAAATATAAATCGTGCTCTCTTTCTCTCAGAAATTCTGCTACAGGGGTTCGCAGGGAGAGGCAGACTGGGGGGGGGGGGGGGGTCTGTGAAGTTTCCATAGGAAAGGACCACTGGACATGGATGCCCAGAGGGAGCAAGAAAAGAAAAGTCAAGAAGGGTCTCGGCAAATCTCACCAGTGAGTACAACTTCGATGAGTAAAACATGACAGGACGCCCAGGGTGGGCAACAAAGGAAAGTCAAAAAGGGATCTTGACAATAGGGATAATGATCCCAAAATACCTTCCAAGGGTCCTTTAGGAGAATGTTGAGATGGTTTGTACAATTTCGTAGAGGTAGTTAAGGAAATGAGCAGGCAATATGGTGTATGCCCAGAGGGGGCAATATGGGGAACATGAATACCCAGAGGGAGCAATATGATGTTGGTTTGGGAAAGGATTGGTTTGTGAAAAATGTGAATTTTATGATTGGCTTTTCACAAATATTAAAATGAATATTATATGTGTTATGTTAGAAAGTTATGCTGTATAATTCTCTTAAGTAGTGTGTTAAATGTAGTTTTAGGTTATAACATAATGTTAAAATTGAAACTATGCAATGTAAGATATTTTTTTACTAGCTCAAGAAAGAGATGAGATAATCAAGAAATTCTTTGCACAGAGATAACAGTGACAGGACACATAAAGAGTTATTGCCTCCTTTTTGAAAAAGACAAACATTCTTCCACCTTCTCTCCATCTTTATGGAACCACCAGGAATAAGGGGAAGAAGTTGACATAAACTAGAAAATTTCTTAATTTGCAAGGAATTTATGCATCATGTATGAGATATATAAATATGCAACAGGCTATTGCTTTTAAGGGTTATTCCTTTGTTCACAAGGCATGTTTTTGGCAGCTTAGTGCCCAAAAACATCCGGACTTCCATAATTCTTTGCTTTTTATTGTCTCGTAGTGTCCTAATCCTCATTGTCCACATTTTTATTGCTCTAATTTTATTACTATTTTTATAACTGTTTTATGACTAATAAACTTTTAAAATTTTAAAAAACAAGTGATTGGCATTTTTCACAGGTTGAAGGGGAGTGTGGAGAAATATGGTTAAGGCAAATAGCAGCGGGAGGCTAACAGTGAGAACTGGGAAGTTCCCTGCCTTATCTTCAAAATCTGCAGTCTAATACAGGGCCAGTTGCAAGTCTTTTGTATTCCTGGCTTCCAGGATAGGGAAAACAGGGAGGTATTGTTCCTACACCCTCACCCCTTCCCGGGTTATTATGGAGCCACGGTGGAGGATTTGGGTTTGTTTGCTTGATATTCAGGACTTAGGGGCGTTTCTGTCTGAGGGCTGGTGCAACCGGCAGCACAGGCTGGGGGACCTGTGGGAGAGGCGCGGGACTGAGCTGAGGCTGTGAGACAGCCAGGACTCAGTGCTGGTCAGTGCCCAACGCTGCCAGCCCCACGGGCAGGGGCTGCAGTGGCTCCCTGGCCCTATGAGGTTGCAAGACGCCCCAGCCCCCTGCCTGTCCCTGTAGCACCTTCGGCTGTGCCCGTCCGTTGATCTGTGCCAGCACTTGGTGCTTTACAGAGCTTGTGGTGGTGTGAGAGTGGCCCAGGGGCCCCGATGGGTGTGCTGCAGAGGTGTCTGGACACTGCGACTGGACAGGGAGCGGCTTTGGTGTGCAGTGTAAAGGTAGAGCTCTGGTATACACTTTGTATAAAGGTATAAACTTTGTATAAAGGTATACACTTTGGTATACAGTGAAAGAGACAATGAGTCACCAAAGCCTGGCCTGATACACAAAGGGGTTTTGTTTGTCACTGGAGAAATGAGTGATTTTGAGCTGTGGGAGAATGAGCACCCACAGGGGGTGCTAGAGGAAGGGCAGAATAAGCCCCTGGATGAACTGGTTAGAAAGTGTATGCAGGAAGGCATGAGGAAAAGGTGAAAGCAAAGGCAGAGGTGATGGCAGAGTTTTTACAGCTCCAGACAGATAAACCTGTTATAAATAGCTATGTAGTTGTTGGGTTTCGCTATTATGTATTGGCTTTTGCAAACTATTATTAATCACAGCGATTTTGATACAGTACAGTTTGTAATCACTTTAAACTGCTTTAATATAGTATAATTTGTCAGCTTTTGTGGCCAATGCCCTGGCCCTGTGTAGCTTATATATTAGTGTGATAAACATATATTATAGTTTAGGCTTTTGCAAAATATTAAAATTGAGAATATGTGTTGTGCATTGTAATGTTAACTTTTGCAGAAACAGCTAATGCCTTTATTTTTGTACCTAACTGACAATGGTGTGAATAACTCAGATAATTTTGTGAGATCGCTAACATTGATTTAATGTACTTGTGGAGTATCTTATCTGTATGATAAGATAACATTGAAAAGAACCAGGTAAATAAACATCGAAAGAAAAGAATTTAAGGAGGAATTTACCACTGACCCTTCAGGCTATCAGTAACTGTCAAACCACAGAACAGGGGGCCTTGTGAGGAAATAAAATATATAAATTTCATCTGCAGTATTCGCAAATACTTTAAGAAGACAGGTCAAGGGTCAAACCAAGCAAAAAGAATTCCTGGAACATGCAAACTCAAAGGAATGTTTGAATATGTGTAATCTTCATGAATATGCATTTGACCAATATAATGAAAAGTATATAAGAAAATGGTTTTAAGTTAACTGGCATAACTCTGGGAGATTGCCAAGCACACAGCGCTGTTTACTGTCCCTTTTATTCCTTATTAAACTTTAAAAAATTTTAAAGAGTGAGCCTTGTTTCTCACAATTGGAGGTTCCACCGAGATAGCACCACGTCTCCGTGACTCCGGGAGATCCCGAGCAAGGGGCTCACCCTGCTGAGTTTGGTGGCTCAACTGGCTTCTCCTGGTGTTATCAGCGGTCTCAGGTCTGACACTCAGCAGATAAAAGACACTCATAAAGTAGAAAGAAAAGGGAAAGAAAAGGTTCCCCCAAGAAACCACTGTAACTGTCAGCCCTTAAATTGTGCACAAACACCTAGACTGGTAAGTATTGTGTGGGGGGAGGCATGGATGCCAGGAGAATGAATGGGGTGTGTGTGTGAGACACAGAGTAGACAGTCCAGACCTGCGAAGCAAGTGTGGGGTCCTTCTAGCCATGTTCCCATCTCCCTGTGAGGGGATCAGCTGGCGAAGGGATGAAGCAATAGGGGGAGACTGAGTGAGTTCTGGAATAATTGTGGGGAATGACTATAGCTTGATTCCGTGTGTAGGAAAACTGTCAGTGATTGAAGAGACAGTGTCTCCATGGTTTGCATGCATTAAGCCGATTTATTGATTCAAAAAACTCAGTATATATACCTTTTCAGCTATAGCTAAAAATAGCACTAATCACAACATTTATGTTTCCTAGTAACATTGCTTAATCATAGCTTTGCACAGACTCGCACAGGCATGTACAGTCTTGCATGGTTTCACATAAACAGAATACCTAGTATGCCATTATCTTTTGCTTCCTACTTCAGGGTTCTGCTTTCTGTTGCCAAGGCTTGTGGCCTACCAGAGTTAGTACATCTATGTCGGTTATGAGCTGAGCAGTGCTCTCAGTCCTGCTCTCCAGCTGTATTCCCATAGAAAACCGGCTCCAGTAAGTATTGCACCAGGCCTGGACCTGATGTACATTGGAGCTTAAGCCTGATACTGTAAGGCCATGAATCGTTAAAACCAAAAATCAAGGAGAAAGACTCTATAACTAGTTAAAGTTCGAAAGCGGTATGTTTATTACACCTACGGGGGGGGGGGGGGGGGGGGTCATTCCTGAAATGCGTGACCACATTGCACAAGGTTCTTTGCCTTCTATTTAGTTCCCAAAATAATACATATGCATAACCCCAGCACCTCCCATCCCCGCTTTGTATTAAAATGAGGTTATTAGTCCTTCACGTGGGTGCAATTCTTCTCTTGAATTGGGTCGATGGTCTCTAATTGGGACAGTGGTCCCAGGGATGAAGTCAGGAAGGTCTTGATCAGGTCTCTGTGACCCTCTGGCATGATCCAAGGCCCCCTGCTTCATCATGGATTGACATAGAGTCCGGGTACTGGGCATTGTTCTACTGGTTTCAATATGTTCCTATAATGGTTCACTTGCTCCACTTCTTCCTACAAATAAGCTCATAATATAACAATTAGCTTTAGCTTCGGCATCTAATAATCATTAACCAATCGTTGGTATACCTAACTTCAATATGAATTGGTTCTAACCCTCAGCTAAAATCTTAACCATTTCGAATCATGATTCATCCATGCTTAAGTACATGGCTGGGTGAGTTACCAGATTGATTAAGGATGTTTGTGTGTAAAACAGTCATTAGAAGAGTGGGCTGCAAAGGGTGGGACGCGAAGAGATTCTGATCTTTATCTGGGGATGTTATAGATGCATATTATATGATTGGCTCTTCGCAAATATTAAAATGAATACTATATGTGTCATGTTGGAAAGTTATGCTGTATTAATCTCTTTTAAGTAGTGCGGTAAATATAGTTTTTAGGCTATCGCATAATACTAAAATAGAAACTATGTGATGTAAGATACTTTTTGTAACTGGCTCAAGGAATGGATAAGATAACCAAGAAATTCTTCACATAGAGATAACAGCAACAAGACACTAAGATCCCAAGACAATTATTGCCTCCTTATCAGGAAGACCCAGACTTCAAGGGACCAACACGATTGATTTACAAAATGAGGGAGGGAGTCAAAACTAAGCAGAAGAAATCCTTTGTGTGAAAAAGAATTTTTGAATCATGTATGAGATATATGAATATGCAACAAGCTATTGTTTTTAAGGGGTAATCCTTTGTTAGCAAGCTATGCTTTTGTGGCTTACTGCCCAAGAACATCTGGACGCCCATAATTCTTTGCTCTTTATTGTCCTAACTCTGATTGTCCTAATTCTTATTGCTCTATTTTTTATTGCTATTTTTATAACTATTTTATTACTATTTGTCGTGGGGACAGGACATTTTCATGCTCATTATCCCAATCGTGGTTTCTGCTCCCTGTTCTCAGTTTGTTTTGTCTTCCTTCCCCCCCGCCCCGGCTGGCTGCTGGCTTGCTGCTTAGCTTGCTTGCTGCTCTTGCTTGCTGCTGGCTGCATGCTTTGCTGGCTCTGCTTTCCTCTCTTTTTTCTCTGCTTTTCGCTGGCTTGCTTTTTTGCCATTTTTTTTTTCTTTTCCCCGGTTTCCGTTGTTCCCTTCCCCCCCCCCCCCCCGAAGACATCGGACCTACTCCGGGCAGGAGCTCCCCCGGGGTCTGCGAAAGAAGCTCCGTACCGTCTGCGGCGAAGAGAGATACAGCTCAACCCCTTGGACTGGTGAAAACATCTGTGGTCATCTTGGGCTATTTCTCTTGTGCTGGGGAGTGTTTTTTTGTTGTGCCTTAATAAACAAGTTTTTTCCACTTCCCCTCTGAAGGAATTCCTCCCGAACCCGGTGGTGGGGGGGAGGTTGCGGAGGGTTTGGTTTCCTATAAGGGACTCCTTTGGAGGTGTTTTCCCCTAATTTGTCCTAAACCAGGACAAATAATTTGCTGGCCCGTACGGGGAGGCCCAGACAAAGTGGAAAAAACTTTATTCTAATAATATTTTTGGCTTTAACCGTTCTGCGGGAATATTGGTATGTCTCTTTTTAAAGTTATGATGTCATTTGGAGTGAAAGCCTGCCTCTATTTGTGGTCATTAGGGTTCTTCGAAGTTTTGATCGCTTTATGGTCCCTGGAGTTATTTTCTTATCCAGAAGTAGCTCCGGTATTGTCCCTAATACGTAGCTTTTGTAGCAGAGGGGCACTAACGAGAATATTTATCGGGCTGGGCTTGGCTGTAATACTTTGCAAGGGGCTTATAAAAATGTTGTTATCGGCTCCAGGAATGTATAACTCGTGGTTGTGGCTGTGTACTAAATTTGTTATGGGGGAGGAGGTTTTTCAGCCTTTGCTTTCCTTTTCCTCCTCCGAATTGTTTACATCTCTGTTAGGAAATGTCCTGTCCTCCCTGACTGCCAAGGATACCATCTTTCTGTTATTTAATTTAATAACCTTTCTCTATACTGTCCGCAGTTTATATAAGATGAAGGCTGAGATTTCTAGAGGGGCTGGTGAGACCTCTGATTTAGGAGTACAACCAAGGGTGAAAAATCCTGAGTGGTGCGGGAAATGGGAGGATATGGGCAAAATTTTAAAGGAGTTTTCTGATCCTGTAGTTTGGGACTTTCCATCCGAACACATCCAGAACCCAGCTGAGGTGGCGAAGTATTTGAAAGGGAAATGCCAGGATAACCCCAAGGAGAAAAGGATCATTGCAGTGAGCTGGGCCCTGGCATATGCTTATCGTACTCTGCTCGATACTGTAGGGCAGCAGACAGAGGAAGGGGGGCAGGGAGATAAACCAGCAGCAATCCCAGTCACTCAGGCTGCAGCCAACAGCCCAGGCTCGAAGCCAGCAGCTAAACCAGACTGTAAGCCTCAACCAATGGCCGTGGCTACTAGCACACGAAGTGGAAAGTGCACAGAGAAGACTGATCGACCCGTGGATGACAATGATGAGTATGATGCAGGAGAAGGACCCTCAACACCTCCTGACATAAAATCAGGAGTCAAAGCAACTGGCACAAGATCAGAGACTAATATTGATTCCTTCTCCCTGAAGGACCTCCGAGGCCTAAGGAAGGATTATCGGCGACAGCCCGACGAATCTATAATTAGTTGGCTGGTCCGTCTTTGGGATGCGGCAGGGGAGGCTACCATTCTGGATGGCACTGAAGCAAGGCATTTGGGGTCCCTGTCACATGATCCTGTCATCGACCAAGGCATGATGAGGGGGGCTAGCCCTCAAAGCCTCTGGGAACGGGTCCTGGACAGCGTAGCGCAAAGATATCTGTGTGCCGATGACCTCTATGTCCAGCAGACACGATGGAAGACCATAGAACAGGGGATCCAACGCCTGAGGGAGATGGCAGTGGTGGAGATCATTTTTTCAGAAGACGTAACAATTAGGAATCCGGACCTTGTACCATGCACACCTGTAATGTGGAGGAAACTGGTGCGACTTGGGCCACCTGAATACGCTTCTGCTCTAGCAATAATGAAGCGGGAGGAGGTATGCGGGGATTGCTGGACTCCAGGACGGTTTGGGTGGGTGGTAACGAAGGATCTCTGAGGCCCGGTCTTTAGAGCATAGGGTTTATTATAAAGGATGAAGGGCCCTGCTTAGAGTTGCTAGCCGCAACTCGTGGCAGGCCCGGGGAGAGCGGGGGGAGAGAGAGAGATGGTGCCAGGTGGGTGTCCCAGCAGGAAGGTCCGAGAGAGAGAACGTCCGGTCCCTCGGCCACACCTTATCAGGGGGCTTCAAGGTGGGCTGGGACAGGACTTGGGCCAATGGGGTTACAGACATTGGATACTTCAGGGGAGGGTTACAGGTATGGGATGAACCATACATTGGGGGGTGAGACAGGACATTCCATTTGACCTTAGGATCTATCAGAAAGGGGGGATTGCATTATTGTTTTCGGGATGCTCAGTAATGAAGGTTTGGTATTTCAAACCTCGTTTTCATCTCGATATCTGTATTCTCTGATTCTTTTGCCAGGCCCTCATATTTATAGGGCCTTGCTATTTCATCTTCCCCAACATCTCCCCCGTTCTGATGAACAACTAGGATGCTAGATACTGTCTTACTCATTATGTTCTGCACACACTGAAGTATACAGGGTACTGCTACTAAAACTACAATTATCACTATCAGAATAATCAAACCTACTTTACAGAGTTCCTTTAGCCAAGGTGCAAAGCTCTAACCATCAAACAAATCGTCTAGCCAGGATGGATAGACAGATGGTATCAGAGCCTGAAGACTTGGCTAAAGCAACCCAGACATTCATATTTGATTGACTTACAGGTAAAGCTTCACTACAAGAACTAAAACAAAAGAACAAAAGCAACATGCACTCGCGCAAACGATAAAACTTCATTCTTTTCTTGAGCTGTTCCTGGCAGATCACTTTCTCCTGATGATTCTGCGCAGCTCAGGTCTGGATGCTTGCTTCTTGGTTTGTACTTGTGGAAGTACTGGCTGATGTGAGGGTGTCAGCGGGCTTCACGCTCTTTGCTGGGACTTTAGATGCAAGGCAGTTAGGATTTCAGTAAGTTTTTGGTCTCGTGCTTCTGCTCGTGCTGCCTGTGCTTTTGCTTGCGCTACCTGTGCTGTAAGAGCCCTTTCAATTTTCTCTCCCAGAGTTTCTCCAAGTTCATTTACTCGAACTGTTGCTACATGCTGTGGGCTCCCAATTTTGCTGCAGGCATCAATCATTTCAGGAACTGTAGGTCTTTCTTTTCCCAGGGCTTTGATGACTCTCTTGCATTCCACGTTTGCATTATTTTCAATGATGTCCCGTATCACTATTGGACGGGCTATATCATCACCGCATTGTCTTTCTGCTGCTTGGATCACCCGGTCCACAAATGAGGTGAATGGTTCAGATGACTCTTGACTAATTAGATTGTGGGCTTTTTCAAAAGTTCCTGCAGGCTGAACTTGCAAAAAAGCTTTGCGAGCCATCTTTTTTATGTCATCTAACACCATTCTGGGTAAATTCACTTGATTTTCATTCTGGTCATCCGGTGGGTCACCTATCAATTTAGACAGGGTGAGGGCACGAAGGTCTGCATCAGTACATTGTCTATAAGTGTTTAGTACCCCTGTAAGCAGTCTCTTCCATTTAAGTTCCCATAGTATATACTGTGAGTCTGTAAGAATTATAGCAGCAAGATTTTTACAGTCATTTGGTGTGAGTGTATGTCCTTCCAGGGTACTTTTTAGCAGTTGTCTAAAATATGGAGAGGAGATACCATTGTCCTTTATTGCTTTTCGCAATTCTTTCACCTCATGAGATGGGATAGCTGTCCAAGTTCTGGGACCACCGGCTTGCTGGCTGAATATCACAGGCAGTGCTATAGTGTTTAGGCTTTCCTTTTTGCAAATGTCACGTGTTATTTGATTCCAGTCTGTCAGTTGAAGATTGTCAGAACTTTTCTGGGGATTTTCTAAATTTGTGATTGATGCTGGTGACTTTTCAGCATTAAGAGGGTTGGCATTTGGAAATGCAATACAGTTCTCTATGTGTGTCACACTCGACCCTCCCCCTTCTCGTTGCACGGTTTGTGTGCTTGGTTGTAGTCCAGTCCTGCTTGGGTCAGGTGCAGGATGCGGTGGCTGCGGCATGGTACCCAGTGACGATGGAGGCAGGTGAAGGACGGCTGGAGGCTGCGTCTGCACAGGAGCTGCTGATGGCTTTAGCGTTGGGGTTTCCAGAGGCTGTGCGAGGCGCGCTGCAGTGGGGGCCACTTGTGATGAGGCTGTAACAGGCTCCGGCTGGGCTGGTGGTGTGGGCGGAGACACTTGTAGATGCGGTGATCCCGGAAGTTCTGGCGACGCAGGCTGGTGTCCTGCGGCTGGAATTGGGAGCGATGGTGCTGGCGTGGGAGGGCACAGTGATGTTGGCTGGGGGTGGACTGCAGCATGGAGCGTGTGGGCGCTGGGAGGCTGGATCAAAGGCATGGCAGAGGCGGCGTGGGGGGGGCGGCGGCGGTGTCGCGGCGTGAGGCAGGTCTTCCGAGGGTCGCAGGGACTGCGCATGCGGGGGGCGTGTCACGGGGTCCGCGTGGTGAGGCATCATGGCGGCCGCCTCGGGGAGCGCAGCAGGGACCGTCTCTGTGGCCACAGAAGGGAACGGCAGGGCGCCGCCGCCCGCAGGGGGTGGCAGCGCCGCGGCGTGGAGCCCCGGAGCACCCCTGCGCGATGGGGGCGGGTCGGGCCGCAGCGGTGCCACGGCGCTCCGAGCCGGCAGCGGCGCCGCAAACAGCGGTGCACTGGGGGGCTCGGAAGCAGGGGGCTGGGCTGCTTTCGCGGTTCCGGCGGTGGCTGCGGTCCCCGGCGCAGCCGCAGCGGTGGTAGGAAGGGGGGGGGCTGGCCAGGGATCGCCGCGGAGCGGGGACAGGGCGCTGGGGGCAAACCGGCGTCTGTGCCGCGGAGCTCAGCCGCTGGTAGCTCGCAAGCTGGGCTGGAGCAGGGACCATGGCGGTGGGCATGTCTGAGGGGGGCAGTGACAACGGTGGGGGAGCCACCGCGCGGGAGGCTCGGGGCGGCTTGGCGGGCTGGACCGCTCCATCCCGCGGCACAAAGGACGCTGCCATGTCAGCCTGCGCCGCGGCAGCGACGGGAGCATGAGCTGCTTGCAGAAACGTGGCCGCGTGACTCTGCAGGAGGCCGGCGATGGCTGCAGCCACAGAGACACAGCACATGGCTGGGGGAGCGGCGGGACTCGCCGGGGGGAGGGGGGGTACAGTCGGGACCACGGGGGGAGGGGGGGCCGGGGCCGGTGCAGCGCCAGCAGCGGGGGGTGTTGCCGCGATCACATTGCTGGGCGGGCTCGCTGGGGCGGAGGCGGAGGAGGGGCCCGACACGGAGCGGGGGGGGCGAACCGCGCCAACCGGAGCAGCAGAAGTTAGTGGAGTGGGGGGTGCGGGGATGGAGGGGGGCGGCGGGAGGGGCCGCGGGGTCCGGTGGGGGAGCCGGGGCAACGGACGCCGCGACCGCATGGGCGGGGGGAGGGGCTGCGGGGTCCGGTGGGGGGGGCTGGGGCAACGGACGCCGCGATCACGAGGGCGGGGGGAGGGGCCGCGGACGCCGCAGCCGCGCGGCGCGGGGGGGAGGCGGGGGGCGTGCCCTGCTGCGGACCTGCGGCAGCGTGGAGGTGATTTTCAGGGACAGCGTGGCCAGGCTGAGCGGCTGCCGCCGGCGTTTGCTGTGCAGCAAAGAGCTCAACCAATGCTCTGCACGCCGGGAGAAGGGGAACGCCAGTCAAATCCCAGCGCGAAACATCATTAAAGAGTCTATTTCCAACTGAGTCCCAAAAGTCTCTGGTAAAGACGGCTGAACGGTCCGCATTCGGGAAATTAACTAGAGTCCATTCTAAAAGGTTTTTTAACTCTTGCTTAGGTAAAGTACTGTTACTGCAGCGTAAAGAATGCTTAAGTTCCTTATAGAGATCCCGATCAGGGGCAGAGTGGGATTGTCCCATTTTTACACCAGTGTAGCTCACCTCGATATCGCAGGGGCAGGGTCCTCACTCAGAACTCCGACGTGGGGGGCTGGCCAGGCACTCCAGTCGGCGCTCAGGACTCTGCTTGAGGTCCCCCTCAGAGCTCCGGTTTCAGGCGTCGCTCAGGAACGTCTTTCCGTGCTCGGGGCCTCCAGACTCCACTCAGAGCTTCAGTGTGGGCAGTGCAGAGCAGTGCTCGCCTGTGCTCAGTGCACGTGGCGGGGTGCCACGGTGAGGTTCCTCAGAGAGCTCTAGGTAGCTGCCGCGCAGCAGCGGCCGCCTATGCTCGAGGATTGCCAGGCAAATTCCTCCAAGAGCTAGAGGTACTCGCTACCTTGTAACGAATTCCTCTGCTCGAGGATTGCCTCGGCAAAGTTACAGAGCTCCGGCTTCTACGCTGCTCAGCAACGAGACGCCGTGCTCACGACACCGATTAGGAGGCTACAACTGGTTATTTAGTTACCGTCCATGGAGAAATCTCCCACAGGTAGAAAAGCTGAAGAGGTCTTCAGACACGTGGGGTTGCCGGTCTGTGGGGGTCGGTCTTCCTCGTTGGGCGCCAATCTGCAGGGATTGCTGGACTCCAGGACGGTTTGGGTGGGTGGTAACGAAGGATCTCTGAGGCCCGGTCTTTAGAGCATAGGGTTTATTATAAAGGATGAAGGGCCCTGCTTAGAGTTGCTAGCCGCAACTCGTGGCAGGCCCGGGGAGAGCGGGGGGAGAGAGAGAGATGGTGCCAGGTGGGTGTCCCAGCAGGAAGGTCCGAGAGAGAGAGCGTCCGGTCCCTCAGCCACACCTTATCAGGGGGCTTCAAGGTGGGCTGGGACAGGACTTGGGCCAATGGGGTTACAGACATTGGATACTTCAGGGGAGGGTTACAGGTATGGGATGAACCATACATTGGGGGGTGAGACAGGACATTCCATTTGACCTTAGGATCTATCAGAAAGGGGGGATTGCATTATTGTTTTCGGGATGCTCAGTAATGAAGGTTTGGTATTTCAAACCTCGTTTTCATCTCGATATCTGTATTCTCTGATTCTTTTGCCAGGCCCTCATATTTATAGGGCCTTGCTATTTCATCTTCCCCAACAGAGGTATATGAGACTGTGCTTGATATGGCAAAGAAGCTTCGGGCATATGCGGATGCCGTACATGGCCCGACCCATGCCAGAATTGCAGCTGTGGAAACACGACTGCAGGAATTAGAAGGCAAAATAGAGGAAAGCCGCAAGAAACTCAGGGAAGAGATTAAGGAGGACCTCCTCCAAATCTCAGCTGTGCAAATTAGAGGCCCTGGCACCCAACGCAGACGTTCCTTTGTTGGGGAGAGAAGGTACACCCCACGAGCTGAGTTGTGGTTCTTCTTGCGTGAGTCTGGAGAAAACATGAGGAAATGGGATAGGAAGCCTACTGCTGTTCTGGCACAACGGGTGCGTGAATTGAAGGAAGGTAAGAAAAGGAAAGCAGCCCCAGTTGCCCGTAGCCGAACAGCCAGGTATGATGATGACATGTCTGATCCCCTTGAGGGAACCTCCAAGACATATGCCCAAGGAAAGAAGGATAACCAGGCATCGAGGGGCCCTGCCTCTAGCCAGGTAGAGGAATGGGAAAACCGTGTTTTCTGGACGGTGTGGATCCGATGGCCTGGCGCATCAGAGCCACAAGAATATAACGCTTTAGTGGATACTGGTGCACAGTGTACGCTAATACCATCGGGATATGTGGGGGCAGAGCCTGTTTTCATTGCCGGTGTGACAGGGGGATCACAACAACTGACCCTGGTGGAAGCTGAGGTGAGCCTGACTGGAAAGGAATGGAAGAAACATCCCATTGTGACCGGCCCAGGGGCTCCATGTATTCTGGGCATAGACTTCCTCCGGAGCGGCTATTACAAAGACCCGAAGGGACTCAGGTGGGCCTTTGGCATTGCCGCTGTAGAAGCAGAGAGCATTAAGCAATTAAACACCTTGCCTGGACTGACAGAAAACCCATCTGCAGTAGGGCTCCTAAGGGTGGAAGAGCAACGAGTGCCAATTGCGACCTCGACAGTGCATCGCCGGCAGTATAGAACGAATCGAGATGCCGTGATCCCCATCCACAAACTGATTCGTGAGCTGGAGAGCCAAGGGGTGGTTAGCAAGACCCACTCACCCTTCAACAGCCCTATCTGGCCTGTGCGTAAATCTGAAGGAGAATGGAGATTGACTGTGGACTACCGAGCATTGAATGAAGTGACTCCACCACTGAGCGCTGCTGTGCCGGACATGCTGGAACTCCAGTACGAGCTGGAGTCCAAGGCAGCACAGTGGTACGCCACTATTGACATTGCTCATGCGTTGTTCTCCATTCCTCTGGCAGCAGAATGCAGGCCTCAGTTTGCCTTTACGTGGAAGGGAGTGCAATACACCTGGAATCGACTGCCCCAGGGGTGGAAGCACAGTCCTACCATCTGCCATGGACTGATCCAGGTTGCACTAGAAAAGGGTGAGGCTCCAGAACATTTACAGTATATCGATGATATTATTGTGTGGGGGAAAACGGCAGCAGAAGTGTTTGAGAAAGGAGAGAAAATAATCCAGATTCTCCTGAAAGCCGGTTTTGCCATCAAGAGGAGCAAAGTCAAGGGACCTGCTCGAGAGATCCAGTTCCTGGGAGTGAAGTGGCAAGATGGACGGCGTCAGATTCCTACGGATGTCATCAACAAGTTCACAGCTATGTCCCCACCAACCAACAAGAAGGAGACGCAAGCTTTCTTAGGCGCCATAGGTTTTTGGAGAATGCACATTCCTGAGTACAGTCAGATCGTGAGCCCTCTTTACCTGGTCACCCGCAAGAAGAACAATTTCCATTGGGGCCCTGAGCAGCAACAAGCTTTTGCCCAGATTAAGCAGGAAATTGCTCATGCAGTAGCCCTTGGCCCAGTCAGGACGGGACCAGAGATCAAGAATGTGCTCTACTCTGCAGCCGGGAACCATGGTCTGTCCTGGAGCCTTTGGCAGAAAGTGCCTGATGAGACTCAAGGCCGACCGCTAGGATTTTGGAGTCGGAGCTACAGAGGGTCTGAAGCCAACTACACCCCAACAGAGAAGGAAATTTTGGCTGCCTACGAAGGGGTCCAAGCTGCCTCAGAGGTAATTGGTACAGAAGCACAACTCCTCCTGGCACCCCGACTACCGGTGCTGGGGTGGATGTTCAGAGGAAAGGTTCCTACTACCCACCATGCCACCAGTGCTACATGGAGCAAGTGGATTGCCCTCATCATGCAGCGCGCCCGTATTGGTAAACTGAATCGCCCTGGGATTTTGGAAGTGATTACAAATTGGCCTGAAGGTGAAAACTTTGGTGTCACAGACGAAGAACAAGAACCAGTGACACGGGCTGAAGAGGCTCCACCCTACAACCAATTGCCAGCAGAGGAAACATGCTATGCTCTTTTCACTGACGGTTCCTGTCGCGTCGTAGGAATGAATCGGAAGTGGAAAGCAGCTGTATGGAGCCCCACACGACAGGTCGCAGAGGCCACTGAAGGAGAAGGTGGATCAAGTCAACTTGCTGAACTCAAAGCTGTTCAACTGGCCCTAGACATTGCAGAAAGGGAGAAGTGGCCAAAGCTCTACCTCTATACTGATTCATGGATGGTAGCCAATGCTCTGTGGGGATGGCTGGAGAGATGGAAAGGGGCTAACTGGCAGCGTCGAGGAAAACCAATTTGGGCTGCTGAAGAATGGAAAGACATTGCTACCCGGGTAGAGAAACTGCCTGTGAAGGTTCGCCATGTAGATGCTCATGTCCCCAAGAGCAGAGCTAATGAAGAACAGCAAAACAATCAGCAGGTAGATCAGGCTGCAAAGATAGGGGTGTCAAAGATAGATTTAGATTGGCAACACAAGGGGGAGTTGTTCCTAGCGCGATGGGCCCATGATGCCTCAGGCCATCAGGGTAGAGATGCCACCTATAAGTGGGCACGAGACCGAGGGGTGGATTTAACCATGGACAGTGTTTCTCAGGTTATCCATGACTGTGAGATGTGTGCTGCCATCAAACAGGCCAAGCGGGTGAAGCCCCTATGGTATGGGGGACGGTGGTCCAAGTACAAGTATGGGGAGGCCTGGCAGATTGACTACATCACACTGCCTCAAACCCGCCAAGGCAAGCGCTACGTGCTCACAATGGTGGAAGCCACCACAGGATGGTTAGAAACCTACCCTGTGTCTCATGCTACTGCCCGTAACACCATCTTGGGCCTTGAAAAGCAGGTCCTTTGGAGGCATGGTACCCCTGAGAGGATTGAGTCAGACAATGGGACTCATTTTAAGAACAGCCTTATCAACTCCTGGGCTAGGGAACATGGCATTGAGTGGGTGTACCATATCCCCTACCATGCACCAGCTGCAGGCAAGGTAGAGAGGTACAATGGACTGTTAAAAACCACCTTGAAAGCATTGGGTGGGGGATCTTTCAAAAACTGGGAGCAGCATTTGGCACAGGCCACCTGGTTAGTTAACACCCGAGGTTCCACCAATCGAGCAGGTCCTGCCCAGTCTGAGTCCCTGAATATAGTAGACGGAGATAAAGTCCCAGTGGCACATATCAGAGGTTTGTTAGGGAGGACAGTGTGGATCAATTCTGCCTCGAGTACAGACAAACCCATTCGTGGGATTGTCTTTGCTCAGGGACCAGGTTGTACATGGTGGATAATGCAGAAAGACGGAAGAACACGATGTGTACCTCAGGGAGACCTGATTGTGGGGTGAGACTCACATGCAAACATCTCAATTTGCTGGATGTTACTGCCATTGTTTCTACATTAAACCACACAGACATGGGACAGAAGGAAATGTGTAAATGTCGAAAGTCAGAGCAAGTGAGAATGGAAGGGAATGTGTAAGTGTGGAAGGTTTGAGCAGGTGGGAAGGAAGTTCAGTAACATGTTCACGATATGGGATAAGGGGTGGAATGTCGTGGGGACAGGACATTTTCATGCTCATTATCCCAATCGTGGTTTCTGCTCCCTGTTCTCAGTTTGTTTTGTCTTCCTTCCCCCCCCCCCGGCTGGCTGCTGGCTTGCTGCTTAGCTTGCTTGCTGCTCTTGCTTGCTGCTGGCTGCATGCTTTGCTGGCTCTGTTTTCCTCTCTTTTTTCTCTGCTTTTCGCTGGCTTGCTTTTTTGCCATTTTTTTTTTCTTTTCCCCGGTTTCCGTTGTTCCCTTCCCCCCCCCCCCCCCCCCGAAGACATCGGACCTACTCCGGGCAGGAGCTCCCCCGGGGTCTGCGAAAGAAGCTCCGTACCATCTGCGGCGAAGAGAGATACAGCTCAACCCCTTGGACTGGTGAAAACATCTGTGGTCATCTTGGGCTATTTCTCTTGTGCTGGGGAGTGTTTTTTTGTTGTGCCTTAATAAACAAGTTTTTTCCACTTCCCCTCTGAAGGAATTCCTCCCGAACCCGGTGGTGGGGGGGAGGTTGCGGAGGGTTTGGTTTCCTATAAGGGACTCCTTTGGAGGTGTTTTCCCCTAATTTGTCCTAAACCAGGACAATACTAATACTAAAATAGAAACTATGTGATGTAAGATACTTTTTGTAACTGGCTCAAGGAATGGATAAGATAACCAAGAAATTCTTCACATAGAGATAACAGCAACAAGACACTAAGATCCCAAGACAATTATTGCCTCCTTATCAGGAAGACCCAGACTTCGAGGGACCAACATGATTGATTTACAAAATGAGGGAGGGAGTCAAAACTAAGCAGAAGAAATCCTTTGTGTGAAAAAGAATTTTTGAATCATGTATGAGATATATGAATATGCAACAAGCTATTGTTTTTAAGGGGTAATCCTTTGTTAGCAAGCTATGCTTTTGTGGCTTACTGCCCAAGAACATCTGGACGCCCATAATTCTTTGCTCTTTATTGTCCTAACTCTGATTGTCCTAATTCTTATTGCTCTATTTTTTATTGCTATTTTTATAACTATTTTATTACTATTAAATTTTTAAAATTTTAAAACATGTGATTGGCATTTTTCACAGGGGAGACTCAAATCGAGAATTGAGTGGAGGTTATTCCACTTAGAGGGGAATTATAGAAAAAGAGGGGGTTCTGAGGAAATTTAAATCATTATATTTGATAACTAGCACCCACAGAAGAATATTAATCCCTAACTAAACAACAGAGCTACCTTAGTATTGTGTGAATGTGTGAATGGGAAATAGAGTCTGAAGTATATAAGTATGTCCCACGTCTTGCATGATTGATAAGCGTGAGTGCTGAGTGAGACGTGCTACCGTACGAAGCGTTTGTTGTCTTGTCCGAGATTGAGAAGCAGGATGTTTTTCTATTACCATCTGTGTAGCAGTTGTCTTCTGGGTAGTTTTCCTTATATTCTATTAATGGGCCCATCAATGTCTTGCCACATGACTCAGAGATAACTCCCTCCAGGAGCCATTTCTGTTTAATAGGTGATGACTCAGAATGACATCAGCCCATTGTGAGATGCTCTGCCCAGGGGGAGGAGCTAAGCATTCCCACCTAGATATATTCTGGGATTTTTGGGCAGAGAGGCAGCCTTCCCACAGGTTTTCAAGACGACACAGCTGGGGTTTCCACTGGATGACTACACATTTTCTACAGGACCACTGCTCCAACAGAAACTGCATCTGCCACTCCAAGAGAACTGCAGCCACTCCAATTTGGACTGCTACCAACACGCTGGACAAAGAGGTGTCAGGTTGTATTCTGACTTTGTCAGTGGTCTTCCTTTTGTATTATTGCATGTATTTTGTTTCTTTTCCCTTTTCCCAATAAATTGTATTTCTGACTTGGAGTCTCTCACTGGTTTTGCTTTCAAACCCAAACATAATTTTGGCGCCCAATGTGGGGCTGCAAGGTACTGAGAAAAGTCAGAATTACAATTTTGTAATGTAGAAGGTACCTATTCACTATGATGCTTAACATGCTTACATGGGTCTTATACCTAGCTGTCTATATTTTCCCAAACATAGAGAATTATGTGGTGATTGTAATGCTCATGTGTAGACCAGGGTATGGTATGAGAATTGCTTTATTGGTCTATTATGTCTATTGCATTATAACCTCCGAGGCAATGAACATTATTCGGAATATGTACTCAATTCTGTTTGCTTGTCCTAATCTAGGCTGCTATGTCTGGGGCCTTGACAATAACACCCAGCCCCTGGGGAGGAGGGGTTAAGATTGATTTTTTCCAACCTTTCAGGCTTGACACAGCAGTTTTTGAAAATGTTGAGTTCCCTCTGGATGCCAAGGACAGCGTAATATTTTTGTTAGTTCTGCTTTGTCTTCTCTGCACAGTCTGCAACAAGCTTAGAAACAAAATGCTACATAGTGTGATGCAGTGTCTTCTTGAGGAAGAGGAAATGAGAAGCAAAGTAACAGTGTCCATGTCTGCACAGAATGCCACAACAGCATCCATGACTACGCAGACTGTCACAGAGGAGGAAGAAACCAAAAGCAAAACAACAGTGTCTGTGTCTACACAGATTAGCACAGAGGAGGAAGGAACCAAAAGCTCCATCAGCATTTCCACACAAACCGTCACCGAACCAGAGCAGCCTGAACCAGTAGCAGTTTCCCCCATTCAGAAGAAGAAATCAAAGAGCAAATCAGTCCGCATAGTGACTGATGAGGACATGGCAGGATCTTCGCACCCAGTGGAAGAGACAGAGCCAGAGATCATCACTTGCTCTCTATCCCTGGGTGAGCTGCGTGACCTGCGGAAAGAATTCACCCGCTAGACGAACGAGTGCATCCTGACCTGGCTACTCCGCATCTGGGATGCTGCAGCCAGTGACACCATTCTGGATGGAAGTGAGGCCAGGCAACTGGGATCGCTGTCCTGGGATATGGTCATTGACCAGGGGATCGGGAGAACCCAAGAGACTCAGCCTCTGGTGGCGACTGCTGACAAGTGTGAGGGACAGATACCTTTGTAAAGAAGACCTTCAGGTGCACCAAGGAAAATGGAGCACAATGGAACAAGGTATCCGATGCCTGAGGGAATTGGCTGTGCTGAAGATAATTTTCTCAGAAGACGAGAGATTTCCTAAGAGTCCAGATTGTGTCCAGTGCACATTGCAAATGTCATTGAGATTTGCACGGCTTGGACCAGAGATGTACTCCCGTTACTTGGCAACACTGCAATGGAGGGAAGGCAAGGACAAGGTGGGTGTCTTGGCCAATAAACTAAGAATTTACAAGGATGCTGTCACCGCCCCATTTCGTACCCATGTCTCGTCCGTGGAAACAAGGTTGGCTGAGCAAGTCCAGGACTTGATTGAAGAGAGTCATTAGAAACTAAAAAAGGAGCTTAAGGAAGAAGTCTACCACATCTCACCAGAACCAACAAGAGTCTTTACCATTAGGAGCCGGCGTTCCCCAGCCAAGGAGAGAGGATACACTCCACGAGGTAACCTCTGGCTTTTTCTTCAGGAGCATGGAGAAGACATGAGGAAGTGGGATGGAAAACCCACCTCCTCCTTAGCAGCCCGAGTACGTGAACTAAAAAAAGAACACCTAACACAAGAAGCTCATCTAGAGTCAATGCTGCTCCAGTCTCTCACACACAGAATTCCAGACAATATAGGAATGATGACATGACTGATCCTCTTGAAGGAACCTCAAGAACCTATTTACAGGAAGAGAGCAACGTGTACCATGACCAGGAATAGAGGGGCCCTGCCTCTAGCCAGGTAGAGGACAGGGACAATCGGATCTATTGGACTGTGTAGATTCAATGGCCTGGCACATCTGAACCACAAAAATATACAGCTTTAGTTGACACTGGTGCCCAGTGTACCCTGATGCCATCAAGATATGTAGGAGCAGAATCCATTTCTATTTCTGGGGTAACAGGAGGATCCCAGCAGCTTACTGTATTGGAGGCTGAAGTGAGTTTACCTGGGAATGGGTGGCAGAAACACCCCATTGTGACTGGCCCAGAGGCCCCATGCATCCTTGGCATAGACTATCTCAGAAATGGATATTTCAAAGACCCAAAAGGACATCATTGGGCTTTTGGGATAGCTGCTGTAGAGACAGAAGACATCAGAAAACTGAATACCTTACCTGGTCTCTCAGACGACCCCTCTGCTGTGGGACTGCTGAGAGTTGAAGAACAACAGGTACCAATTGCCACAGCAACAGTACACCATCAGCAATATCGTACCAGCAGAGACTCTGTGATCCCCATCCATGAGATGATTTGTAAACTCGAGAGCCAAGGGGTGGTCAGCAAGGCTCATTCACCTTTCAACAGCCCTATATGGCCAGTTCGCAAGTCCAGTGGAGAATGGAGACTGACGGTGGATTACCATGGCCTGAATGAGGTCACACCACCACTGAGCACTGCCGTGCCAGACATGTTGGAGCTCCAGTACGAGCTGGAGTCCAAGGCAGCAAAGTGGTACGCGACCACTGATATTGCCAACGCCTTCTTCTCTATTCCTTTGGCAGCAGATTGCAGGCCTCAGTTTGCCTTCACCTAGAAGGGAGTGCACAACACCTGGAACTGACTGCCCCAGGGATTGAAGCACAGTCCCACCGTCTGCGATGGACTGATCCAGACTGCACTGGAAACGAGCAAGGCTCCCGAACATCTACAGTATATCGATGACATCATTGTATGGGGGAGCACAGCAGGGGAAGTCTTCAAAAAAAGGAGAGAAGATTATCCAGATTCTGCTGAAAGCTGGTTTTGCCATTGAGTGAAGCAAGGTTAAGGGACCAGTTCGAGAAATTCAGTTTCTAGGAGTCAAGTGGCAAGATGGATGTCATCAGATCCTGACAGAAGTAATCAACAAGATCACTGCTATGTCTCCACCTACCAACAAGATGGACACACAAGCTTTCCTAGGTGCCATAGGCTTTTGAAGGATGCACATTCCTGAGTACAGCCAGATTGTGAGCCCTCTCTACCTGGTCACCCGCAAGAAGAACTATTTCCACTGGGGCCCTGAACAGCAACAAGCTTTCACCCAGATCAAGCAGGAAATTGCTCATGTGGTAGCGCTTGGCCCAGTCAGGATGGGATCGGAGGTGAAGAATGTGCTCTACTCTGCAGCTGGGAACCATGATCTGTCCTGGAGCCTTTGGCAGAAGGTGCCTGGGGAGACTCAGGGTCGACCACTGGGATTCTGGAGCCAGAGCTACAAAGGGTCTGAAGCAAACTACACTCCCACAGAGAAGAAAATCTTGGCTGCCTATGAAGGAGTTCAAGCTGCCTCAGAAGTAATTGGCACCAAAACGCAGCTGCTTCTGGCACCCCGACTACCAGTGCTGGGGTGGATGTTCAAAGGAAAGGTTCCTTCCACACATCATGCCACTGACACCACATGGAGTAAATGGATTGCCCTCATCACCCAGCACACCTGTATTGGAAAACCGAATCACCCTGGGATTCTGGAAATTATAACAAACTGGCCTGAAGGGGAAACTTTTGGATTATCTTCTGAAGAAGAGGAGCAAGTGGCACATGCCAAGGAAGCCCCACCATATAATGAACTACCAGAGACTGAAAGACAATATGCCCTTTTCACTGATGGTTCCTGCCAAATTTTAGGCACTAGCCAGAAATGGAAAGCTGCAGTATGGAGCCCCACACGACGAGTTACACAAGCTACTGAGAGACAAGGTGGATCAAGTCAGCTTGCAGAGCTTAAAGCCGTCCAGCTGGCTTTGGATATTGCTGAACGAGAGAAGTGGCCGAGGCTCTATCTCTACACTGACTCATGGATGGTAGCTAATGCTCTGTGGGGATGGCTGAGTAGCTGGAAAAAGGCCAACTGGAAGTGCAGAGGGAAACCCATCTGGGCCACCGAGATTTGGCAGGACATTGCCACCCGAGTAGAGAAGCTGACCGTGAAGATTCGACACGTGGATGCACACATACCCAAGAGTCGGGCTACTGAAGAGCATCACAACAACGAGCAGGTGGACCGAGCTGCCAAGGTGAAAATATCACAGGTGGATGTAGATTGGCAGCATAAGGGAGAATTATTCCTAGCTCATTGGGCCCATGATGGCTCTGGTCATCAGGGGAGAGACGCAACATACCGATGGGCCCGTGACCGAGGGGTGGACCTTACTATGGACAACATCTCACAGGTCATCCACAACTGTGAGACCTGCGCTGCAATCAAACAGGCCAAGCGGGTGAAGCCTCTGTGGTACGGTCGGCAGTGGTTGAAGTACAGGTATGGGGAAGCCTGGCAAATTGACTACACCACACTTCCCCAGACCCGCAAAGGCAAGTGATACGTACTGACCATGGTGGAAGCAACCACAGGATGGTTGGAAACCTGCCCTGTGCCTCATGCTACTGCCCAGAACACCATCTTGGGCCTAGAAAAGCAAGTCCTGTGGAGACATGGCACCCCTGAGAGAATTGAGTCAGACAACGGAACCTACTTCATGAAAGGCCTTATCAACACCTGGGCCAGAGAACATGGCATTGAGTGGATATATCATATCCCCTATCATGCACCAGCTGCCGGGAAAGTTGAACGACCACCCTGAAGGCACTTGGTAGGGGAACCTTCAGGAATTGGGAATTGAACTTGGCAAAAGCCACCTGGATGGTCAACACCCGAGGGTCCATCAATCGAACTGGTCCTGCCCAGTCTGCACCCTTGCACACAGTGGATGGAGATAAAGTCCCTGTGGTACATACGAAAGGTATTTTAGGAAAGACTGTTTGGATTAATCCCACTTCAGGCAAAGACAAACCCATCCGTGGGATTGTTTTTGCTCAAGGAACCAGTTACACTTGGTGGGTAGTGCAGAAGGATGGGGAAACCCATTGTGTACCACAGGGAAACCTAGTCTTAAGTGAGAACTATGTGTAAGGTTTCACCATGATGCAGATGGAAATAGAATAAGGGGTGGATAATGTCCGAGATTGAGAAGCAGGATGTTTTTCTATTACCATCTGTGTAGCAGTAGGATACTAAGAAGTAGACAGTCCAAGGATAGAAAGTGCATGGCGGGAGGCAGTGATCGATTCACAACAGGCAGCGATAATGAAAATAGTGTTTGGGAAGCAGCATTCAGTTCCCAGAGTCTGGAGTGTACATGAGAAGGACTGGGAAAATATGTGTGAAAGGTGTAGAGTCAAATTTGCTTGGAAGTTTAAAAAGAAGGGGAGAAGTGGTATATGGACGATGCAGGGTGTCGTGGTTTGACATGGAAGTGAATTTTTTCCAGGAAGTTGGGTCAAACCAATCAGTGGTCAGGTTTAGATATTGGCACCTGGAGTGACCACTGAAAGTATGGACACGCCTCTGAGAACACAGGGGGTTAAAAGCAAGAACTCCCAGGAGAACTCTCTCTTTTAGTTCCGGTCGTCAGAGAGTGCAGACCTCCCCTGCCCAGCTACGGGCTGGGTGAGGGAGGGGAAGCCATGCGGCCTTGCCCAGGTAGGCCGAGGGGGCTGAGGGTCTGGAACCCAGCCAGCTCCTGTGGACGGAAGGGTGGAGAGAAGCGGAGATGCCTTTGCCTCCCCCCCCCCCAAGAGGGAAAGAGACAGAGAGCCTAGCGGCACCTGGAAATTTGCCGGCAGAGGAGAAGGAGAAGGGGGGGGATGGTGCCCAGCGTGGGAGGCGGAACGCTGGACTGAGATATCAGCCGTCCAGGGAGTCTGAACGTTTAACCCTTTCCAGAAAATGAAGGCTTTTCAAAAGTATTACTCCTCCTTGATTTGTAGTGGAAGAGAGATAGTCCGGGAACTGAGATGTTAGAAGAAGAAATATTTAAGTGGGAAGAGATGATGAAGTAGCTTTGGCTGAACTTTTCTTGTTAGCCATAGACTGAACCAAAATCTCCTGCAATGGAGACTGCATTTTAGGGGGATGCAGTGGTGACCCAGGGAGACCTGTTTCAGCTTCGAACAGCACAAGAATAGCGAGAAACGAAGAAAGCTGAAGAGGGAATGGTGATACCTTCTGTCTTCAGGAAGAAGATGAGTCCTGTTTTTAGACCCCTCGGCCCCAGGGGAAAATGGGGGGGACTGTAGTCCCAGGATGAGAAGCTGAACTGTTGTATCTTTGGGTCTGTGGCAAAGCATCCTTAAAGGAGCCCTATGAGCAGTCTGTCCATGCACGGTGGTAAGAGCACTGTGACATAGAATGGAGAGTGTCACACTGGCAGATTTTTTTCTTCCGGGCGGTGGCCATGTGTGACATAGAAACACAGGGTAGCAGCTGTGTTTCCTGGGGGGCCTGTGGTGCAAGAGAGACTTCTCTCTCCCTTGATAGTTTGAGTATGGATTACCTGAAGGGTAGTGATTTGATCAAGAATCCCGGGTGATGTTTCATAGCTGGATATCTTTAGAATTAGAAGGAGGAGGGGTGCTCTAAAAGGTCTTCATCCTAGATTTAGTTTATGTGTTTTCTGTATTAGTAGTAGTTTAATAAAGTTTTTTTTTCCTCTGTTATTAAGCTTGGACCTACTCTACTCTGTTCCTGATAACATCTCACAGCATTTATTTAAGAAAGGTGCATTTTCATGGGGACGCTGGCATTGCGCCAGTGTCCAACCATGACACAGGGGTAAACTAATCTAGCAGGAATCAAGCTGGGAAGGAATTAAGGGGTTGCATCCTGTTACTGAGATAAAGGTGGGTCTTTTGGAAACGTGTGTGCCCCCTATAACACTCTTATCCTGCCAGTTATAGTGCAGGACCTGATAATAATAGGTGAAACTATTAAACCCAGGCACTCTATGGTCCTAGATCCTTGTACCATTTTGAGCCAGATTCCCTCCTCACAATGGTGCTATTCAGTACTTGATTTAAGGGATGCTTTATGGGGATGCCCTCTTACAGAGCACAGTAAACAGAATTTTCCCTTTGAGTGGGAACAAGAGGGAGAAGAGGTTAATTTACTCCATCCCTAAGAATTAGGTTATTGCAGTGTGTTAAGGACTTGCTCCTATTGAGAGAATGGGAAGAGGTGGTAAGGGAAGCCACTGTGAAATTGTTCTGTTTTCCGGCTGGAGGGGAGTCTTGGAGTGTCTGAAAGGAAAGCATAGGTGATGGAGAGAAAGGTTGAATGTTTGGGGCACATTTTGACTTCAGACCTGGGGTATGTTAGCCTGGAGAAGGTCCAGGGAATCTTGGAGGTGCCGATGCCCAGGACCGAAAGGGAGCTGTTACAATTTTTAGGATTAATACGGTATTACAAGACCTGAATTAAGGAACTACAGGTTATGCTGAAGGAACCCAGAATTGTAATAAGCACTGTGGTCCTCTGGTACAAGGCTCAAAGGAATTTTAGTGCTAAAATGTTTGCGAAGCAAGGGGGTGGCCCCACTGTTTGCTCTAATGGTAACTTGTTGCATCCCGGGTCTAGGTTCAGATTAGGGGTTCTGATCTTTGTTAGTTTGCCGGTTCTGTGTACCCTAGTGCATCCCCCGTGTTTCCCCCCCCCCCCCCCCATGGTGGGTAGCTCCAGGCTGCCCGCCATTGGAGCTTCCCCCTGTCACTCTTGTAACCACTCCCTGCCTACTCCTGAGGATGCCGTGCCCGTCACCCCATTCCCGCGATCCCACTCACTCCGAAGCCCCGTGTCCACCCCTGCCGTGTTCCCATTGGTCGCTGTAGTACACGTCATCACCACGGCATCTGTATTCATTGGGCGGGAGGACTCCCCGTCCTCCCTGTCCCACCCCTATATCATCCCGCTCTCCCCCGGTCCCAGGGCCAGATTTGTCCACTGCGGATTCTACATCGCGGCTCTCGCAGCCAATAAAGCATCCAGCTGCCATGCGGATGGATTTGGACGCTTTCCCTGCCTCTTCGTTTCCTCCCTCGCGTCGAAGGCAAAGCGCGGCCAGCAGCCCGCCTGGAAGTCACGGCAAGCGCTGGCCCCGACGAGAAGCTGAGGCGCCCAAGCCGGGCACTCGGGAGCCGACCGAGGCCAAGAAAAATAATGCACTGCTGCTAGTGGCAACCAACAGTGGGGCCACGGCCAGCGCGAAGCAGCCGGAGTAGGCAGAGAGTCACCACGGAGCACCCGGGAGCTGCGCGGAGAGCGCTGCCGCTGCGAAGCCGTGCTGCCAACCAGCAAGCGCCACTGCCGAGATGAGCGAACACGGTCCGTGCGGAAAACCGCCACCGCCACCGTAGGGTCGCAGTCCATGACGGAGAAGTGGTCCGTGCCAGACGGAAAACGGGAGCAGAGTCTCCCCGAAGTAAATAAGTGATGTCTCTGCCACCCACAGGAAAGCACGCCATGTTTTCCCACGTGGGACTGGAAGCACAACCCTTCCCGGCCACAGAAAGCCAAAGAATGGACACTTCCCAGGAGTGAAAACCCTGGGAGCAGCATTTATTTGTGAAGATCCCGGTTTGGTGAGTATTTAGCAGCGGGGGGGTACTCGGCTAATGCTTCCCTTCACGTGGGTGGGCTTTGCTGCGTTTCCGAGGGTACGGAACACGCCGTGCGCAGCGTGAGCGGCCGACGGGGTCTTTCGCATTTTTTGGGTTTTTTTCCGCTTTTCCTGCACCAGGGGTGAGGTAGTTGGGTAGAAATAGCAGAGGGACCGTGCTATCTACCCAACAGAGGGAATTCTATACCCAAATTAAGGGCATTTTATTGGTGAAGGGCCCCTACCCCAAAAGTTCAGTTAAACAGTTTGTACAGTGGCTGTGCTTTTCCTTCCCACGCTTAACCGCAGAGGATGCCCACAAAACAGAGTTCTGGGAGCGGGTAGGAGCCAGGTTAGTGGAGGGAATCAACAGGGATCCCTCTGTGAAAGACTGCTTCCCCAAGCTCCATCTGTTAATATCAGAAGTTGTAAAAACAGAGTCCGCGCAGGATGTGGGCCGGGAAGGGAAAGAGCCATCGAGAAAAACTGTTGCTTCCCCTGAACCCGTTTCCCCACCTTCCTCTCCTACCCCTTCTTCCCCTAACCCGGGTAGGCAGGGGGGAGTACTCCACCGCTCTAAGGCGCAGGGCAGCTCCACAAACGTGGACCGTGCTCCTGGCTCCCCTGAGCCCCCCCGGCATCCCCGCCTTGGCGAAATTAGCTCCTTCGCTGAGAAACCGACTCCAAACCCCTTTTCCAATCCTTTTTTCCCAGTCAGAAATCCCAGTTCTGGTGCTACCCCGTGCAGTTCTGTTTCCTCAAACCCTTTTCTTTGTCCCCCTGAGGAGGCCGCAGCCACGTGGTCGGGGTCTTTGTCTTCCCAAAATGGAGGACGGCCATGTGGAGGGGTTTGTCCTTCCCACAACCCCTTTCTCTCTTTTGTTCCCTTTGTCCTCACCTTTCACCCCACCCCCTCCTGCTTCTCTGTGGGCATGGGCACCACCCACTCAAGGCATCGGGTTGCCACCCCTCCCCCAGTTCCCCCTCGGGTGGGCGTTCCCTAGTTCCACGTCCTGCCTGCTGCATCATCAGCCCCACCCTCCCCCGACAGGGAGGGCTCGGTCACCTCCGCCCCATTGTCCCAGGGAGAAGATTCTCCCCGCCCTGTCCGCCCTGTCCCTCGCACCCCGCCCCCATGTCCTCCCGCTCCTCGGATACCCAAGGGGGGGGAAGGGGCGGGGGGGTGGGGCCCAGTCTATGAAGTTGAGCAGTCGCTCCACACTCCAGCCTCTTACACCAGGGGATAAGAGAACCCTGCATGGACACCCCTTCCCTATTAATCAGTAGAAGAGGTCTGCAAAACATTGCGTGAATTCGGCAGAACAAGCCCATTCTTTAAGGGCATTCTAAAAGCAACTTGAACATCTACAACCATAGTGCCAGCAGACCTTAAGCGTCTGTTTAGCTGCCTGCTTCTCCCATCAGAATACAGCCTGTGGGAGAGGAGGTGGAAAAAACTGGCAGCAGACCTGCTTCCTGAAATCTGAGAAGGGCCATACAGCCTGGATTTTGCGGAAGAACCAATCACTTTAGACCATCTTGTGGGTGAAGGAGAATGGAGTGAGGGGTAACTACAGGCTCGGGGAATTCCAATGGCTGTGCTGGACATGTCCAGGGGTGCAGCAGAGCGTGCGTTCTTGGGCATGCCCACCAAGGACCCAATGGTGCCCTATACAGCAATTATACAAGGTGTTGCGGAGCCTTTTGTAGATTTTGTAGACCGAGTCCGGGCAGCAGTCAAGAGACGGGTGGAAAGACCAGAACACCGAGACGGACTAGTCCTAGAAGTGGTGCACATGAATGCCAATGCAATATGCAAGAGAATCATCCTGTCACTGCTGGCCTCACCACCGCCGACCCTCGACCAGATCATCGAGGAATGCACCCTAAAAGCACGCCTGATGGAGGAGGAAGCCCCAAGGAGACCCAAAGACAAGCTGGTCGCATCTGCTGCTGCTCCTCCAAGTAACTCAGCTCCGAGGCGATTTCCATCTACACGCTGGTGCTTCCACTGCCATCAGGAGGGACATTTTCAGGATCACTGCCCACTTCTAAAGACTACGCCGTCCGGGGCTGCAGGAGGACGGAGGGGGGACAGGGACCCCACCATTTCAAAAAACTAGGGAAAGAACGCGCACTTGCCTCGCGTGCTGATAAAAATGAGGCAAGTCGCGGTGCCGCAAGAGGAGCCGCGATGCACCATCTAGTCCCATCTGTAAGTGGCTGCCTCTCAACTACTGACAACAGGGAGCCTTATTGGCTCCGACTCACCAATTCTGTCCACTTCCGTACCCAGGACTGGCATTTCTTCATATCAGACGCAGAGCTTCTATCGCACATCTGCCGCTGTGAAACCAGGAGGAAGGAAGACCTTTTGAACTGCAGGTACCTTGTTGTCGGAGACACAAAAAGCACCCCACTAGAGTTAGAGGTACCTCCGGTAATTTCCACCCTTAATCCGAGGCTCTTTTATCTCGCAGCATGCTGTGTCCACCCCCCCCTCTTTCTACCTAAGGGCCAAGACATTGCACAGGCAATTACTATTCCTCGTGCTCTGTGCAATGACCTGGAACTCTCAGTCTTTTACGCTGGGAAGTTGGGAGAAGAAAAACCCTGCGTTTGGTGTAAACTCAAGTGCGAGGGGCGTTCTGCATATCTTCAGGGGATGTTAGACACAGGGGTAGACGTGACGGTCATCCCACCACACAAGTGGCTGTCACACTGGGAGCCCCAAAGCGTGGCCACGCCAGTCTTAGGACTAGGCGGGCCCCAGCCAGCAAGACAATCCAAGAATATTATCCAAATTAAGGGTCCGAATGGGCTGCTGGCCTCAGTACGTCCGTTCGTGATCGATTGTAGACTCACATTATGGGGGAGAGACACCTTGTCCCAGTGGGGAGCCAAATTGGAATTTCCGGTCCCCCGGCATTTTTAGGTGCGGCCACGGAGGAGCACCCCATACAGAAATTAACATGGCTCACAGATAAGCCCGTCTGGGTGGAGCAGTGGCCGCTGAGTAAGCAAAAACTGCAGGCACTCACAAAATGAGTGGAGGAAGAATTGGCAAAGGGACACATAGTATGAACTAACAGCCCCTGGAATTCTCCGGTGTTTGTAATTGAAAAAATGGGGAAGGACAGGTGGCGACTCCTCCACGATTTAAAAAAAGTTAACAAAGCTGTGGAAGGTATGGGCTCTCTCCAACCGGGTATGCCATCTCCATCTGTGCTATCCCACAATTATAATTTGGCCGTAATTGATATTAAGGATTGCTTCTTTCAAATCCCACTCCATCTGGATGATGCTCCCCATTTTGCCTTCTCTGTACCCTCCGTCAACAGAGAAACCCCTATGAAGCACTACCACTGGATGGTACTACCTCAGGGACTTAAACGTTCCCCCACTATATGCCAGTGGTATGTCGCCAGGGTTCTGTCCCCAATGTGTGCCAAGTGGACATCCTGTATTTTCTATCACTACATGGATGACGTGCTGATTTGTGCCCCTGACAGCGAGGTCCTACAAGCAGCTCTGGAAGACACTGTTAGGGCCTTGTCAGTGGCCGGATTTGAGAAACAAAAGGAGAAAGTACAGTTGCTACCACCCTGGAAGTACCTGGGCCTAGAGATTAACAACCGAGCAATTAGGCCTCAACAAATTCTGATAAATAACAACCCCAAGACGCTGAATGACCTCCAGCGCATATGCGGATCATTACATTGGATCAGGCCATGGCTGGGACTCACCACGAGGGAACTATCCCCTCTTTTTGACTTGTTAGCAGAAAGGGGGTGAACTCCAAAAATCTCCATTTCAACTGTATCCAGGTAACACATCTTTTGACTCGAGCTAGGGAAGATTTACAGGACCCCTCTGCCAAATGGGGAAAAGGTCTTTATTAATGAATCTTCAAGGATAGTAGGAGGAAAACCAGTTACTGGATGTGAAATGGAGGTTTCGGGGCTTCACTTAAGTTAGCAATATGAATTAAGTATTTAAATTTTAGCTTGTCGAAGTGTGTGTTGAATTTTAACCTTTTACTTAAGAAACCTCTGCCATGGTACAAAGGGCATAGGAAAATGCAAATTTCTGAAGCTTCTTGCGATAAAGAACAATACCGGGAGAAGACTAAGGAATGCAAGAAACCTAGATAAAGGAGCTCCTCTGTCTCCAAGCTGATCAAAATCAACAGATGTACTCAGATAAGCACCAAGGGACCAAAGTGTACACGCAAGGGAGAAAAGTTCAAAAGTTCAATCACAAAGAAGACCACGGCCTTCAGCCTCAGAGTCCACCAAAAAGACCCCCGTGCAACCAACACCATGAACAACACATGCTCAGAAGGGCGTTGATCTAATTACCATGCAAAGCGAGGACAGGCAGGGCCAGGGGTTGAATATGCCTAGAATAGTTGTGCAATGTAATGTATATAAAACACCTTTGTGAATAAAGATGTAGCTCAGACCAGGGCTCAGGGCACAAGTTTTCATGAGAGCTATCTCGCTTGTGCCGGGCACTGACAATACATACTCACTTCATAACTACATCAGTTTGGGGAGTCTATTTATTCCGCATATTGCTTCAGATATACTATAGTAAAGGGAAGGGAATTGCAAGAAGGGAGGGGGAAGCTACCATGCACATGGTCAGCACAAACCACAGAATTCTATGCCTTAAAAAAAGCCTGCAAAGTATATCAAAGAGATTGTGAAATACATCAATCACTTGTTTTAATTTTTTGAAAGTTTAATAGCAATAAAATAGTTATAAAAATAGTAATACAAATTAGAGCAATAAGAATTTGGACAATCAGAGTTAGGACAATAAAGAACAATAAAAAGCAAAGAATTACAAACGTTCTGATGCTTTCCTCTTGAAAGCATGGCTCACTAACAAAGGATTAACCTTTAAAAGCAATAGCCTGTTGCATATTCATATGTCTCATACATGATGCATAAATTCTTTTCAAACAAAGGGTGTTCTCTGGTTATCGTCAACTTCTTCCCCTTAATCCTGGTGGCTCCTTAAAGACAGAGGAGGTGGAAGGATGTTTGTCTTTTCCGATAAGGAGGCCTCTTGGGGATTTTGGTGTCTTGTTGCTGTTACCTCTGTGCGAAGAATTTCTTGAGCTAGTTAAAAAGTATCTTACATAGCATAGTTTCTATTTTAACATTATGTTATAACCTAAAACTATATTTAACACACTACTTAAGAGAATTAATACAGCATAACTTTCTAACATAACACATATAATATTCATTTTAATATTTGCGAAAAGCCAATCATAAAATACACATTTTTCACAGAAAGGTAGTGAATATTTACAGATTCCAAGTATGCATGTGGGCTGCTAAGTGAGTTTGGAAAGCTGGAAGGAGAGAAGTTTGTTAACTTGCAAGGAAAAACATTTGCTCATGCAAGCTCAATTACTCACTTGTTGGAGGTGGTGAATTTACCAAAAGAGGTAGAAAAAAGAGCTGCTAAGGGACATCAGGCAGACCACTCAGAAGAGACAATAGGTAATCAACTGGCCAATGGAGATGTTCAAAAAGCAGCACTTCTGCCAGAGGTCTCTGGGATCCTCCCTTTGCTCCCTGTGACTCAGCTATTGCCAGGGAGAGGGGGGAAGTGGTGGTGGTAGTGCTGTCTTTTTCACCAGAAGAGTTGGAGATAATTAAAGGTGGTGGGGCAGAAGAAAGAGGGGAGAATTGATTTACAAAGGACAGTAAACAGTGGGTGCCAGGAGCTTTGACCCTGAAAGTATTGGGACAACTCCATCAGGGGAGTTGCTGGGACTCTCGAAGATTGGCAGAGAGTTCTTCAAGATGTACTGACTTGGGTCTTTTTGTTTTAGCAAAATGAGCTATTGAGGGGTGCCTGGCTAAACTTAATAGCCAGACTACCAAAGAAATTGCAAGGCAGGGAAATGACCTTGAGCTATATGTCCTTTCCAGCGATGTTGGGTGTATTTTGCTGAGATGCTGTTTTGATTTGAAAAGACAGGTGTCTGCTAAGGAAGGCAGGAGCTTAGCTTAAAATGGAAAATGCAAACCCCCTCCATCCGAGTAATTATAATTTTGAAATTAAGGGGCTTTCAGTCAAAGATATGGGAGTAGGAACAACAGTTCTTCATTAGGGAAAAAAAATAAAAATAAAATGAAAATGCAGTAAGAAAAACAACACTGACAGAGTCAGAATATGACCTGACACCCTGTTGGTCAGGGTGTTGGTAGCAGTCCTATTAAATGGTGGCTGCAGTCCTCCTGGAGTGACAGATGTGGTTCTGTTGAAGCAGTGATCCTGTAGAAGTGTGTAATTTTCCTCTGAAGGTCCAGTGGTGGTGTAGATGGGCCTGGTCTTCCTCTGGGAATCCAGTGGAGAAGATAGCTGCTCCTCTGGGAATCCAGTGGGGAAAGGCTGCCTGTGGTGTTCCAAAATCTCAGATTATATCCAGGTAGGAATGCTTGGCTCCTCCCTGTTGGGAAGGACAAAAATTTGACAAGAAAGTTTAACAGATATGTATGCTTGACAAAAAGCTCTCTGAATGTAGAATCTGAGAACGAAATAGAGATGGAAGCAAGTTTTGATATAGAAGAAAAGAATTGCTGAGCCAGTCTTACTGGATAACTAAGAAGGCAAAGGGTATGTTAGTTAGAAGGGGGTTTTATGGCTTAGAGCAAAGGATAAACCCACCTCAAACAGAAGATGTTTTTACCAAGCAACCAGATACCACAGGCAAACAAGACATGTCAATGTGGCAAGTAGAAAAAAGGTCGAAGAATTTTCCACTGCAAGAAAACTGAAAAACAACTTTAAGCTTAAACTATAACATACTAACTCATGTGATTGCATAGTATTAATCATAATATAGTAATGATAGTAGTTATGATAGGCTGTAGGTAAAAGTAAAGGTATAGATTGGTTCTTATGTATTAAGATGCTCAGCAAAGAAAAGTATATAATGCATTGTAACCAAAAATAAAGTGTCTTCAGGCTTGTCTACAGCTGGAGCTGACAGCTGTAGGCGCAGGTTCTGTCACCCACAACCCTGGACTGTTGTAACATCTTGGATACAGTAAACTCCATTTTGAAGAGCCGCCTGAAGTCCAGCATCTCTTCAGGCTCTTACACCTCCTCCTCTGGGCGGAGTATCTCACAATGGGATGATGTAATTTTATCAGTCATGCAGTGAGATTCAATAGCCTATTAACAGACAAAATTTTCCAGAGGGAGGATTGGTTGTGAAAGAAATAAAGAAAACCGCCCCACCTGGTTTTAACAGATGGCCCAATTAACAGAAGATAACTGCCCCACCTCTAACAGATGGCAATAGAATACACACCCCCAGCCACATCTTGCATTTCCAGCCCAAGACAAATGCCCTGGGCAAAAGGGCATAGACATCCTCTGGTAGTGGTGTGCCAGCTGGCAGGGTGACAAGACACATTTCTAGTCGCTTCAGCAACTATTTGATCAGTTAACAAACGATTTCTCAATATGGGATTGTGAAGGCAGTGGACTTGGATGGGGGAACTAATTTTACAGGGGATTATGTAAATCCTTTAAGGGATTATGGCTGTTTTGAGAATTCAGGGGGACCTCCATACCCCCTGGCACCCTGAGAATTCAGGTCAAGTAGAAAGGATGAATGGAGGAGTAAAGAAACACCCTCTGAACCAGGTGACAGAAACTTAAGAAGCCATGTGTATGGCTTTTGCCATTAGCTTTGCCAAGAATAAGAGCCAAATCCAAGGGAATATTCAATTATTGCCCTTTGAATTGTTTGGGATTCTTACCCTGTTAATTTTCAATGTGGTGGGGAAGTGAAGATGCATATTTAAACCAGCATGTGGCCAATATACTGTGTCTTGTGAAATCTCTGACAGGAAGCCCAGTTAGCACAAGACACTGCCTTTGGACTTTGTTGTTCATAACATCCAGGCAGAACTGCAGGAACAGCAGTTCGGACAGCTGAACACAGGTGGACCCATCACACTTGGGTCAAGGTCTCTAAAGCCCCAGAGATCTGGATTCCTCAACTAGAAGGATGGAAGACCTCAGCTATCAGTAGCCATAGACGAAGACCTCTAGTGATTAATGGACTAGTAAGAACTGTCATTATATACTTTGCAAAAAATGCATATTAAATGATTGGCTCTTCACAAATATTAAATTGAATACTATATGTGTTATGTTGGGAAAGTTATTTTGTAGTACTGTATTAATCCTTTTTAAGTAGTGTGTTAAATATAGTTTTAGGTTATAACATAATTTTAAAATAGAAACTATGCGATGTAAGATGTTTTTTTAACTAGCTCGAGAAAGGGATGAGATAATGAAGAAATTCTTCGCACAGAGATAACAGCAACAAGACACCTAAAGAGTTATTGCCTCCTTATCAGAAAAGACAGACACCCTTCCACCTCCTCTGTCTTTAAGGAGCCACCAGGATTAAGGGGAAGAAGTTGACGATAACCAGAGAACACCCTTTGTTTGAAAAGAATTTATGCATCATGTATGAGATATATGAATATGCAACAGGCTATTGCTTTTAAGGGTTAATCCTTTGTTAGTGAGCCATGCTTTCAAGAGGAAAGCATCAGAACGTTTGTAATTCTTTGCTTTTTATTGTCCTTTAGTGTCCTAACTCTGCCTAAATTCTTATTACTCTATTTTTATAACCATTTTATTACTATTACACTTTTAAAATTTTAAAACAAGTGATTGGCATTTTCCACAATTTTGGCGCTGAAGCCCATGAAGTAACACCTCGCTGTCAGAGCCCCAGGGGATTCCGAGTGGGGGAGGCGTGCCCTGCCCATTTGGCAGCCCCTCTCTGTTTCTTCTGGGTGACCGACAGACGCAGGTTGCAACCAGTGGACAAAGAGAGACAATAAAACAAAGGAAAGGGAAAAGATTCCCTAAACCACGGTAATTGGCCCCTAAGACCAAAGTGTGCATGAAGACAAAGACCCGAAGATAAAGCATAGATAAGTATTTGTTTGGACAGGGCGGATAAGGGGGGGATGAATGTGTGTGAATGAGAGGCGGGCTGGTTATCCTAGACCTGCCAAGTGATTGTGGTAGTCTCCCATGCTGTGGTTTTGTTTTTTCGCAAGAAAAGTGGCCAATAAAGAGACAAAGCGAGTGAACAAAAAAAGAGTGAGAGAATCCTCCCCGGGGAAACTGGGACTGGGTCTCAGGGAAGGGGTGGGACGCCTTGGAGAGAGGAAGCTGAGGGTTTTCCTGGCATAATCCACAGGGAAAGCGGAATAAAATAAAGCAGAAAGTGTAGAAGGGGCCCCTAAAAATTCTGCTGGGTTGAGGGATGAGAATGCCCGAGAGCATCCAGGATTAAACCTGCTGGGTTTAGGGATTGGTACTCCCAAGAAAATCCAGGGTTGAGCAAAATTCTACCAGATTGAGGATAATGCCCAAGAGAATCTGGGGTTAGACAACACAGCTGGATTGAGGGAGAATGCCCGAGAGAATCTGGGGTTGGACAACACAGCTGGATTGAGTGATATCCAAGAGTACCGGGGCTGGCCAGTATCATCTAAAATTGTAACAGGTCATTTGAAAGTAAAAGGTACCTTACTGTTGTCTTGCTGTGTGTGAGAGTGAGTCACACACAAAATCAGCCCCAGCTTCCCGGGCTGGTGGGGGCTGTGGCAAAAGGGCATAGGTGATCTGCAAACAAACCATTGCTCCCCCGGGCATGTGGAGGGGGCCGTGGTTAAAGACTGTGAGTGACATGCAGATAGTGTCACAGGTGAACTGACACCAGAGGTAACCAAATTCAGTGTACTTCCCCGAGGCTGGGCGGTACTGAAGTGTAGAGAGGCTGACCTCAAAGCAAGGGGGGGCGACAGTATCGTAGGACCTTTTGGCACTGCGGCTGTGAGGGGTAGTCGTGTGACCCATTCCTCAAGGTGAGGGAGTGGAGAGTCCAGCTTGGGCAAGGCGTGGAGGTCCGAACCCCTGACTCTGAGGCTATCTCTAGGGAAGAGTGATAGCCAAACCTCGGGGAGGTGTAAGGGGTCAGGGTGGGGGCCTACATAGACCAGTGAATCATAGGAAACAGGAGTCCCTTCGTGTAAGTCTAAGAGGTTTGCTAACATTTCCTTCCTCTGTCCAATAAAAGAAAAGGGAAATGTTTGGAATGCTGAACCTAAGTCAGTAGTGAAACTTAGGGGTGCCAGTACTTAAGGTTCTGGGGTGTTGAATAAAACCTTACACAGTCCAGGTGGGCGAGACACAAGAACCAAAAACTCAGCTAAGCAGAAGTCGAGAAGTATTGTGAAAAATGCATATTAGATGGCTCTACGCAGATATTTACTATATGTATTAAGTATATTGATTAGTTGTGCTGTATTAACATTTTAATAGTATGGTAAATGTAGTTTTGTAGTTAAAATGAAGCTTTAGTAGTTAAAATAGAAACTATGTATGTGCGGGTTTTTTAAAGGAATGAGATACTCGCTTCGAGATAACAGTCACAGAACACCTAAATCTTCCAGAGAAGAGGAATTTATGGTTTTCTTATCAGAAGAAGCTAATTTCTTCAGGCCTTGCTCAGACTCGAAGATGCCGTGGGGATTAAAAGAAGCAGTTGACATATACCAGACAGAGTTTCTTGTTTTAAGTAGAATGTATGCATAACCATGAAATATTTATTAATATGCAACAGTGTATTGTTTTAAGGGTTATTCCTTTGTTCACAAAGCATGCTTTTCATGGCTTAGTGCCCGAGAGCATCCGGACATCTGTAATTCTTTGGTTTTTATTGTCTTGTAATTGTCCTAACTCTAAATTTTTATTACTATAATTGTATTACTATTTTTATAACCATTTTATTATTATTAAACTTTTTAAAATTTTAAAAACAAGTGATCGGCGTTTTTCACAATTATGGTAGCAGAGGATGGTTTCTAACACCTCTCTGCCGGTGCCTTAGGAGAGTCAGGGTGAGGAAGACGTGTCCTGCCCTGTTAGGCAGCCTCATTCTGTTCCCCTGGTGTGACCGACAGACGCAGGTTACGATCCGATGGACAAAAGGGGGCAATAAAACAAAGAAAAGGGAAGGGATTCCCTAAAACTGCGGTAATTAGCCCCTAAGACTAAAGTGTACACGAAGAACAAAGACCCAAGGACAAAGAATAGGTAAGTATTTGTTTGGACAGGGTGGATAAGGGAGGGGATGAATGTGTGTGAATGAGAGGCGGGCTGGTTATCCCAGACCTGCCAAGTGAGTGCGGAGTCTCCTATGCTGCTTCCCGTCCTTTTCCCGAGAAAAGCAGCTAGTAAAGAGACAAAGCGAGTGAACAAAAAAAGAGTGAGAGAATCCTCCCCGGGAAACTGGGAGTGGGTCATAGGGAAGAAGTGGAACACCGTGGAGAGAAGAATATGAGGGTTTTCCTGGCATAATCCACTGGGAAAAAAAAGATAAAAAAAAAAGAAGAAAGACGAACACCTAAAAGTGTAATAGGTGATTTGAAAATAAAATGTACCTTGTTGTCTTGTTGTGTGTGTGTGAGGGTGGGTCCCGCACCAACAAGCCGTTTCCCCTGTGGGTGGGGCCTGAGGCAAAACCCGCAAAACAAGCCTTGTTCCCCCGGGCGTGAGGGGGAAGCTGTGACTACAAAGTGTGAGTCGTATGCAGACAGCCTCAAAGGTGAATTGGCACCAGAGGCAACGAAATTCAGGGCACTTCCCGGAGGCCTGGCAGTACTGAAGCCCAGAGAGGCTGACCCCAAATCAAGGACGGCACAGTATCGTAGGACTTTTTAGCACCGTGGCTGCGCAGGGTAGTCGTGTAACCCATTCCCCCGAGGGGGGGGGTGGGGAGTCCAGATCGGGCACAGTGCAGAGGTCCGAACCCCTGACTCTTAGGCTATCTCTAGGGAAGACGGATAGCCAAAACTCGGGGAGGTGGAAGGGGTCAGGGTGGAGGCTTACACGATCCGTGATTCTCTGGCAACAGAAATCCCTTTGTGCAAGTCTAAGAGGTTTGCTAACGTTTCCTTCCTCTGTGCAATAACATAAAAGGAAATGTATGAAGTGCTGACCCTAAGTCAGTGAGAAACTTAGGGGTGTCAGTACTTAAGGTTCTGGGGGGTAAAACGCACCTGTAATCAGTGTAAGGCTCGGCAGGACGTTCGACCTTACCTCGGCAGGGAGACCAAGCTTCCCAAGCCTAGTAGGAGGGTCAGGCTTAAGCCTGATCAAAGAAATAGAGGAGGGATTTGTAATGAACAGTTTCCACGTGTTCCCCAGAGACGTGGGCAGGGCCTTCTTAGTTCCCATGGCAACACTGAAAAAACCTACTAACTCTAGCTAAGTACCAATATTGAAATGTTAATTAGCTAATTGCTCTGTTTGTTTTCTCTAAACTACCTGGAGATAACTGGCCTCCCACCCCCCCACGCTGCCATTCTGGGATAAACATGCAAATTAAAAAAACCCTTAGGATCATGGGAGTATTTTTAGGAGCTAAAGACACCCCTAAATCAAAAACTAAACACAGTAGAGGGGTCTAGACAAATGCCCTAGCTGAGGAAGAGGGAAACAAATCCCTTGATTGACTTTTACCCATCACCATCACCTAAAAAAGAATAGACTAGGTTAGGCTGGGAGAAGCAGGGAGACAGAAAGGCAGAGAGAGAGAGCCCTGTGCTGCCACCACGGAAGGAGCGGGGACAGCTGTTGTTCTGGACTTCAGCAACAGACTCTGCACGCCACGCCTCCTCATCCTCTGGCCACTGGTGTGCCACAAGGAAAGAAGAAGGGACAGCTGCTGCTTTGGACTTCAGCGACAGACTATGCACGCTTCCTTCCTTTCGGCGTCCTGGGAAAAGCTACAACAGCAGGGGCGAGCTCCGTTCGGGCCCCCGGCCCAGCTGATCTTTTTAATAAAGAGCTGAACATTAATAAAGGCATTAGCCCTGTTCATTTCAGGGAACACCAGGTTTGCAAGTTATGCTCCCAGGATCCCCATGCCCTCACCGGTCTGTATAAAACCTTACACAGTCCAGGTAGGCGAGATACCAAAAAAACCCCCCAACAAAACAAACAAAAAAATACTTGACCAGGCAAAAATCTAGAAGTATGAATGAACAGGCCTGAGGGTGTGAATGTGTGTGAGAGTGAGTGAGAAATAAAGGTTAGTAAATGGAGATGAATGGAAGTATATGTAATGTAGATTGTTTATTTTGAGCTTCACTTTCCCTCCTTAGACGGAGGTGTATTGTGTTAAATAGTATTGTGAGAAAAAGGGGCTTTTATTTTTTGTGTGAGTGTAGTCAAAAGAAAGTGGTATTTAAATTGTTAGAAAAAAAAAAGTGAAGAGCGGAGGCAGGAGACGAATAGATAAAATCTTGAAAAATGGGAGAGAAATCTGGTAAGATGGATACAGGAAAGAACAAAAGGAGTAAAAAAGTACCAACAGAAATACCCCAAGATAGCCCTCTGGGAGTTATGTTAGCCAACTGGGAAAAAAAACCTTGTACAAGAAAAAAGGACAAGGTAAAGATACAATTCTGTATGTTCGAATGGCCAACAAAGGAAATAAGATCTGACCACATTTATTGGCCCAGGTACGGCTCTTTTGAAAATTGGATTTGTCAGGGTCTAAATGTATTTGTGAATTCAAAGGAACCGTTTAATCTAGAAGAGAATATGCCACATGTTGGACAGGAGATTTTAGGAGAGTAAAAATCTTTAAATTATCAGAGACCCCTGAGACAAAACAAGAAAAGAAAAAGAGGAAAGAGAGGGGAGCAAGAGAAAAAATAGGCAGCGAAAAAGAGTGGGATACTTTGCAGGTCTTGCCCCCCCCCGTTTCCGCTCACACCCCCACCGCTCGCGGCTGAGCCGTCTCTCCCAGGTCCCGGATTGCCGCCCGCTTCAGCTCCGCATCTCCCGGTCCCACAGCCTGCCCCGGTCCCGGCTCCTGTCCCGGCACCTGTCCTGCGTCCCAGCTCGCCACCTGCTTCAGCCCCGGTTCCCTTCCCAAGTGGGGGCTCTCTGCCTGCGGCAGCTTCGCCGGTCCCCGCCCACACCCCAACCCCGGCCCCGCTGGTGAATTTGCCTGCCCCAGTCCCGGCCGCCTGGTACGCAGCCGCCCTAACGGCTATGCCGGGGGTCCCGCTGGCTGCGTGGTCTATGACCACCGCTCCGACCGCACTGGGGGTCCCGTCGGTCCCTGCCATCCCATCTCCGATCGCTTCCCCCACTGCCCAATCCCCGGCAGCCCTGCCCGTGACAGCGGCGCTGGGCACCGCCGCTGCTGCTTTGCCTCTGCCGAGAGCCGCAGACGCAGACGCAGCCGCTATTAGCCATATGTAGGCTGTCCGCGCTCCCGTCTGGTATCCCCCGGAAATACCCCCTCCTTTGGCGGTTCCGGCAGCAAACCCTGCCCACGCTCCGCCCTTGGAGGACCGAGCCTTGGCGCTATGCCCTCCCCTCACCTCCCTCCCTGCCCTGAGCTCGGTGCCCTTGGTAACCACAGCTCCGGCTCAAAGTTCTCCCTCCCTGGAGGAGGCCCCTTATCGAAACACTAGAAGTTCAGTTAAAAGACAACCCTCTCCTGATTCTTCCTCAAAACATGGGAAAAAGGCTATAGATGATAAAACCCCAAAAGACTGGGATAAAGGGATTAGTCTATTTCCACTAAGAGAGATCCCAAAGGGAGGGGGTGTAATGGGATTTGTAAATGCTCCTTTGACTTCTTCTGAGGTCAGAAATTTTAAAAAAGAAATCAAAGGGATTCTAGAAGATCCCATTGGCACAGCTGAACAATTAGACCAATATTTACGTCCAAACAATTATACTTGGGAAGAAATGCAGTCTATAATGAAAATAATATTTTCTCAGGAAGAAAGGCAATTAATCAGAGCAGCTGGAATAAAAGTTTGGGAAAAAGAAAACCTGCAAGGCCCTCCAGGAGAAGAAAAAATGCCAACAACACCTCCGGAGTGGGGTCAAAATAATGACGAGGGGAGGAAACACATGAATGAATATCGTAATTTAATAATCAAGGGAATACAAGAGGCAGCACCCTGAGGACAAAATGCTAAAAAGGCTTTTGAGGGACAGCAGGGGAAAGAAGAAACTCCAACTGAATGGTTAGACAGACTTAGGAGAAATATGAAACAATATTCTGGGATAGACCCTGAAAGTGATGTGGGAAAAGCTTTGTTAAGGATTAACTTTGTTACGAATGCTTGGCTAGATATTAGAAAAAAAATTAGAAAAAATTCAGGATTAGCATAATAGATCATGAGATGATTTATTACAGGAGGCTCAGAAAGTTTATGTCCGGAGAGATGAAGAAAACGCTAAAGTGAAAGCAAAAATTATTGCAGCCGCCATGCGAGAAAACAATTACAAGAAAAATCTAATACACTCAGGCACTACTCCTAGATATGAAGGTCATAGAGTGAGGGGAAAGGAAAAGAATAGAACCCCAATGCAAGCCAAAGCTCAGGAGCATTCCAGAAATGTCTGTTTTTACTGTGGCGTCCAAGGGCATTATAGGAAAAATTGTCCTAAGAAGGTAAAAGATCTGAAAATCTTCCGAGAGTTGGGCACAGAAGAGGAATAGGGAAGTCATAGGCTCTATTTTTTGGGGGACAAATACCATCTGGAGCCTGTGATAACTTCAAAAGTGGGTCGCCAAGAAGAAGAATTAGAATTTGTGGTAGACACAGGGGCAGAAAGAACCTGCCTATTAAATATTCCAAAAGGTTATATGTAAAAATTCCCTAGGTCCCCTTTGAACATGGTGGGGAATCCTACATGGACACATAAAAGACAAAAGGCGCTCTTCTCCTCTGGACTCAAATCCTGTTTATTATAGGAGCCACCTTGGATCCAGGCGACGCCTCTAGGGGTAACAGAGGCCGAGGCATCTAGTGGCATCCAGGGGGAAAAAGAGAGACCAAAGGTGTCGTCCAGGGGGGGTTTGAGCCCAGGGAAAAAAGGGGTGGGGCGGAACCAGGAAGCCACATCCAATGGGACACAGGTGAGGAGAGGGGGAGGGGGGAGCTGGTCAGGGAGAGACCATCACACCTGAGGCTTAGCGGTGGGAGGGTAAAGGTGTGTGGAATAGACCAATGTGACATAGTTCAATATAAAAATGACTCAGTGCAAATTCCCAATCACCCAGTGCAAAACAACAACTAAATAAGCTATTTAGTGCATCACAACAGTTATAGTGTGAGCAGAGACACTAAAAGCAACAGGGGCAAAAGGAGAGAGTTTCACAATTCCTGTTGTTAAAGATGTGGTAATTGAGGGAGAAACTAAAATTTGGATGGGGGATGTCTTATTGGTCCCTGGGTCAGGTAGCAACTTATTGGGAAGGGACTTGCAGGTGAAACTAGGAATAGGGGTTATACCAGAAGACAGGAAGATGACAGGTAGAGTTTTAAAACTTGGCAAAGAGGATGACGAAAAAATTAACAAGGAAGTTTGTGCCGGGGAAGGAAAGAGAGAAGGATTAAATATTGACCCCATAAGGGTTACAATTGAGAGACAAGATTGTCCCATACGTGAACATCAGGGTCCTATATCCTTAGAAGGACAGGAAGGTTTGAAGCCAGTAATAGAAGGACTAATAAGGGATGGGACATTAGAACCTTGTATGTCTCCTCATAATACCCCTATTCTCCCAGTAAAGAAGCCTGATGCGAGTTACAGTGTCGTAGTTTGACATGGAAGTGAATTTTTTCCAGGAAGTTGGGTCAAACCAATCAGTGGTTGTCCTAGGGTGGCTGTATGATGCCTTTATCCCCAATCGTCTGCCCTGTTTATGTTGAAGTCTTGTTCCAAGAGTGAAAAGAGGAGGGAAGAAGCTCAGGGTTTGTTTTCAAAAAACTCACTCCCTCCTCCACATTCCTGCTCCGGGACGGTGTTGTCTGCAGACAGACGGACAGCGAGACAGAGCTCTCCTTTGCTTTTTCTAGTTAGTTTTAGCTAGCTGAGGCAGAGAAGTTCCCTGGACTGTGTTTTTTTCCTTTCTCTGGATCTGCTCTGGACTGAACACCAGAAGAGCATCAGCAGCTCACACCTGTGGCCCAGCGGGCCGGGCCTGGGCCGCGGCATTGCCAGCGCCGGAAGGACTGGTCAGAGACTGAGTGAGCTGAGCTGCAGCCCGGGGGGGGGATTTGCTCTGAATTTGTCTCTCTTAGAGTGGCAAGAAGTCTTATTGTTTAATAGTGTCTAAGTTCTCTTGTATAATAAACAGGTTTTTTCCACTTTTTTCCTCCAGAGGTATTTTCTCCCGAACTGGCTGGGGGGAGGGGCCAATTAAATCTGCTTTCCTAAAGGAACCCTTTTGTGGGGGGGGAGGGGAATTCTTTCCCCAGACTTGCCCTGAACCAGGACACTGGTCAAGTTTGGATATTGGCACCTAGAGTGACCACTGAAAGTATAGACACGCCTCTGAGAACACAGGGGGTTAAAAGCAAGAACTCCCAAGAGAACTCTCTCTTTTAGTTCCGGTCGTCAGAGAGTGCAGACGCTCCCCTGCCCAGCTACGGGCTGGGTGGGGGAGGGGAAGCCACGCAGCCTTGTCCAGGTAGAGTGAGGGGCTGAAGGTCTGGAACCCAGCCAGCTCCTGGACGGAAGGGTGGAGAGGAGCGGAGATGCCGTTGTCCCCCCCCCCCCCCCCCCCCCCCAAGACAGAAAGAGACAGAGAGCCTGGCGGCACCTAGAAATTTGCTGGCAGAAGAGAGAAGGAGAAGGGGGGGGATGTCCAGCGTGAGAAGCGGCGGAACGCCGGACTGAGATATCAGCCGTCCAGAGAGTCTGAACGTTTAACCCTTTCCAGGAAATGAGGGCTTTTTAAAAGTATTACTCCTCCTTGACTTGTAGTAGAAGAAAGATAGTCCGAGAACTGAGATGTTAGAAGAAGAAATATTTAAATAGGAAGAGATGACGAAGTAGCTTTTAGCTGGACTTTTCTTGTTAGCCATAGACTAAACCAAAATCTCCTGCAATGGAGACTGCATTTTAGAGGGATGCAGTGGTGACCCAGAGAGACCTGTTTCAGCTTCAAGCAGCACAAGAATAGCGAGAAACGAAGAAAGCTAAAGAAAGAATGGTGATACCCTCTGTCTTCGGGAAGAAGATGAGTCCTGTTTTTGGACCCCTCAGCCCCAAGGGAAAATGGGGGGGACTGTAGTCCCAGGATGAAAAACTGAACTGTTGTATCTTTAAGTCCGTAGCAAAGCATCCTTAAAAGAGCCCTATGAGCAGTCTGTCCATGCACAGTAGTGAGAGCACTGTGACATAGAATAAAGAGTGTCACACTAGCAGATTTTTTTTCCGGGCAGTTGCCATGTGTAACAGGGAAACACAGGGGGGCAGCTGTGTTTCCTAGGGGGGGTCTGTGGTACAAGAGAGACTTCTCTCTCCCTTAATAGTTTAAGCATAAATTACCTGAAAGGTAGTAATTTGATCAAGAATCCCGAGTAATGTTTCATGGCTAGGTATTTTTAGAATTGAGAGGAGGAGGGGTGGTTTAAAAAGTCTTCATCCTAAATTTAGTTTATGTGTTTTCTGTATTAGTAATAGTTTAATAAAGTTTTTTTCCTTATTATTAAGCTTAGACCTGCTCTGCTCTGTTCCTGATAACATCTCACAGCATTTATTTAAGAAAGGTACATTTTCATAGAGATACTAGCATTACACCAGTGTCAAACCATGACATACAGGCTTGTACAAGATTTAAGGGAAGTTAACAAAAGAAATTGGACTCGCTACACAGTGGTACCAAATCCTTATACTCTTCTAAGTAAGGCCCCTCCCCAGCATCAGTGGTTTAGTGTAGTGGATCTTAAAGATGCTTTTTGGACTTGTCCACTAGCCAGAGAGAGCTGAAATAGCTTTGCCTTCGAATGGGAGGACCCACAAACTAGGAGAAAGCAGCAATTAAGATGGACAAAATTACCACAGGGGTTCACTGAATCTCCAGACTTATTTGGGCAAACTTTGGAAACAATACTTCAAGCTTTCCCTACTCCTCCTGGAATACAAATTATCCAATATGTGGATGATCTTTTACTATCTGGGAAAGCAGAAGTTGGAGAGGCTACTATAAAACTTTTGAATTTTCTCGGGGAAAAAGGATTAAGGGTATCAAAAAGGAAATTGCAATTTGTAGAACCAGAGGTAAAATATCTTAGACACTTAAAAAGTAAGGGTAGCCAGAAGCTCAATCCAGAGAGAATTGCAGGAATTTTATCTCTTCTCCCTCCCTCTTCAAAGAGGGAAATCAGAAAACTTCTTGGATTATTGGGATATTGTAGATTATGGATTGATGGGTACACAGAGGTCGTAAAATTCTTGTATGGAAAATTGACAGAGGGAAATGATAGAAAGTAGACAAAGGAAGGTGATGTTAAACTAGAAGAACTGAAGTTAAAACTGGCCTCAGTACCAGCTTTAAGCTTACCCTTGTAAGAAAAACCCTTCCATCTGTACGTGAATGAAGAAAGTGGGGTAGCTCATTGAGTTCTGGTTCCGGAGTGTGGAAGAGTAAAGAGAGCAGTAGCTTATTCATCAAAGATGTTTGACCCAGTGAGCCACGGCTGGCCAGTATGTATTCAAGCTATAGCAGCTACTGCAATCCTGGTAGAAGAAAGTCGTAAGCTTACTTTTGGAGGTAAACTAGTTATGTGTACACCTCATGCGGTTTGAAATGTGTTCAACCAGAAGGCTGAAAAATGGTTGACAGACTGTAGAATGTTAAAATATGAAGCAATCTTGATAGACAGTGATGATTTGCCACTAGAAGTAAACAGAAGTTTAAATCCAGCTCAATTTTTATATGGAGAAACAGCAGATAACTTAATACATAATTGTTTAGAAATTATACAATACCAAACAAAAGTTTGAGAAGATCTTGAAGAATAAGCCCTTTCAGAAGGGGAAATAATCTATGTGGCTGGTTCCTCCAGATGTCTACAAGGAAAAAGAATGTCAGGGTATGCAGTAGTTGATGGAAAAAACATGCAAACAATTGAAAAAGGAAAATTACCTTCAAACTGGTCAGCTCAAACCTGTGAATTATGAATCAGGGACTCATAAATTCTGGGAGGCTGGACAGGACAAACGCAGATACGCACCCATGTGGTGAAACGCATGTTCTCCGTTTATTGTTTGTAAGATAGCAGTTTATATACACTTCAATATAGTTTACAATTGTGAGTACAATTTCATTGGCAAGCAAACATTGTTTGTCTTTGTCTTAAGGTGGTTAAAGTTTCACACTGCAGACCTATACTAATTCACACCCAGAAAGCTCAATTACACTGTGGTTACCTTAACATAATTTGTAACTGCGCCACAGACTGAATTTCCAACTGCGTCAGAGGCTTCAAGGCCTCACCAAGGCCTGCATCTGAGGCCTAGGCTGGGGTAGCTCAACCTTCTAAATATAAATCGTGCTCTCTTTCTCTCAGAAATTCTGCTACAATTCCCACTTTTTCTTTTTGAGCTACCCAGATTGACTCGAAGGCACGGTTAGTCATTCTCTGCATGCACTGCAGTAAGCAAGGTATAACAACTAGAATAAGTATAATAATAAGAAAAACTACAATACTAAAACGAACTAAATCTTTGATCCAATCAGTAAAACCTAAAGAATTGAGCCAGTTGGCAAACGGAGAGTCTACCACAAGTTTCTTCATTTTGCCTTTCAGTTGCATTAACTGTTTATAAATTAATTGAGAGTGGTCTGATAAATTCATGCAACACATGACTTCAAATTCTTCACACCCGTGTCCTTGTGCTAAAAGAAGGAAGTCAATGGCGGCTCTGTTTTGCAGAACCGCATGACGAATGCTATCTACATCTGTGGCAAGCTCACTTAACATTTTAGATGTTATATTAATTTGTTTTCCTGTCCAGCAGGCCAGGGTTTTCAATTGTGTGAGAGCTTGCGCTGAAGCAACTCCTGGGGAGAAGATGGAGGCTAGTATTATAGATGTGCACCCCCATAATGATACTTCCTCTGGACAACTGGGGTCTAGTTGGAGAGCACTCCGTTTGGCTCGTCGAGGTTTCTGGGGGAATCCTAGAACCTGATGAATGGTGGGAGCAAACAGGGTTAAATTACCAATATAACATGGGCCTCCCATAGCTTTTTGAGGCACTGCAGACCAGGCTTGATCCCCACAAATGAGGAAAATTCTTGGCGGCAGCTTTCTTGGAGCACTTTTTGGTGGTATCACGGATTGTGTCCAATTGTTACAATATTCTGAATAATTATAATACAATGGAGATCTGGGAGACAACCCAGTGTTGTCATCTGTTGGCTGCTTTCCTTTTTGTGTTGGTGTAGTAGCATGAGGTCCAAATATCAAACAGTAATTTCCTGGAACAGAACCCAACAGATCGAATTCTTGAGGTTTAACATTAATAAATATAAGATTTTGCACAACAGCAACAACTTCCGCTCCCAGGCTACTTTTTGGATTTATTTTGGCCAGAGTCCAGGCTTTGAACTCTGCCATGGAACTCAGTGGAACTCCAATTAAACAAGTACGAAAAGGATTGGATGGTGTGGTCAATGACAAGCAGAATGAATCCTGCTTAGTTTTTGGGCCCAAGTGACCCACATATTTTGTCTTTTATCGATGTCAAGGATTCCAAATACTTTGGTTACTAAAACACTACTTAATAAAAACACTTTGACCCACCACATCTTTCCCACGTTCTTGATTGCCCCAAAAAACAAACTTAATTCTAAATACAGACTATAACTTATGATAAACTTAAGGTTATGCTTATGATTATTTAACTTATTTTCTGCTATTCTACTAAATTAATTTTCATCAGAATTAGATTTGTCACGGGATGTTCCAGGTAAATTGTCGTCGTCAGCGCAGTTATCACTGTTGGCAGGTATCTCTGCCTGTGGACACGCACGCGTAAATCTGGTTGGCACCCAAACTGGACCAGTACCTGTTGAAACACACATATGACCTCTACCAGAAAACAAAACAGGACTTGACCCTTGCCATTCACCGGTTTGCATGTCCTTGTGATAAACATAGAGTCCTGGAATCTCTTGTGGTCTTCCCTCCTTCACTGCTTGGTGATGTATCACAACTGCAGGTTCTTCTCTACCTTCTGCTAAACACAAATAATTCAGGGTAAACAGTACTTTTGACAATTGATTAAAAACATCAGTTTCATAATTTTGCTTTTGTTTGGGTAGATATTCTTTCAGGGTACGATTGGCTCTTTCTACAATAGCTTGACCTGTAGATGAGGGAGGTATCCCTGTGGTATGCTTCACCCCCCACTTCTGCATAAATGTAGCAATTTTTTGACCAACATAAGAAGGAGCATTGTTGGTCTTAATTTCTACAGGCACACCCATTACTGCAAAGCAGGAAAATAAATGCCTTTTTACATGAAGAGCCCTTTCTCCTGTCTGTGCTGTTGCCCAAATGAACTTTTAGTAGGTATCTTCAGTGACATGGACATATTTCAGCCTACCAAACTCTGGAACATGAGTTACATCCATCTGCCACAACTCTAAAGCTTTCAGTCCCCTTGGATTTGTGCCAAGTTCGAGGCCAGGCCTGTAATGACTACATTGCGGGCCGGCTCGAACAATCCCTTGGGCATCATTCAGGGGAATCTGAAATTGTCGGTGCATGGCTCTCGCATTCTGATGAAATGTCTCATGACTGTTGCGAGCTCTCTCAAAACTATTCTGTGGGGGAACATGAACAGCATAACTGACCGCAGCATCCGCCAATGCGTTACCTTCTCCTAAACCGCTGTTACATCGATGGCTTCGAATGTGCATGATACAAAAGATATGCTGACACTGTTTCAGCACACTCCGCAGCTGCAGAAACAGTTCTCCAAGATGTTGATTTTGGGCTCTTCTGAGGAGTGCATCTTCAATTCTTTGCACAACTCCAACTATATATAATGAGTCAGAAACGACATTGAGTGGTTCTTTGTTCCAGGTTTGGAAAGCCCAACACATGGCCTTCAATTCGAGGGTTTGTAGACTATCTTTTGTATCTCCTTTGATTAAATGTTTCAACCATTTCCCTCGTCATTGCCAAACACACATGGCTCTTTTGGTTCTTCGTCTGGCATCGGTAAAAACTGTCTTTCCCTCAACTGGTTACAATGAACACAAGGGTCTTTCCAACCACTGATAACGTTTGATGAAATACCACATTGGGCCTTTTGGTTGTTTGTTGTGCACCACTCCTGTGAAACCCAACAATGCTTCTTGCAGAGCAACGGAGTGTCTGAGCAGCCACTCTAGATCTTCATTCTTCACAGGAACACTGATGTCTGCTGGTTCTTTTCCATCAATTTCTAGAATTCTGTCTCTGCCCTTTCATATCAATGCAGCAAGAGCATCTGTCCTGCTCATCACACGACTTTTTGGTTGAACTGGTAAAAACACCCATTCAAGCAGGATCGCTGCTGAACCAGGTTGGGACTGCCCTTTTTCTTTTGCCATTGAAAGATAATGGCAAGAGGACAGGCATCAGCGTTAGAAAGGAACAGTGACAATGGCACATGTTCAATGCGACGAGCACTCCAACCATGCTGTAATTTTTCTGAAACTTGAATCAAGGCTTTCTGTTGTTCCGGGGTACAAACTCGAGGGCTGTTGGCATCACTGCCGTGGAGCCACGGTAGAAACGGTTGTAGATCATCACTGGTGATTCCTACAGTGGTACGAACCCACTGTAGGTCTCCAAAAAGTCTCTGAGCATCACGTAAGGTTGAGGTTGAATTTGTGCATCTGTGATCAGCCAACCTAAATATTTCCAAGGAGCTGATCATTGTATTTTTTTCTGAAAATACTGCATCTGAGGCCTAGGCTGGGGTAGCTCAACCTTCTAAATATAAATCGTGCCCTCTTTCTCTCAGAAATTCTGCTACAGAATTATATGCTCTAAAAAGAGCACTGGAATATTTAGCACACAAGAAAGGAACTATATATGCTGATTCAAGGTATGCCTTTGGAGTAGTACCTTTGGAAAAATTTGGGAAGAAAGAGGATTACTTAATTTAAGAGGAAAGAGATTAGTTCATGAGGGACTCATTTTAGAAGTTTTAGAGGTATTAAAATTACATGAAGAGGTAGCTATAGTACATATTTAGGGACACCAAAAGGGAATGACCCCAGAAATAAGAGGAAATAATTTGGAAGATCAGGAAGCTAAGGATGCAGCAGAAAATGGGGCCAAAAGAGTTATGTTAATATTAACTCCAAATGAGGAAAAATTGGAAATTCCAGAGTTTAGTGAAGCAGAGAAAAAAAGAATTAAGCAAGATAGGAGGAGAGCAAGATGAATCTGGGAAATAGAAACTTTCTGATGAGAGACAATTACTTAATAAAACGCTTACTAGGAAAATATTAGAAGACATGCATCAGAAAACCCATTGGGGTACCAGGGTTTGTATGATAATTTTTAAAGGATCTATGGGTGCATCGGGATTTTTGAAGTAACAATGAAAGTAAATGAAAGATGTATAACTTGCCAAAGGATAAATAAACGGTTATGAGAAAAACAACATTAGGAGGTTGTGAGTTAGCTCTTCAACCATTTCAAAGTATCCAAGTAGATTTTACTGAACTTCCTCAAGTACAAAGATGGAAGCATTTATTAGTAATGACGGACCACCTAACTCATTGGGTGGAAGCAGCTCCCACTGTCAAGGTCACAGCCAACGTAGTAAGTAAAACCCTTTTGGAACAGATTATTCCCAGATATAGGTGGGTTAATAGGATAGACTCAGACAGAGGAACGCATTTTACGTCAAAAGTGTTGCAACAAATAATTCAAGCCTTGGGGATAAAATGGCAGTTACACACCCCATGGCATCCACAGAGTTCTCGCCGGGTTGAGAGGATGAACCAGACTTTAAAGAGAATTTTGTCTAAATTAATACTGGAAACCCGAATGTCATGGGTACAATGCCTACCTTTAGCCTTACTGAGGATCCGAACACAACCCAGGTCCGGCCTGGGAGTGTCGCCATATGAGATGATGTTTGGGTTACCTTTTCTACCCACCATACATGAAAATGGTACCTATGAAGTAGGGGAAATGAGTGTTAAAGGATATGTGAACACCACTGCAAAAACTCTTGAAAACTTGCAGTTAAAAGGGATAATCCCTCAAACCACACCTTTAGACTTTAAAATCCATAATATTCATCCAGGGGAGTGGGGGCATGCAAAAACCTAGAAAGAACAGTCTTTAACTCCACAATGGGAAGGTCCTTTTCAGGTATTGCTGACGACCGGGGCTGCAATCTAGACCCGTGAACAAGGGTAGATTCACGCCAGCAGAATCAAAGGACCCGTAAAAGAACCCAAGGAGTGGACGATAACATCTGAACTGGGTGATACCAAATTGACTCTTAAACGAGGAATGAGTGGAAATGAATTGGGAAGACCCAAATTATCTAAGAAACATACAAAGAATAACACCAGATTGGGAAATAAGACCGAGTTTATATCGGTGGTTTCAAGTACCGTTTAGACAAGTTCTAAGACGCCTCCGATACCCTCCTTGGGGAGGAATACTACCATTTCAAACAGGAGGATCAGGACTGATTCAGATAGAAAACTCTTGTATTTTTGTGGAATGTGCCCATGTGGAAGACAGTGTGGGAATGCCATGGGAAACTACAGTCATTTAGGATAAGGAATTTCCCCAGAGTCCTCTGCCCCCCAACGCAAATGAGCACATGCCCATCACCTGTCAGTTTGTGGTTGTTATCTCCCCAAGTTCTGGAAAGTTCCCCATTCTCGTTGTTTCTAATGTGTCCCTCTGTAAACCACTCCTTCCCTTTTCCCTCATTGGCCCAGTTTATGTTAACCCATCCCTGCTTCTCCCTTACACCCTCTTCCCATTGGATCATTTGTACCCTAGTTACTCCTTCCCTCCCCAGTTATATACTCTGGCCCCTCCTTCCCCGGGGCTCTCGGAATCTGCTTTCCTTGAGTGTGGTTGTCTCCCTGCTCCTATTTCTGCCTGCCTACTCCTTCGATCAATCCTCAATAAACCTGCTTGGATTCCAGCAGCTCAAGAGTCCTTCCATCTTCCTGGTGGGGATTTTAATTATGCTATCCAGGCACCCATTGACCAGCCAACTGGGGGTCACCCTGTGGGACTCAGTCCGGGATAGCTCGCAACTGGCGCCCGAACAGACTGGACACTGGCCTGTCCAGCCCATGACGTCTCCTTCAGATTTTGGATCTGTGACCCGGATTCCCAAGGATTTCAAGTGTCGTTCGGAGCCAGCCCCACTAGAAGCTGCGCTTTCGTCAAGGAAGACCCCTTCTCCTGGACCTGCTGACACCCTCCAAACGTCCATCACTGCAGCTTCGGGGGAAGCTTTTGGACTTTGCAGGACCGTTAGGACCCCACCACCCCCCCAAGGCTCTTTTCTTTTCGCCTTTGTCCTTTCTGGGTGAGTCTCTGCAGCTTCGGCTGCCAGGTGCTTTGTTCAGTGCCTCACACAGGCTCTTTTGTTTCTGTTTCTCCTTTGCTTTGTGGGGGGAGTTTTGGGCTGTTGAGCAAAATGGGCAGTTGCCTTTCTCCAGCCCAATTGGAGTTTTACATCCAAGTTAAGGCAACCCTTGTTTTGGGGGATGCTTCATTTAAGAACGGGGAATTGAAAGTTTTGTTAATTTTATTTTTGAGCATTTTCCCAATGTGTCCAGGGAAGATGTCTCTTCTGTTTTATTTTGGGGGAGAGCTGGGAAATGTATATATGATATTCAGGTTGCGGGGAGTTTTAAAGTGGGACACTTTTATCCTGCGTTTGATTCTATTTTTAAGTTAATTAAACAACAGGGGGAGAGTTGGGTCCCCGGTTCTCCTACCCCTCATTCCTCCCTCCCCAATCCTTATCCCACTTCCCCTAGGGGTGGATCAGGAGCCAGACTCTGCCAAAAGGCACAGGGCTGCTGCCGCCGACTCCCTGCTTTCTCCCGTCCCACTCTGTCCCTTCTTCGTGCTGGGACTGGCCACCCCAGCCCGAGCCTCACCCGTTCCCTCATTCCTAAGTCCCCAGACCCCAGTTTAATCCCTGGTTGTAATGATAGTCCTGTTACACAAAATGGCACCAGCCACATGGCCGAGCACCACCATTCTAGAAAACCCAAAATGGTGCTTCTTCTCCTTCTTCACCCCCTCGGGTTCCCGCCGTTCCTTTGCCACCCCCTCCTTCGTTGAGCGCCGCCCCTGCGTCAGGTCCCTCCCACTCCACCACATTGATTGTTACGTCGTTGGGACCCGCCCCGCCTGTCCCTTTGACCACACCCCTGGGTATGCCCCCTGTGGGTGGGACCGGCCCACTGGAAGGCCACGCCTCGGTGGATGGGTCAGGCCACACCCCTCCCTCTCCTGCCACTTTCAGTTCCCACGCCACCAGAAGCAGAAGTAGGCGTGGCCGGAAGGAGGCCATCTTGGCCTGCCGGGGCTCACAACACTGAGACCCACCAGTCAGGCAGAGGCTCCGTGCCCTAGCCCGTCCTGCCTCCTCCTCTGATGAGGATGAGGACAGTGACAGCCCCCGCTTTACCATCAAGCCAGGGGAGAGGCTGGGCCCGGATCCGGGAGGAGGCGATCAAGGACAGGGACCTTGACCTTGCACATGACTTGGGATCCTTTGCGGCACCAGTCACCCACAAGAGGGGAAGGGAACCCAGGTGGGAGCAGCTACCTTATGTAGAAGTCAAAGAGTTGAGAAAAGCAGCCAAAGATTATGGCAGAATTTCGCGATTCTTTAAGAATGTCTTGGACTTGACTTTCTCTGGGCACACATTAGTCCAACACGATTTGAGGTACATAGCCAAAGCATTGTTTACACAAACTGAACTACTGCTTTGGGAAATTCATTGGAAAAAACTGTTAAAACCACTCTTAAAAAATTATGACCTCAATGGAGTGATGGGAGAGGGCAGCGAAGGCCTTGAGGCCCTCACTGGAGAGGGGGAATTTAGCCGGCTGGAAGATCAAATTCTACTGCCAAATAACCTATTAGATGAAATAAGAGATGCTGGCAAGGCCGCACTTTTAAAAATCCCAGATGGCACAACCCCCTCCAAAACTTTTCCTCCATTTTGCAAGGCCCAGAAGACACTTTTATTAAATTTGTGGATTGTTTACGAGAGGCCATCAAAAGACAGACAATGTAGAAGCCCGAGAGGAGCTTCTCAGAAAGATGACCATGACCAACGCAAATTCAGAGACCAAGAAAGTCCTGAGAGCACTGCCTCAAGATCCAGAACCTACCATCTCACAGATGGTCGAGGCGTGCTCGAAGGCTTCATCCATGGAACATACCATGGCTTTAGCTGTGAGCAAAGGGGTGGGGGAGGCCATGGTCAATTTAAGTAATGTTCAGTGTTTTGGTTGTGGCCAAGTAGGGCATATACAAGCTAACTGCCCCCACTGGCCACCTGAACCTCTTTAGCAACCACAGTTACAATCTCCGAGGCCTCCATTTGGGGACTTTCAACAGCACCGGCAATACTGTCCGGGAAATGGGCAGCAGAGCGTGATGCGGGGCTGCACAATGACACCAAATGGCCGACCGCAGCACCCCGGCCTGCCCACCAGCCTGCCTACCATCCAGGAAAACCACTGTCCGGACTGTACATTTCTATGGACTGCAGCCATGAGGACGGGCTCCGGTTCTTCTGCAGAACCAGCCAATTAAATCAGGATAACCGTCGGGTCCTCTGCAGCACCATCCATCTTTTGCTGCCAGACGAGGACCTCGTGAGAGTCCCTGCGGGATATCTACACTCACCCTATCGTGACAGGCCCACAACTGTCCTCCTCCTCGGGGACAGCCACAACACACCAGAAGAACTTACGATCATCCCCAAGGTGGTTTGTGTGGATCCTGGCAATGAAATCACGGTATCAGTAGTTTGCACCAACCCCCCATTTACTCTCTGTAAATGGGCCCCATTTGCTTTACTATACATCCTGGAGGGGCAGGAGTTTGACAATGAGGACAAGGACAAGCATGTTTTCTTTACTCAAAACATCTGCAGGGAAAGACTGTTGATAACATCTACCATTTCCTTTCAGGGGAAGTCAGTGACTTGGACTTAATGGCGGACACTGGAGCTGATGTCACCATCCTCCCTCGAGCAAAGTGGCCGCACGACTGGGAGTTGGTGCCCCCTTGTGGCACAATCTCCGGCGTGGGGGGAGCTGTCAACTGCCTCAGAAGCAAATATCTGGTAAGCATGGAGGGACCAGAGGGGCAAATTTCAACAATCAGGCCTTTCGTGGTTTCCTCAAATATCATGCTACTTGGCAGGGACGTTTTGTCCCAATGGGGAGCCCAACTTGACATCCCTGACCCTTGGTGGGATTTTTAGTATGGGCCACTGGAGAGCGCACCACCTCACCTCTCAATTGGAAGACCGACACACCAGTATGGGTGGACCAGTGGCCCCTTCTGGTGGAGAAATTAGAGGTGCTCCATGAATTAGTAGAGGAGCAGGTGCGCCTGGGGCATTTAACACTGTCCACCAGCCCCTGGAACACACCTGTCTTTGTCATCAAAAACCTGGCGAGGACAGGTGGTGCCTGCTCCAAGACCTACGTAAGGTCAATGATGTCATTGAGGACATGCGCCCCCTTCAGCCAGGCCTCCCCTCTCCCTCCATGCTTCCCCGGGATTGGCAGCTTGCAGTGTTAGACATTAAAGACTGCTTTTTTAACATCCCATTGTACCCCAGAGATGCTCCCAGGTTCGCTTTCTCGGTACCATCAATCAACAGGGGCGAACCTTACAAAAGGTACCAGTGGACCTCTTTGCCCCAGGGAATGAAGTGCTCTCTAGTGATCTGTCAAACTTTCGCTGCACAAGTCCTTTCCCCTGTTAGGAGAATCTTCCCTGAGGTAGTAATACTTCATTACATGGATGACGTTTTGTTGTGTGCTGCCACAAAAACTTATCTAGATGGAGCACTTTCGAAAACTGTGCAGGCCATCAAGGCGGCTGGACTTCAGATTGCACAGGAAAAGATTCAGTTATCATCACCATGGAAGTATTTGGGCTTCATCATCACCGGGAGGACCATCACACCGCAGACACTGACCATCAAGGAAGACCCATGGACGCTGTGGGACATTCAGCAAATTTGTGGCACCATCACCTGGATCCGACCTCTCCTGGGGCTCACCACAGAAGAGCTAGTGCCCCTCTTCAACCTCCTGCGAGGAAGTGATGACGTAGCTTCTCCGCGTCAACTAACATCAGACGCCCGTGGAGCCCTAGAGAGAGTTGCACAGGCCTTGAAGTCCCGGCAGGCTCACCGTGTGGTCTGGTCCCTCCCATTGAACCTCTGTGTCCTGGGTAAGTGCCCAAACTTTCATGGACTTTTATTTCAATGGGATAGTACACTCAAAGATCCACTCCTCGTCATTGAGTGGCTTTTCCTACCTCACCAGGCACACAAAACCGTGACAACACCAGCAGAATTAATGGCCAAACTTGTTATAAAAGCCCGCCACTGCCTCCAGACCCTCGCAGGGTGTGATCTGGCATGCATTTATTTACCTTTAAATTTGGAACAACTGGACTCAGTACTACAAACTAATGAAAATTTACAAATTGCATTGGACAGCTATCCCAGCCAGATATCGATTCATTATCTGAAACACAAGCTGTTCAAAGACATTCTGTATTTGGCTCCAAAAACATTTAAAAGTAAAACTCCTTTGAAAAACGCTCTCATGGTGTTCACTGATGGGTCGGGCAAGTCCCACAAGTCAGTGATCACCTGGAAGGACCCGGACACTCAGAAGTGGGAGTCTGATGTCCAACTCGTTGAGGGTTCCCCCCAGATCGCAGAACTTGCTGCAGTTGTGAGAGTCTTCAAAAAATTTCAACAACCTTTTAATCTAGTTACTGATTCAGCATATGTTGCTGGGATAGCAGAGCGGGCAGAACATGCCCTGCTCAAAGAAATTCAAAACAGAAAATTATATGGCTTGCTCTCAGAATTAATTTGGCTCATCTCCCACAGAGAGCAACCCTATCATATTCTGCATGTCCGGTCTCACACTGACCTGCCAGGTGCCATCACTGAGGGCAACCGGAGAGCAGATCTGCTAGCAATGACCACACAGATTTCTGACAAACCTACCCTACCTGACATTTTTCAGCAGGCTTGGCTGAGCCACGCTTTTTATCACCAAAACACACCTGCACTTTCATGACAGTTCAGAATATCCAAAGAACAAGCAAGAGCCATTCTTTCCACCTGCCACAACCGCCAGTCCTTCGCCCTTCCTGCTGTGGCCACAGGGGTCAGCCCCTGAGGACTGGGGGCTTTGGAACTCTGGCAAATAGACATCACTCATTATGCCCCTTTTGGGCCACTAAAATATACACATGTGTGGATATTCTCAGCTCAGTCAGAGAGAAAGAGAAAGGTTTTCTAACCAGGCAAGAGCCTGGGAAACAGTTGGGAAAGAATGTAAATAATTCTCTAATCTATCTTGTTATTCACATTGTTTATAGATATGCTCTGCCACTGTGCGTCATTCACTGTACACCAATGGTGTGACATGTTTTTACTCGAAGACCAATGAAATTAGTCTTCTCGATGTCCTCTATATATAGAGCGGTATATTTGAAATAAATCAGAGCTCTTTTCTTTGCCTTCTGATCTGGAGTTCTCTGTTCCCGTCCTGCTCGACAGCGACATCTGGTGACCCCGACGTGGAATTGCAGCGCCGGCCGAAGCCCCGAACCACAGCGTCTTGCGGGGGGGCTTTGCTGCGCAGCTCCACGCCAGTAGCCTGGAGGCTCTGGCCGGACACCTTTGGCCTCCTGAGAGAGGTAACGCTGAAACCGTGGGCCTTCCGGAGAAGGCTTGGTCCTGTCTGGACCGCGGGTCGGCTCTTAGAAGCCGAGAATTGAGTGGGACGGTTTTCCCTGAACTAGTGGACTGTCTGTCTCTTGAAGTGGACGTCTGCTAAGGGACGGTTTCCTAACAATGGGGAACCAGCCATCTACAGCTGAACGGATGGTCTTGACCGCTTGGCAAGGCTGGGCCCCACAATTGGGTATCCATGTCTCAGATGATGACTTCATCAGGCTCCTGAGTTGGGCTCGGGACCATGGATTCCCTGCAGACCTTAGTTTCGCCTTTGATCGTAAGGTCTGGAATAAGTTGGGCCGGTGCCTCCTGAAGCAAGTGAGGAAGAGGGACGGCACAGCATCTGCTCTGTTTGCAGTCTGGGGATGCATTTATACGGCCTTGCCTCGTAAGTCCCCCAGGAGCAGTGACTCTGAATGGGGCTGTCCTGGTTTTGGACAAATTAGGGGAAAACACCTCCAAAGGAGCCCCCTATAGGAAACCAAACCCTCTGCAACTTCCCCCCACCACCGGGTTCGGGAGGAATTCCTTCAGAGGGGAAGTGGAAAAAACTTGTTTATTAAGGCACAACAAAAAACACTCCCCAGCACAAGAGAAATAGCCCAAGATGACCACAGATGTTTTCACCAGTCCAAGGGGGTTGAGCTGTATCTCTCTTCGCCGCAGAGGGTACGCAGCTTCTTTCGCAGACCCCGGGGGAGCTCCTGCCCGGAGTAGGTCCGATGTCTTCGGGGGGGGGGGGGGGGGGAAGGGAACAACGGAAACCGGGAAAAAGGAAAAAAAAAAATGGCAAAAAAGCAAGCCAGCGAAAAGCAGAGAAAAAAGAGAGGAAAGCAGAGCCAGCAAAGCATGCAGCCAGCAGCAAGCCAAAAGCAGCAAGCCAGCTAAGCAGCAAGCCAGCAGCCAGCCGGGGGGGGGAAGGAAGACAAAACAAACTGAGGACAGGGAACAGAAACCACGATTGGGATAATGAGCATGAAAATGTCCTGTCCCCACGACATTCCACCCCTTATCCCATATCGTGAACATGTTACTGAACTTCCTTCCCACCTGCTCAAACCTTCCACACTTACACATTCCCTTCCATTCTCACTTGCTCTGACTTTCGACATTTACACATTTCCTTCTGTCCCATGTCTGTGTGGTTTAATGTAGAAACAATGGCAGTAACATCCAGCAAATTGAGATGTTTGCATGTGAGTCTCACCCCACAATCAGGTCTCCCTGAGGTACACATCGTGTTCTTCCATCTTTCTGCATTATCCACCATGTACAACCTGGTCCCTGAGCAAAGACAATCCCACGAATGGGTTTGTCTGTACTCGAGGCAGAATTGATCCACACTGTCCTCCCTAACAAACCTCTGATATGTGCCACTGGGACTTTATCTCCGTCTACTATATTCAGGGACTCAGACTGGGCAGGACCTGCTCGATTGGTGGAACCTCGGGTGTTAACTAACCAGGTGGCCTGTGCCAAATGCTGCTCCCAGTTTTTGAAAGATCCCCCACCCAATGCTTTCAAGGTGGTTTTTAACAGTCCATTGTACCTCTCTACCTTGCCTGCAGCTGGTGCATGGTAGGGGATATGGTACACCCACTCAATGCCATGTTCCCTAGCCCAGGAGTTGATAAGGCTGTTCTTAAAATGAGTCCCATTGTCTGACTCAATCCTCTCAGGGGTACCATGCCTCCAAAGGACCTGCTTTTCAAGGCCTAGGATGGTGTTACGGGCAGTAGCATGAGACACAGGGTAGGTTTCCAACCATCCTGTGGTGGCTTCCACCATTGTGAGCACGTAGCGCTTGCCTTGGCGGGTTTGAGGCAGTGTGATGTAGTCAATCTGCCAGGCCTCCCC